>NC_057794.1:478148539-478452576 GCF_018294505.1 Triticum aestivum
GCCAAGGAATCGCTCGGTCGGGTTCAGTTAACAGCCATCGATCGATCGCTCGGGTTCAGTAATGCATAGCCTGCAGTGCAATCGGTCGGGTTCAGTTCGAGCCCAATGCCTCGCTCGGGTTCAGTTAGAGCCAACGCCTCACACACACACGCATACGTGTACGAGAGAAACGCACATCGCTCAGCCCCCGACCTCCCACCGTAACCGGGAACTCCCTGAAATTTTCCTCCCCCTCACTTCTACCACGGTTTTTCCGTCATGGACGACCCAAAGAATGTAATGCAGCTGCGTCTCCGGCCCGCCCGGGACGAAAAGCCCATTTTCTGTCATGATTTTTTTTCATAGAAGTAGGAGCCCACCACATATATGATGATACCGGGTTTTGTCACAATTATCGTCATAGAAGTGTCATATGTATGACAGAAGTTTTTTTCGTTCGGCCCAAAATGTCACGGATGTGTCTTTTTTTGTTGTGTAGGTAGATGTAGCATTTAGTTAAGTGACATATTTTCCCCTAACTGGATCTATATTTGCCAAGAAGAGCTTTGTGCACTTTTGATCTCCCTACATCATCTCCACCGTGTGCTCGATCTCGAGATAGAGGTGATTAAAATTTCATGCTTTTGCAAAATGGAAACATGTGTATGTGTGTGTGATATGATAATTGGGCAATATGATGGAAATTGTGTGTGTGGCATGTGTTGATGCCAAATTGTGCCTTTGAGTTGCCTATGTTTTGCCGAAATGTCGATTTATTTCCGTTTCTGCGAATTCCTGGCAAACTCTAGATCTATATATGTCCTATTTTTAGGGAAGGTCATGCCGATTTTTTGTATGACTTTGATGCATGCATGCATTTTTATAATCAATTTTTTTATTATTACCGTGCAGATGTTCATGATGGTCAGTGGAACGATGGTGGACAGGTGCTTGTGGTCGGCGGTGCAGGACATGAAAGAAACTAACCGGACAGAGATTTTATGTCCGTGTCGAAAATGCAAAGGAATAGTTTGGCTCGACCCCTATGACGATGGTCGTGTCGAAGCGCACCTGCTAATGACTGGTTTCATGGATGGCTATACTTGGTGGATAATTGAAGATGAGGATGACGATGTTGAGGACGCCGACGGGGCAGGCGATGACGACACGGGGAAAGACGAAGAGATGATCGATAATGGTGGCGGGGAAGAGGCCGGACATGGAGGCAGAGAAGGGGTCGGACATGGCGGCGGAGAAGGGGCCGGACATGGCGGAGTAGAAGTCGTCGGACATGGAGGCAGAGAGAACATGGACTCCACGCAGCAGAGTTCATCGGTACTAAGTTCAATCGTGCGGGACCCTCATATTGAAGCACTGCTTCGCTAGGAGACGAGTACTGAGAGAGCTGCTTCTAGAGAGGAAGCTAAGCTGGAGCAACTAGAGGTAGACTCGAACACTCCATTGTATGATGGTTGCAATCCTGAGGTGACCCGCTTGAGTTTCATGCTCCAAGTCCTAAAGACGAAGGCTAAAAACAAATGGACCGACACTAGCCTCGATGAGCATCTCAAGTACCTAAAGGATGTTCTTCCCGTGGGAAATCTATGTCCTACTAGTGTTGATGAGGCCAAGAAGATCGTGTGCCCTCTTGATCTGCCGCATGTTAGATACCATGCATGCATCAACGATTGCATAATTTATCGGAAGGAGCACGCGGAAAAAAAAAGTTGTCTGGTGTGCAATGCTTCTCGATACAAGAAGGCCGGGAAGAAATGTCCCCAGAAAGTTGTATGGTACTTACCGATCACTCCCCGTTTCCAGCGGTATTTTATAGATCCCAAGAAAGCAAAGCTAATGCGCTGGCACATGGGGAGGAAGAAGCCCAACGATGGAGATGATCCGAAGGTGAGACACGTCAAGGATGGACGCCAGTTGAGAGCGTTGAATAGCTTCTATCGGTATTTCGAATGTGATGCAAGGAACATCATGCTCGGCGCGTGTACCGATGGCATGAATCTGTTGGGCAACCAGAACACCAACCATAGCACATGGCCCGTGTTTGTATGGATGTACAACCTCCCCCTGGTTGTGCATTAAGTCGAAGTACATTCACATGAGCATGCTTATTCAAGGGCCGAAACAACCAGGAAATAATATTAATTTGTATCTGGGGCTATTTCAAGAGGAGTTAGACACTTTATGGAAAACACCGGCCAAGACATTGGATGCCAGCAAAGGCGAGTATTTCTACATGACAGCCGTGCTGATCACGACGGTGCACGACTATCTCAGTTACGGATATGTCGCAGGCCAGGTGTGCCATGGATATTGCGGATGGATGCAGTGCATGGACGATACAACGTCTCAGCAGCTAACGTCAAGGAAAGATGGCGGGTCTGGGAAAATCGTGTACATGGGGCATCGAAGATGGCTTGAATAGGACGACCCATGGAGAAACCGTGGAGATCTATTCAATGGTCATGCTGACCATCGAGGACCTCCACGTAAGCGGAGCAGTGCCGAAATCGATGAGCTGTTGAAAAACTGAAAGGAGTGCCCCGTGCCGGGAAAGACGATGAAAAAGGCGCCAGAGCCGGTGCTGAAGGTATGGAAGACGAGGTCTGTGTTCTGGGACTTGGAGTACTGGCACAAACTCGATACACCTTGATCAAATGCACATCTGTAAGAATGTCCTTGAGAGTTTGCTCGTGACACTGATGAACATGTCGGATAAGACCAAGGATGGGCCGAAGGCAAGAAAAGACTTGCAAGATTTGAATACCAGGGAAGATCTGCACATGCCGCCCCGTAAACACTCAGACGAGACAGAGACAGAGGCGCGGGAGAAGAAGGGAAAGAAAATAAAGAAAGAGGATTATTGCCCCCCTTCTTGCTTCACCTTAAGTCAGACTGAGATCGATCAATTCTTTAATTGCCTTACCAGAGTCAAAGTTAGTTCCGGTTACTGTGGAAAGATAAGCAGATATCTAGACACGGACAAGAAAAGGTTCAGCGGGATGAAGTCCCATGACTGTCATGTGATGATGACGCAGATACTACCTGTTCCCCTTAGAGGGATAATGGACAGGCACGTCCGTGACACGCTTATTGATCTCTGCAACTTTTTCGACGTCATCTCTCGAAATTCGATTAGTCTGAAGTAGCTCTGAAGGCTATAGGAAGAGATCATTGTGATACTGAAAGAGCTTGAGATGTACTTCCCACCTGCGTTCTTTGACATGATGGTGCATCTGTGTGTCCATATTTTGGACAACATAATAGACTTGGGGCCGTCATTTCTGCACAACACGATGCCGTTTGAGAGGATGAATGGGATCATCAAAGGATCCATTCATAACATGTCCCGTCCGGATGGAAGCATCTTCCAGGGCTATCTGACACAAGAGTGCATCTCTTTCTGCGAGAATTTTCTATATGGCATAGACCAGCCGCCTGATGTTAGTGTTGGTTTGCCCGATGACAAGCACGATGGGATCGAGGCTCGAAGGAGAAGGTCACTCCAACGGTCGCAGGAAACTACATGTGGCATACTCAGATCGATGCAACGACTTTGACATCGCAAACTTGGTAGTGCTACAACACCTATACGAGGTAGATCCTTTCGTGGCACTGCACAAAGAAATTATCGCAAAGAAGTATCGTGACCGGGGGTATGCAGGAGGGACGCCAAAGTTACTAGAGAGCACAACTCCACTTCCCTGCATTGGTTCAGAGAGAATATTATTGCTAATCCCCTAGAGGAGGGCTCTAAGGACGGATTGCTCATATACGCCTTAGCACATGGCCCCTCACCCAACCTCCTAACCTATCAGGCATACGATATCGACGGATACACGTACTACACGGAGGCCAAATATATGGACAGTGATGATCAGAACTTAGGGGTGACGACGGAATGCATGACCGGCAACGACAACGATGCAACTGAAAGATTTTACAGAAGGATCAAGGAGATCTGGGAGCTTGACTACTCTGGACTGCACAACACGATGATGTTCCGTGTCAGATGGGCTAAGAATGTCGAAAGAGAAAACCGGAATTTCACTACCATGACTATACCCGACGCCAAGAGCACTACCGTGAACGCTATCGCAAAAAATGAGCCATGGGTACACGCTAAGCACATGACACAATGCTTCTTGATAACCAACCCGCGCAATCCCAGCCGTGTTGTCGTGAGGAGAGGCAAAAGGAACATCATTGGAATGGATGGAGTCGCCAACGAGGAAGACTACGATCAGTATGGCAACCCAATGAGGGAAGATGATGATGATGATGAAGAATTATACGTCAAAAGAAGAATCAATACCACATTACCTAAGAAAAATCATACTCCATGGAAAAGGCAAAGTCACAATGAGGGTCTCAATTATTCTTCAACGAACAAGAAGGGAAAGAAGCTGACTCTGAAACGAAAACGTCAACCCTTAGGAACCGTATGTTATTGGTCAAATGATGTAATATATATGTTCCTATTTTGTATACACACTTAGTCATTATTATGCATGGGTCCAATGATGTAATATATATGTTCCTAATATAGGTACTGGTTATAGCAGCAGTGCTTTTTTGAGAAAAGAGCTACAACTAGTCAAGGTAGCAGTAGCGGTTTCTACACGAAACCGCTATAGCTACCTGGAGTAGCTATAGCGCGTTTTGCCTAAACGCGCTACTACTATGCCCACTTAAACTACACGGCCGACGTCCGTGGAGACTTGATCTTCGACGGATTCGAGCCTCTACCTTGTGCGGCACGCGGTCTCAATGAGTACGATTTAGCTCTACCATCAGGCAGTGTTAAGGAGATCGCATCGGCAGCTGCTCTGACCCTCAATTCGGAGCCAGTTGCGCCATCCATGGACGGGTGGATGGACCCCGCCACTTTTTCAGCACTCGCCACTTGGCGACATACTGAACACATTAAGGTCCCTCTCCTTGTCAGGAGGATCCTGGCCGAACTATGTCTGGCAGGATCAGGATGTGGATGATGAAGAAATTCGCCGCCCACCCACCACCCACTTAGTAGCCACTGTCGATGACTTGACCCACATGCTCGACCTCGACTCCGAAGACATCAATGGTATGGACGACGATGCAGGAGATGAAGAGGAACCACTGCCCACAGGGCACTGGACGCCCACTTCACCACATGACGTATACATGGTGAACACACCCAAAGAAAACGATGACGAGGAACAGAAGGACGCAACGAAGGGTTGTCCCCTTGAGAAGCAGTCAAAGCGTGTCAGGACCCCGATTCCAAGTCACATCGATCTAGCAGGTAACACCTCATATCACATTGCGGCCTCACGCATGGTATCCCCACGGGTGTCGCCTTACCATGGCCCGGGACCGTTTGTGCCTTTTGGCTCACGTATATGATAGTGTCGCTAGCATCCATATGACAGAGAACCCGAGCCGACATGCCTAGTCGTGAACCCAAAGCGGCACAGACCTATGGAGATAGGCATACATGAATCACATCGAGCATGTCGGTCATCAGCGTGTGAATCCGGGCTGTAGCACTGGGCTAATAGGACTCCGGGGAACCCGGGTTGTAGCAGGGTAGGCAAGACTCCGGAAGTCACTGTGTGACATTTCCCCGAAGGGACAGACATAGGAACAAAGTGAATCACAAGCCGGCCAGTCAAGTGTCCTGAGCAGTAGTGCTGGGCTAGTAGGACTCCGGTGAACCGGGCTGTAGCGGACTACTATGGCTTGAGGAGCACTAGACTACATTTCCCCATAAGAAAGGCTGCCAAGGATAAACAACTAGATTTTCGGATCCCACACATACCAAGCATTTCAATCATACACAGAATATGCTCGATATGTGCAAATACAACATGGCATCACAACAAAACTCTACAACTCAAGTACTTTATTTAAAGGCTCCAAAGAGCCATACATAACAAGTACGTACAGGTAGGGGTCACATGACCCGACACTCAAGTCATACAAGCATACAAGCACATGCGGAAGCAAAATAGTCTGAGTACAAACACTAGAAAGAAAGAAGGCTTCTCGAAGCCTTTCTATCTACATATGGCCCTCCATGGCTAGGATCACCACCTCGGTGGCAAGTCACTCATCGACGTCGAGATCTACATAAAACCCATCGGAGGGGGCGGTGTTGTCGTCTGAAAACAGTAATTAAACAAACATGAGTACAAAGGTACTCAACAAGTCTTACATTAGAACCTACTATACATGCTCATTCTCAAAAAGGTGGTGGAGTTATTGCAGCAAGCCAGCTTTGACTCTTGGCTAAGCTATCCTGCGGGACACCACTAGTCAAATAGTTTTTGCACACGAGTCCACTAATCACCAACACAATACTCCACCGGGGATCCTCCCTCGTCATCCTACGAGAGGGCCATCCTCGGTACTCACACTTCTCTTGAGTCTTTTAGTAGTATCCATTAACTTGTCTATGAACTGTATAGGCAACCAAGTAGTCCTTTACCACAGACGCGGCTATTCGAATAGATGATGTTAACCCTGCAGGGGTGTAATTCTTCATACACGCTTTCACCACTTACAGCCGTTTACACGACATGTACTCGGCAACCTTCAAGCAGAAAGCCCAACGAGGGTGTCGGCCACGGCCTACCTAAACACTCGAGTCTCTAGTCCAGGTTTATCGCCTATCCAGGTTCCATCCGCAGGGAGTCCGGCCGAGGTTTCCACATACGGCCCCGAACGATGTGAACAGGGTCCCGAGACGCCAAACGGGCGCCCGGCATACCGGCCACGGTGTATCTACCGCAACATAGCCCACCCCTAGGGTCAGTGCTACGCACGGCCGCCAACACATAACCTACAAACACCAGAAACTAATTGCAACTCCTGGACAGAGTACTAGGGTGATTAAGAAGCCGAGAGGGTCCATTGGTTTCGGGCCCAATGTATGGTAGTAACTGAATCTTAAATCACACATACAGATCTCAGTTCTTAGGGACGGCCTCAATGAAACAACCCACAATGTACTCCTACATGGCCTCTCATCGATACCTTTACCAAATCATGTTCAACACATCCCTCACATTACCAACATAATCATTTCACCCTAGCGCATCACCTAGATGAACCAGACCTAACACAACTCTAAGCATAGCAGGCATAGCAATCTAGGAAACACATACAAGGCTCAATCAACTCCTACACATGCTAGTGGGTTTCATCTAGTTACTGTGGCAATGACAGGTCATGCAGAGGATAAGGGTTCAACTACCATAGCACACAGCAGTTTGAACCGTTGTTTTCTTAATGCAATAAATGAGAGCAGAGGCGAGAACATGGGATTGTATCGATATGATCAATGGGGCTGCTTGCCTGATGTAGTGGTAGTAGGGTACTGCCCTTCAGACGGATATTCGGGGTTATCCTCGGAGGCAGAACCTACCACGAAAGACACACCGAACATAATCAACACATGACAATATGCAACAATATGATGCATGCTATGACATGGCCTAAAGAACGCTAAAACAGAAAGGAATGAACCCATTTGAATCAAAGATTCAAATGTTAGTTCATTTAACATAGCCATATTAGTTCATTATCTTATTTTTCTTAAACAGCAAGGTTAACTTGTTTTGTCATTCATGAAACTATTACCAATGGATAGATTGAATTTTTCTGATCAAAATTCATATATAAATCTTTTCATTTGGAGTTACAGATTAATTTCTATGATTTTTTAAAGTTTGCAACAATTTCTGGAATTCTCTATATAAAAATAAATCCAGAAATTAGTTATTGCATCAGCAGTGCATCAGGGTGACGTTAGTGGTCAACGGGGACGTCCAGGTCAACCTGACCAGTGGGTCCCATGTGTCAGTAGTTATTTAAACTAATTAGATTTAGTTAAAACTAATCTGGGTTAATTAGCAGAAGGGGGGCCCACTTGTCATAGACTCAGGGGAGTCAACCTGGCTGTCACATCCCTGGTCCTGTCATGCACTAGGCTAGACCTCAGGTGTGCATCATGTTTAAATTCAAATGAAATTTGAATTGGGGAATTTTCAAAAGCCTCAGAATCCTTTTAAAAATGATCAAGATAAAACCGCTTCAAATAAGTCCAAGAAAATGTTCCTGTTATCCTCTGGAAATATTGGCAAGAGGTAAAATCCAAACCAATATTTTTGGTGTCTCAGAAACATTTAAATTGGGCATTTGAATTAAATCAATAATTATTTGAATTGGATTTATATCTACTATTAAATAAATATAGGTCCAATAATTCTGAAATATTTTGTGGAGCATTGTTTTAATTCTTTCAGCTCCTAAAAATATTGTCAGAAGCAAAATAAATTGAATTGGTTTCAAAACCAAATTCAAAACAAACCTGCAAAATAGAAAAACTGAAATAATTAGAAAAAGGAGAGAGAGTTTTACCCAGGCCACTTACCTGTAGCCGGCCCAGCTTCTCCCCCCCCCACCTGGCGGCCCAGCCCACCTCCTCCTCCCCCTTGTCCTCTTCTTCCTCTGCCAGTAGGCAGAGGCGAGGCGTGGCGCGCGCCCGAAGAGCGCCGGCCACCTCCTGCTTCGCCGTGGCAGCCTCCCCGACTCCCTCGCGACGCCACGGAGACGCCCTCGCCCCTGCACCTCCCCTCTCTTCCCCTGGACCCCATTCCCTCCTCTGTTTCCCTCTCGCGCACACCACCGAGCGGAGCTCGCCGCCATCGTCGCCGTACCCATGACCACCGTCCACCCCTAGCCTCACCGACGCCCCAGGAAGCTTCGCGGGTCCTCCCTCTACCTCCTCAACGAGCCACGAGGCCCCGGACGTGCCGCATCGCCGCCATCGACGTCGTCTTCTACCTCGGACCCGCCGGCCATCTTCGTCAAATTCGTCGGCTCCGGTGCCTCCCCGAGCTCGCCGAGGCCACCACTGCACCCGCTGTGAGCTCCTGTGCTGATTCCTCCTCTCCCCGTGCCCCACCTCCCTCTCTAGCTAGCCCCACCACTTTGCCCGAGAATCTCTCGCCGCCGGCCATGGCGTGGCCGTGGCCACAGCACCCCAGCTCGTATCCGAGCCCACTGACGTGCTCACCGTGATCTCAGGAGTCCGTAGCACGCCCCAGCTCCTCCTGCCGTGCTCCCTAACCCCGACCCCGAGATTGCCCGAACTCCGGCAGCCGCAAAGGAGCTCGCCGCCGGCAGCTCCGGCCACCCCAGCTGCTGTCACTTGCCTTTTTAGATGCGCCTTCCTCCCAGGAACCCGTAGGAGCAAACCACACGTCAAATGGTGCTCCGTAGCGAGCGCACGGTGCACCTCCGCTGTCGGCCGTGGTCGTCGCCGGCGACACTCCGGCGACTGCCGACGTGGCACGCCTAATTAGCACTAATGACGCCCTAAACACCCCCCACAGCCACTGACAGTGGGCCCCGTAGTGGGTCAAAGCCCGGGTCAACGCGGGATTAGCCCCTGTGTCACTGACGTGTGGACCCCACACGTCAGGTTTGACCCGGGGCAGCCCTGTTGACTTGCTGATGCAAGCATGACGCAGTGCTGATGTCATAACTCATTTTCTGGATTTAATTTAATTCTGAAATTCCAGAAAATGCCTAAAACTTCAATAAATCATAGAAATTCAACCGTAACTCCAAATTAAATAAATTATATATGAAAAATTATCAGAAAAATTCAAGGAATCCATCTGTACCATTTTCATGCATGTTAGAACAACTTATAGATGCTGTTTAGCACAAATCATACTAAGGGCATTTAAATAATCACATATGGAGTTTGAATTTGAATTTTATATTCAAACCAACTTCATTTAATCTGTTGCTAGTTGCATTAGCTCAAAACACATTCATATTGCCATGTCATGAGCATGCATCATATTGTGCATTGCATTGATTGTGTTCCTTTCTGTGTTGCCGGTATTTGTCCCCTCTCGATAGACGTGATACCGATGATGTGATCGTTGACACTAATGAAGACTCAATGTTATCTTCAGAAGTGCCAGGCAAGCAAAACCCCCTTGTTCATTCCGATACAATCCCACTCTCTCGCTCCTGCTCTCTTTTACTGCATTAGGACAACATCGATTCATCTGTTACTTGCTGCGGTAGCTGAACCCCTTTATCCTCTGCATGACCTGTCATTCCACAGTAATTAGATGAAACCCACTAGCATGAGTAGGAGTTGTTTGAGCCCTGTTGTGCCTACTCATTCATGTTTGTTTGTCATGCCTGCTACTGCTTAGAGTTGAGTCAGGTCTGATTCATCGGGGATGAATCAGAGGCGTGTGAACATGTCCTATTGTGTGTGAGCTAAGTGTGTGAACACGATTTGGTAAAGGTAGCGGTGAGAGGCCATGTAGGAGTACATGGTGGGTTGTCTCATTGCAGCCGTCCTCAGGAACTGAGTTCTGTGTTTGTGATCCATGATTCAGCTACTACCACGCATTGGGCCCGAAACCAATGGACCCTCTCGGCTTCTTGATCACCCTTGTCCTCTGTCCAGGAGTTGCAAGTAGTTTCTGGTGTTTGTAGTATGCTGGAGGCCGTGCGCAGCGCTGACCGTAGGGGTGGGCTGTGATGCGGTAGGCACGTGGCCGGGTAAACCGGGCACCCGTTTGGTGTCACGGAACCCTGTACACATCGTTTGGGGCTGTGAGCGAAACTCCGGCCGGATCTCCTCATGGATGGAACCCGAATTGGCGATAAACCTGGACTAGAGACTTAGGTGATTAGGTAGGTCATGGCCGACACCCACGTTGGGCTTCCGCTTGAAGGTTGCCGAGTACATGTCGTGTAAACGGCGGTAAGTGGTGAGAGCGTGTGTGAAGAAGTACACCCCTGCAGGGTTAACATCATCTATTCGAATAGCCGTGTCCGCGGTAAAGGACTTCTGGGTTGCTTATATCAGTTCATAGACAAGTGAAAGTGGATACTTTAAAATACGCAAGATAAGCGTGAGTGCTATGGATGGCGTTCTCGTAGGGAGACGGGAGCGGATCCATAGTGGTGTATTGATATGGTGAATATGTGGACTCGTGTGCGCCACCTCAAAAGAGTCGCTTGCAGTCGTAGTTAGGATAGCCACCGAGTCAAAGCTGGCTTGCTGCAGTCAAACCCCTCCACCCCATTTGTTGATAATGATGCATATGTAGATAGTTCTGATGTAAGTCTTGCTGGTTACATTTGTACTCACGTTTGCCTATTTTATGTTTTTGCAGAGAGACTTCGGTCTCGCTAGTAGTTCCACGTGGACTTCGACGTTTAGCTTGATACCTCAGCTACGATCTTGTGCCCTCGGCAGGATCTGATAGATAGTCAGGCTTCTCAGCCTTTTTCATTTATAGATGTCTGTACTCAGACATGATAGCTTCCGCGTGTGCTTTGATTTGTATGCTCTGATTGTTGGGTCATGAGACCCATGTTTGTAATATCTCGCTCCCCGGAGCCTATTGATTAAAATACTTGAGTTGTAGAGTCATGTTGTGATGCCATGTTGTATTTGCACATATCGAGCATATTGTGTGTATGTTATTGAAATGCTTGGTATGTGTGGGATCTGACCATCTAGTTGTTTATCTTTAGTAGCCTCTCTTACCGGGAAATGTCTCCTAGTGTTTTCCACTGAGCCATGGTAGCTTGCTACTGCTCCGGAACACTTAGGCTGGCCGGAATGTGTCCTTCTTCGTTCCTGTGTCTGTCCCTTCGGGGAAATGTCACGCTTTGAGTACCGGAGTCCTGTTAGCCCGCTACAGCCCGGTTTTACCGGAGTCCTGCTAGCCCAGTGCTACAGCCCGGACCCACTTGCTGATGACCGACACGTTTGAAGCTGGGTCATGGATGCCTGTCCCTGTAAGTCTGTGCCACTTTGGGTTTACGACTAGTCATGTCAGCCCGGGCTCTTTATCATATGGTTGCTAGCGACACTATCATATACGTGAGCCAAAAGGCGCAAACGGTCCCGGGCAAAGGTAAGGCGACACCCGTGGGGATACCGTGCGTAAGGCCGCAAAGTGATATGAGGTGTTACCGGCTAGATCGATGTGACATCGAGTCGGGGTCCTGACAGCGTTGGTATCAGAGCTTGACTGCCTGTAGGATTACCAAGCCAAACTGGTCGAAGTTGAGTCTAGAAATTCTTTAGTTATATAAGGGAATTGATTGTGGGATGGAACATAAGGCTCTTTTACTCCTTATACCTCATGGCCTTCTGATCTGAGTCATCATCCTCTCTTCTACGGGGATTAAGAACTAGGCTATCTCTTCTTTCTATTAGGATCACGTGTTACTAATCAGTGGACTTATAAGATTGTAGGATCTAAGTCTCAGTTCAGTTCCTACTACTCTGTATGTTAATTGTTGATCTCGAGACCTTGATATGGTGCTTCTGAGTGGTTATGCCACCATTTTTGTGAATGTCTCAAATCTTTTCTGAGCATTTACAGCCGTTATGCTGTCCGAGTCATCCCAGGTTTCCAAAGGGTCTGATGCATTTGCAAAATCCTTTTTCCTCTGGTTTCAATGTCTTTTAGGCCAGGTTAATCACACAAATTGTTGAGCTGAGGTACTCTACTGCCTCGACCTTTATGTGGAGTTATTATTATGACCCTAGGTATTTAGGGAGTCACCTAGTAATCTAGCAACGTTTTGTGTTCCCAGTGTGAGATTCTGGCCTTTATCCTCGAAAGCATTCCGTGATGCTACTTAGTAGTAGGTATTCTACTCCTGGGTTCTGAACCCGAGATTCACTCTACCTACTTCATGTTGATAGTAATTGCTAGTGCCTTTAGGATATTAGTAACCTTTGTGATAGTCCTTGAAGTCTGTGGTATCTTCTTCTTCCAAATACCATGAACCACTTACGGCAAAAGTTTGTTGGATCAAAAGATCACAACAGGAGTGCTCTCGATGGGTTCTCCATTCATAATTGTGACTCTGCCAGTTCTACCTTTCCGCATGGATTGTCCGGAAGAAATATGTTGAACTCGTTCGACATGCTAATCCATGCATCCACAACTCAGAAAATTGTATGTTCCTTTGAGTTGTCCCTCTTTAGTTGTCTTCTGACCCTCGTCTATCAATTGATAGTCAAGATTATGTGTGCATTCGTTCATCGATGCCTATTGCTCTTGTGGTCCGTCAAGCCATTCCATTCAGAATGACTAGGAGAAAAAAACTCTAGTACCTCCTCCATATCCAGGATTGGGTCAAAGAAGTTGTGCTCCGCAGATCAAATTGCTAATCCAGCTTTTGTTCTGTTCTACCTTGGAGTATTACCATCTTTATATCGGAATTGTTATAGGAATTGCACACCATCCTATGAACTCTTGGTATAGTGATACTTCTTGCCATCATTGGTCATTCCTCGGCCATCGTGTTGATGCAACCGGAATACCGACAAATGAATTGTGATGTGTGAAATCAATACTCCCAGCAACCTTGTTGCTTGGTAGTTAAGGGACAATAATTTCATTCTTAGCGTGTTGGTTTTCGAATCATCCTTCTAAGACTGATCGTGCTACCTAGTCCTTATTTCGGTGCACCCTTCGATTGATGAGTTAGGATCTTGTCAAGTCCTCACTCATTTGATCATATTGTCTTGCCCTCAAAAGCGAGATTGTTCTCGAGCTTAGTAACATATCGGTGGTTCGTGATTTTCCGAATATCTTCTCGAAAGTATCACCAGGCTGTCACCTGACTGTTATGTTGAGCTCGTGATCAAGTTGGTTTCTTGTGAGCCACCTTCTCTCCAAGAATCGGTGTTAGATATCCCTGAGCTAGTTGGTTAAGCTAGACAACAACTTGGAGAGTTGGAAGATAAAAGCTTGCCTGACTTAGTTCGTTCCAAAGGGATATTCTTGTGTAGTGTGTGTTGAAGAAAGATGATATCTTCATCGATTGGTCCTTGTGATCAGTTGCTGGACCTATTGTCTTATCAATCCTTTGATTTGAGTGTGGGCTATCGTCAAATCAAATCAGTACCAACGATGCTCGTAATGTTGTCTTATTCGTGGTTGATCCCTCGAGCATACACCATTACATCTTTGGTCTGACCAATGCTATCACCGTGTTCACTTAACTATGGAATTCCTTTTAAAAGGAAACCTAGATGAATTGTTGTTGAGCCCATTGACAACATCCTTATCTCCTCCATGATTTTGTTGAACATTAAGTTAGTGTTGGAAACTTTTGAAAGCATTTGTTCATGCTAGCTCATGAAGCATATGTTTGGATGAAGGTAGTGACTTCCTTTAATTCATGTGCATCTGATGCAAGTTGCCGCCGTGGATTCGAGAAAGTCAATGTTGTTTCCTTTGGAATCATCCCAAATCAGTCATGCATACGTGCGAAGTATTCTGTGGTCTGGAGATTTGCAACCTCCATTCTATATGTATATCCTAGCACACCAAGCCACTGATTGAGTTGTTCAAGATAAAGGAGTCTGTCCAAGGTGAACTCTTTGGACTTCCACACGTGGAGACTTCGATGTCATTAATGATGGTTCCCCCTCCTGAACTCGGTAGTGTTTTATTATAAGACTACTTTGTGGTCATGCTTGTCTTGGACATCGTGTTCACATGTTGTAGCAGAACCAGCTCATGTTTTGGAGCTTACTATCGTAGTTCATTCCTCGAGAATCTCGCAACGTCATCTCATTGATTTGTGTTGCAAACTTCCGTTTTTCTTCCTAGACTCGATGAGTATGGAATATCCTGACACCAACCAGATCTGAATCTCAGGCAGATATGATGGTTGGAATATTTCCCAAGAATTATAATATTGGTCGCGCAATAACCGGTAAAGTGGATGTCGTGGCCAACACACCCAGCCGGAAGACCTGTTATTATAATATCTTGATTGATGAAGTTGGCCACCTCCCCATAGGGATGTCGTAGGATTTATTCCCTAGTTACCCCTATGGATTTCTGTGTTCCGAAGTCCGACCTTTTTACTTGATGTTCTAGATATCAAACCATATCCATGAGTGGGTTACACTAGCACATCAAGGAGAACATTAGAAGCGGAGTGCTAAATGTCTCTCGGTTGATCATCCAGATTTTATTTCCTTGGCCCCGCCAAGGGTGAAATCTGAGAAGGTGTTATCTTCCTTTGCATCTGCATCCTCCATCACCATTCATCATGGTAGCAAGTTGTGTTGCCAGGATCCTTGACACGGATGTTGATAAAATCTTGATGATTATGGAAATGCTCAAGTTCTTGAGAGCACGCACAAGCGCTACGAGTTATCATCAGCACTAACTGGGATTCCTCTCAGTTTCCTCGGCAATGCTATGATCTTTTCAAACAGTGAATTCACTCTCCACTGTTGGGTTCTTCCCCAGTTACCAGAAACATTCCCAGCATTTGCATTTTGTTCCCAGCTTGCACCGCCAATGTGCCATTCCACCATGGGTCTCTTCCATTTCCGGTGATAAGCAAAATCATCCATTACGTTGTCTTCAACAAGGTAATCCACATCATCCAAGTCTGAGTATGCCATTCTACCGACCCCGCCAATCGATTGCTGTGATTTGCCTTAGGCTGATATAGAGAGTCTCAATGATCTCTATATCAAAGGTAATTCTTTTTGCCACTTAAGGGGAGATATCTACGAGTCACGGTTCCGAAGGTGTCTCGTTGTGGTATCATGGCAACTCAACTCCTCGCTACGTTGACAACCGTTCACCACCTTCTTAGGTGTGGAATCGTTGTCCACCTAGTGAACCTTCGTCATCCGTTTCTCTCCACCCCTCTTGATGTGTATCTCGTGTCTCAACCCGAGAGATGGTTCTATGTCTCATTCCGTGAGTTAATCCTGAGTTGTTCGTTCTTTGAGAAGATTAATTCTTCTAGAGTTTTCCTTCCCTCCATGTTATGTTGACAGGATTTTTCAGAGCAAGACTTCGAGACAATGATGGTGATCGAATCAACGTTCCTATGAAGTGCACCCTGGATCGTGAAGATTATGCTAGTTTGCGTTCCCCCTTCACCTTACCCTAAGCTTGAATCTCGGGACGAGATTTTTGTTTAGTGGGGGTGAGTTGTCACATCCCTGGTCCTGTCATGCACTAGGCTAGACCTCAGGTGTGCATCATGTTTAAATTCAAATGAAATTTGAATTGGGGAATTTTCAAAAGCCTCAGAATCCTTTTAAAAATGATCAAGATAGAATCGCTTCAAATAAGTCCAAGAAAATGTTCCTGTTATCCTCTGGAAATATTGGCAAGAGGTAAAATCCAAACCAATATTTTTGGTGTCTCAGAAACATTTAAATTGGGCATTTGAATTAAATCAATAATTATTTGAATTGGATTTATATCTACTATTAAATAAATATAGGTCCAATAATTCTGAAATATTTTGTGGAGCATTGTTTTAATTCTTTCAGCTCCTAAAAATATTGTCAGAAGCAAAATAAATTGAATTGGTTTCAAAACCAAATTCAAAACAAACCTGCAAAATAGAAAAACTGAAATAATTAGAAAAAGGAGAGAGAGTTTTACCCAGGCCACTTACCTGTAGCCGGCCCAGCTTCTCCCCCCCCCACCTGGCGGCCCAGCCCACCTCCTCCTCCCCCTTGTCCTCTTCTTCCTCTGCCAGTAGGCAGAGGCGAGGCGTGGCGCGCGCCCGAAGAGCGCCGGCCACCTCCTGCTTCGCCGTGGCAGCCTCCCCGACTCCCTCGCGACGCCACGGAGACGCCCTCGCCCCTGCACCTCCCCTCTCTTCCCCTGGACCCCATTCCCTCCTCTGTTTCCCTCTCGCGCACACCACCGAGCGGAGCTCGCCGCCATCGTCGCCGTACCCATGACCACCGTCCACCCCTAGCCTCACCGACGCCCCAGGAAGCTCCGCGGGTCCTCCCTCTACCTCCTCAACGAGCCACGAGGCCCTGGACGTGCCGCATCGCCGCCATCGACGTCGTCTTCTACCTCGGAGCCGCCGGCCATCTTCGTCAAATTCGTCGGCTCCGGTGCCTCCCCGAGCTCGCCGAGGCCACCACTGCACCCGCTGTGAGCTCCTGTGCTGATTCCTCCTCTCCCCGTGCCCCACCTCCCTCTCTAGCTAGCCCCACCACTTTGCCCGAGAATCTCTCGCCGCCGGCCATGGTGTGGCCGTGGCCACAGCCACCCCAGCTCGTATCCGAGCCCACTGACGTGCTCACCGTGATCTCAGGAGTCCGTAGCACGCCCCAGCTCCTCCTGCCGTGCTCCCTAACCCCGACCCCGAGATTGCCCGAACTCCGGCAGCCGCAAAGGAGCTCGCCGCCGGCAGCTCCGGCCACCCCAGCTGCTGTCACTTGCCTTTTTAGATGCGCCTTCCTCCCAGGAACCCGTAGGAGCAAACCGCACGTCAAATGGTGCTCCGTAGTGAGCGCACGGTGCACCTCCGCTGTCGGCCGTGGTCGTCGCCGGCGACACTCCGGCGACTGCCGACATGGCACGCCTAATTAGCACTAATGACGCCCTAAACACCCCCACAGCCACTGACAGTGGGCCCCGTAGTGGGTCAAAGCCCGGGTCAACGCAGGATTAGCCCCTGTGTCACTGACGTGTGGACCCCACACGTCAGGTTTGACCCGGGGCAGCCCTGTTGACTTGCTGATGCAAGCATGACGCAGTGCTGATGTCATAACTCATTTTCTGGATTTAATTTAATTCTGAAATTCCAGAAAATGCCTAAAACTTCAATAAATCATAGAAATTCAACCGTAACTCCAAATTAAATAAATTATATATGAAAAATTATCAGAAAAATTCAAGGAATCCATCTGTACCATTTTCATGCATGTTAGAACAACTTATAGATGCTGTTTAGCACAAATCATACTAAGGGCATTTAAATAATCACATATGGAGTTTGAATTTGAATTTTATATTCAAACCAACTTCATTTAATCTGTTGCTAGTTGCATTAGCTCAAAACACATTCATATTGCCATGTCATGAGCATGCATCATATTTTGCATTGCATTGATTGTGTTCCTTTCTGTGTTGCCGGTATTTGTCCCCTCTCGATAGACGTGATACCGATGATGTGATCGTTGACACTAATGAAGACTCAATGTTATCTTCAGAAGTGCCAGGCAAGCAAAACCCCCTTGTTCATTCCGATACAATCCCACTCTCTCGCTCCTGCTCTCTTTTACTGCATTAGGACAACATCGATTCATCTGTTACTTGCTGCGGTAGCTGAACCCCTTTATCCTCTGCATGACCTGTCATTCCACAGTAATTAGATGAAACCCACTAGCATGAGTAGGAGTTGTTTGAGCCCTGTTGTGCCTACTCATTCATGTTTGTTTGTCATGCCTGCTACTTCTTAGAGTTGAGTTAGGTCTGATTCATCGGGGATGAATCAGAGGCGTGTGAACATGTCCTATTGTGTGTGAGCTAAGTGTGTGAACACGATTTGGTAAAGGTAGCGGTGAGAGGCCATGTAGGAGTAAATGGTGGGTTGTCTCATTGCAGCCGTCCTCAGGAACTGAGTTCTGTGTTTGTGATCCATGATTCAGCTACTACCACGCATTGGGCCCGAAACCAATGGACCCTCTCGGCTTCTTGATCACCCTTGTCCTCTGTCCAGGAGTTGCAAGTAGTTTCTGGTGTTTGTAGTATGCTGGAGGCCGTGCGCAGCGCTGACCGTAGGGGTGGGCTGTGATGCGGTAGGCACGTGGCCGGGTAAACCGGGCACCCGTTTGGTGTCACTGAACCCTGTACACATCGTTTGGGGCTGTGAGCGAAACTCCGGCCGGATCTCCTCATGGATGGAACCCGAATAGGCGATAAACCTGGACTAGATACTTAGGTGATTAGGTAGGTCGTGGCAGACACCCACGTTGGGCTTCCGCTTGAAGGTTGCCGAGTACATGTCGTGTAAACGGCGGTAAGTGGTGAGAGCGTGTGTGAAGAAGTACACCCCTGCAGGGTTAACATCATCTATTCGAATAGCCGTGTCCGTGGTAAAGGACTTCTGGGTTGCTTATATCAGTTCATAGACAAGTGAAAGTGGATACTTTAAAATACGCAAGATAAGCGTGAGTGCTATGGATGGCGTTCTCGTAGGGAGACGGGAGCGGATCCATAGTGGTGTATTGATATGGTGAATATGTGGACTCGTGTGCGCCACCTCAAAAGAGTCGCTTGCAGTCGTAGTTAGGATAGCCACCGAGTCAAAGCTGGCTTGCTGCAGTCAAACCCCTCCACCCCCTTTGTTGATAATGATGCATATGTAGATAGTTCTGATGTAAGTCTTGCTGGGTACATTTGTACTCACGTTTGCCTATTTTATGTTTTTGCAGAGAGACTTCGGTCTCGCTAGTAGTTCCACGTGGACTTCGACGTTTAGCTTGATACCTCAGCTACGATCTTGTGCCCTCGGCAGGATCTGATAGATAGTCAGGCTTCTCAGCCTTTTTCATTTATAGATGTCTGTACTCAGACATGATAGCTTCCGCGTGTGCTTTGATTTGTATGCTCTGATTGTTGGGTCATGAGACCCATGTTTGTAATATCTCGCTCCCCGGAGCCTATTGATTAAAATACTTGAGTTTTAGAGTCATGTTGTGATGCCATGTTGTATTTGCACATATCGAGCATATTGTGTGTATGTTATTGAAATGCTTGGTATGTGTGGGATCTGACCATCTAGTTGTTTATCTTTAGTAGCCTCTCTTACCGGGAAATGTCTCCTAGTGTTTTCCACTGAGCCATGGTAGCTTGCTACTGCTCCGGAACACTTAGGCTGGCCGACATGTGTCCTTCTTCGTTCCTGTGTCTGTCCCTTCGGGGAAATGTCACGCTTTGAGTACCGGAGTCCTGTTAGCCCGCTACAGCCCGGTTTTACCGGAGTCCTGCTAGCCTAGTGCTACAGCCCGGACCCACTTGCTGATGACCGACACGTTCGAAGCTGGGTCATGGATGCCTGTCCCTGTAAGTCTGTGCCACTTTGGGTTTACGACTAGTCATGTCAGCCCGGGCTCTTTATCATATGGTTGCTAGCGACACTATCATATACGTGAGCCAAAAGGCGCAAACGGTCCCGGGCAAAGGTAAGGCGACACCCGTGGGGATACCGTGCGTGAGGCCGCAAAGTGATATGAGGTGTTACCGGCTAGATCGATGTGACATCGAGTCGGGGTCCTGACACTGGCCCACCCAGTCAAGGTCAATGGGTCAAACCCGCCGGTGAGGATAGACGCGGCGGAGGGTGTCGGGATTCCTCGTCCGGCGACCAAATGGCCGGCGGAGGGCATCTATGTGCTGCTGGTGAACTCGTGCGCCGAGTGGAGCAAGCGGTGTGTGCGGGGGTGGCCGGAGATGACGCCGGCGTCGAGCCAGGCAGCGGCCGGAGTTCGAGCATGCACGGAAATGGTTTTAGGAGGCACGGCAGGTGGCGTAGAGGGGTGCTACGGCCTCCTGGGGGTGCAGTGAGTGTGTTGGACACGGTGGTGTGGCCGGTGGTTGGCCGGAAACACGTCGGCGACGAGCTCGGCGGTGGCGCGTGCGGTGAAGCTTCGTGCAGTTGCTACGGTGCACGAGAAAGCCAACGGAGAGGATGGGGAGGTAGCTGAGCTCACGGTGGTCACGTAGGAATGGACGGCGCGGTCGGGGACGAGCTGATGCAGTGGCGACGACGAAGAGGATCTCCGGCGATGGCGGAGTCGGACGAGGTTGTTGCAGAGCTTCTAGACACGGTGGCTCAGCGCGGGGACGACGGAGGGCGTGACTACGGCGGCGGTGCGGCGGCAGGTGCGTCAGCCATGGTGCGGGGGAGCGAGGGAGAGAGGCAGGGGGCGAGTCAGGTGTCCACAGGGTCAGGTCGGCGACGTGGAGCCTATCCGGTGTCCAGGCGCGTGAAGCGGCAAGCTGCTGGGGCCTTGGCGAGCTTGCGCTTGCCGGCGTCAGCTCTCTGCCTGCCTGGCAGGGACGAAGCAGCTGGCTGGCATGGGCCAGCACAGCACTGGGACGCTAGGTGGGCCGGCTGATGGGCTGCGGCCATGTAAGTTCTCTCCCTCTTTTTTAATTTCTATTTTCTATTTTTTCCTGTAGGTTTGTGGCTTTATTAAAAATAGCTAGGCACTTCTCAAAATCCTGAAAATAATCAGAGGCTCTGTTTAGAATATTTCCAACAGCCCACACTTATTTTCAGAATTATTTGAGCATTTAAAATATTTACTAGCATTCAAATGCCCAAATACAAATTACATATGATATAATTCAATGACCTTCTATTGACCTAGAAAATTGTGCACCAATTTTGCCGGAGGTTCTAACCCAAGACAAAGAGAGTGAACTTTTTAGAAGGGCATTTCAGGTTCATTGAAAATATTTTTAGTAAACCTTAGTTGATTCCAGAGGGGGTGCTGGGGGTTCTGTCTTCCCCAATTCAAGTTTCTGATGAAAGGTAGACATGATGCAACATTCTAAAGCATGACTAGCTAGGATGTGACAACTCACCCCCACTCAAACGAATCTCGTCCTGAGATTTAGAATCCGCCGGGAAGAAGGTGGGGTACTCGAGTCGAAGACGATCCTCCCTTTCCCAAGTAGCTTCTTGCTCGGAATGGTGTGACCATTGAACCTTGAGACACTTGATATTATGGCATCGAGTGGTACGCTCGGCTTGATCAAGGATACGAACGTGATATTCCCGATATGAGAGGTTATCTTTTAGATCAAGCGTTTCGTGGTCCACTCCACGGATAGGATCCGCGAAGCAACGCCTGAGTTGAGAAACGTGGAAGACATCGTGAACTCTGGAAAGATGCGAAGGTAGTTCCAATTGGTAGGCAACTTCTCCTCGTTTGGCAAGAATGCGAAAGGGTCCAATGTAACGAGTAGCCAACTTGCCCTTGATACCGAATCGATGGGTTCCCTTTAAAGGTGTAACCCAAAGGTAAGCCTTCTCGCCAACTTCATAAGACATAGGCTTATGCTTGCGGTCATATTGACTCTTTTGGAAAGATTGGGCCGTTTTCAATTTCTCACGAATAACGCGAACCTGCTATTCTGCTTCCTGGATCATATCCGGGCCAAAGAGTTGTCTTTCCCCGGTTTCTGACTAGTTAAGAGGCGTTCGACATTTTCGTCCATACAGAACTTCGAAAGGAGCTTTGCCCAAGCTAGCTTGATAACTATTGTTATAAGAAAACTCCGCGAATGGAAGGCATTTCTCCCAACTCATTCCGAATGAGATGACAGAACCTCGGAGCATATCTGCCAGAATTTGATTGACTCGCTCTACTTGACCACTTGATTGAGGATGGAAGGCGGTGCTAAAAGAGAGACGAGTTCCCATAGCATTTTGGAAACTTTCCCAAAATCGAGAGGTGAAGAGACTCCCACGATCTGAGTTAATTTCCAATGGGACACCATGAAGAGACACTATTCGGGAGATGTATCAATCAGCTAGTTGGCTAGCGGTGATACTCTCATGAACAGGTAGGAAATGGGCTACTTTGGAAAGACGGTCGATCACTACGAAGATGGCATTATTCCCTCTCTTGGTCCTGGAATTGAGCGATTTCTCTCTTCATCCTAGTCCACCAAAACCTCTGGCGTAGGTCTTGATACATCTTAGTGCTACCGGGATGAATGGTGAGAGGGGATTCATGAGCTTCCTTAAGGATCAGCCGCCTCAGGTTTCATGCCTTGGGAACCACTAAGCGGTTTCCAAAGTATATATACGACACCTTGATCATCAACGGAGAAACAATTCGCGACTCCTTTCTTAATGTTTCTCTTAATATGGGAGATTCCCGAATCTACCTTCTGTGCCTTGATGATCTGACCCGTAAGGGTAGGTTTTGACACCAGGGTGGATAGGAATCCTCGAGGAACAATGTGAAGATCAAGCTTACGAAATTCCTCATGGAGAAGTGGTTGACTTTGTTGTAACATCAAGTTGTTACAATAGGATTTATGACTTAGCGCATCAGCCATGACATTGGATTTTCCCGGGTTGTAAGTTATTCCTAAGTCGTAATCCGAGATCAACTCGACCCAATGTCGATGTCTGAGATTCAAATCCGGTTGGGTGAAGATATATTTCAAACTTTGGTGATCGGTGAAGATCTCGCAACGATTACCGAGGAGGTAATGTCGGCAAGTTTTAAGTGCATGGACTACAGCTGCAAGCTCTAGATCATGTGTGGGATAATTTTCCTCATGTGGGTGTAATTGCTGTGAAGCATAGGCAATTACCTGACGATCTTGCATGAGTATGCAACCTAGTCCTTGTCGCGAGGCGTCGCAATAGATAATAAAGTCCTTGGAGAAATCTGGTGGTACCAGTACGGGAGCAGATGTTAGGCGTCTTTTCAGTTCCTGAAAGCTGAACTCACACTGTGGGCTCCACTCGAACTTTTTATCTTTCTTGAGGAGTTCAGTTAGAGGTTTAGCAACCTTGGAGAAATTCTCGACGAAGTGGCGGCAATAGCTCGCTAAGCCAAGGAAGCTCCGAAATTGCTTGGCCGTCTCAGGTGGAGTCCAATCAAGGATGGCTTGAACTCGCTCGGGATTGACAACAATACCCTTACCAGAGATTACATGGCCTAGATAGGTCACTTCTGGCAACCAAAATTCACACCTGGAGAATTTGGCATAAAGGCGATGCTCTCGAAGTTTCGTCAATACCAGCCTTAGATGTTCGACATGTTCCTCTTCATTCCCGGAGTAGATGAGTATGTCATCGAGGTATACTACAACGAATTTATCCAAATACACCATGAAGACCGAGTTCATTAACCGAGAGAAGGTGGCTGGGGCATTGGTTAAACCGAAGGACATAACGGTGTACTCGTATTGGCCATAACGAGTAACAAAGGCCGTTTTGGGAATGTCCTTGTTTCTGATTTTGATTTGATGGTAGCCCAACCTCAAATCCATCTTGGAAAAGACTGAGGATCCAGCGAGCTGGTCATACAGATTGTTGATCCTGGGAAGCGGATACTTGTTCTTGATAGTGACCAAGTTGACAGGTCGATAATCAACAACCATCCAATCCATTCCATCCTTCTTTTTGACGAAGAGGACGGGGCAAGCCCAAGGAGAGGAACTAGGACGGATGAAACCCTTTTTCAAGGACTCGTCGAGTTGGTTCTTAAGCTCGGCTAGTTCTAAGGGTGCCATCTTATAGGGTCTTCTAGAAATTGGAACGGTTCCTGGAACAAGGTCTATCACAAACTCGACATCCCTGTCAGGTGGAACACCTGGCAGTTCTTCTGGAAAGACATCTAGAAAGTCCTGGACTACCGGAATATCTTCAAGGTCTGGAAGGGGGTTGGCATTTAGGTAGTAAAGTTGGCGCTTGGCCACTCGAGTTAAAACATTGACTATCTTGCCCGATGGGTGAGTAAGTTGAACGGTTCTAGTGGCACAATCAATCTTAGCATAATGAGCTGACATCCAGTCCATACCCAAGATGATGTTTATGTCTGATGACTTGAGAGCTATTAAAGATGCAAGGAAAACAAGTCTATCGACAATAATTTCATTCCCATGGCTTACTCTAGAAGTTTGCCATCTAGAGCCAGGGGTTTGAATTTCCATGGTAGTGGGCATGTCAGAGAATGTTGTGTTATGCAATCAAGCATAGCTCTCAGATATGAATGAATGAGATGCTCCTGTATCGAAAAGAACAGATGCCGGATGGCAATTAACAAGGAGCGTACCAAGGATGACGTTAGGATCCTCATGAGCCTCCTCGCCTGAGACATAGTTGACATGGCCATGTGCAGTGATGACCAACTTGGCGTAGAATGTCTTTCCCGCTGTCTTACCACGACCAACGGACTTTCCAGACTGATTGGGGTTGTTGTTCTGGGGACACTCTTGACTATAGTGACCCGGCTCTCCACACTTGAAACATGTCACAACATTGGGGCGTGGTGCAGCATTAGCAGCGGGGCCACCATAGGGCTTGGACGGTGCAAACTGCTGGTTGGGACGAGGCGCCTCAAAGGATGGCCTCGGAATGAACCTGGGTGGCAGTGCCGTGCTTGGAATCCACACCCGGCGCTTCTGAGATCCAGAGCCGGATGAAGAGCCAAAATCACGAGAGTGCTTGCGTGAAGCGTCATAGTCAGACTGGCTTGTCTCAGCACTGATGGCTTTATTGACCAACTTCTGAAAGGAGGTGCACTCGTGCAGACGAAGATCGCGGCGAAGCTCAGGGCTAAGTCCCTTGCGGAACCTTGCCTGCTTCTTAGCGTCGGTAGATACTTCTTCAGGAGCATAACGTGCCAGATTCCCAAATTCATGACTATATGCATCCACAGTCAGTCTTCCTTGGGTGAAATTGCAGAACTCTTCCCTCTTGCGATCTATGAGACCTTCCGGAATGTGATGCTCACGGAAAGCCTCACTGAATTCAGCCCAAGTAATGATTTGGCCGACCGGGTGCATAGCTTCAAAATTTTCCCAACAAAGGCTAGCAGGGCCTTCGAGGTGATAGACGGCATAAGTAACCTTATCAGCTTCGGCTACGTTGGCAGAACATAGCTTGTGGGTGATGCTGCGAAGCCAGTCATCCGCGTCGAGGGGCTCGACGGAATGGTTAAACTTTGGTGGGTACAACTTGATGAAGTCATTGATTGACAGCAAGTCATTTCGCTGATGGCGTGCAGTGTTCTGCTCAATCCGCTCCAGCAAGCGGTTAGTCGCACGCTTGTTTCTTTCCGCCTCCAGCATCACTTCGGCCAGAGAAGGCGGTTGAGGCAAATTTTCACCCCTAACTGCACTAGCTTCCCCCTGCTCTGGGGCAGGAGGGTTGCTGCGGGTGTTGACCATCCTAGGAGAAATCAAGACAACGGTTTAAATAAGGATGGCACAACTTAGCAAGGAAGTGCAGAATGTAATGGATAACACGGAATGTAGAGATGTTCTTCTGTATGACATGGTAATATAGAACTACTATATATATACCAACGGTCATACACACCATACATAGTTTAGTACAAGCCCAGGCTACAGTACAACTATGATGAAAGACGTTACATCTCATCGGAGGCATTCCAAGCTCCTATACATTATTTTTTCTACACCTCCGGAATTGATTACACACTATGTCATATTCCACAAGTCACGCAGGACAATGGAAATACAACTATTACAATACTAGTGATACTACTACTAACTCAGACAGCTCCGTAGTAGTCCTCATAGAAGTCACCTCCATAGCCTGGAAGTTCAACGTGATCATCCAGGAACAGACGGTCCTGAGGAGCTTGTGGACCATAGGGGCTAGGATGAGGTCTTGGACCAACAAAAAGTGGCCTGCGGGGATCATGGGGTGGGTGATGCCTCCCACATCACGCCAATCGACCATGTCTGGCAGAGCAGATCTCATAGGATATAGATCCCTTGTATCCATACATCCAGCTTGCACAGCAGGTGCAAACCGAGTCAAAGTGGCCCAATGATTAGCACGGGTGTTGAAAGGCTCCAGTCTCAAGGCCCGATTCTCTCGGTCCTTATCCTCGAGCATCTCGGCAGTGGTGCGAGTTAGTGAGTCCTCACGTGTGGAGTCAGCATAGATAGCCTGGAGATACCCTTGTGCTCCCGGGAGTGAAGCTGGCATGTAACGGAATTCAGTGTTCCGAAGCAGGCCAGTCCGGACTCGCATGATGGTCATCATGGAATAGGCAGCATCCTGCACAGCCATCTCAACAGTAACCCCGAGTCCATAGGAATAGTGTAGGGGCTCGGTAGATCCAGGATAAGAAGGAAATATCCTGATGGTGCAAAAATATTGGCTTTGATTAAAGTCTCGGAATTGCTCTTCGACAGTGTATTCGGGATACCAAGGGTAACCCGTCTCGATCATTACCCGGACTAACATAGCAGTATGACCAGGCACATCGAGGCACCGGGTCAGGCGAACCACTTGGTTTTGAGCACGAGTGGCCATCTGAAAGCACAACCACAATGAAAGACATTATAATTTTTAGGGAAAATTGGACAGCATAACAGTTGTAAATGCTCAGAAAAAGATTTGAGACATCCACAACAGTTTGCAATACCACTCAACAACATCATATAAAGTTCTGATTCAACTGGCAACATACTCAAAGTGGTAGAAACTGAACTGAGGATGGTAACCAACAATCCTATAAGTTACTACGGATTAGTAACACGTGAACCTGACAGAAGAAGAGAGCCTAGTCCTTAACCCACGTTGAATGAGAAGAGAATGACTCAGATCAGAGGGCATAAGGCAAAGGAGTAAAAAGAGCCTTACGTTCCCTCCCACAATCAATTCCCCTACATATAACTAAAGCATTTCTAGACGCGACATCGACCAGTTTGGCTCAACGAACCAACAGGCAGTCCGACTCTGATGCCAACGCTGTCAGCACACTGATTCCAAGTCAAATCGATCTAGCCGGTAACACCTCATATGACATTGCGGCCTAACACACAGTATCCCCACGGGTGTCGCCTTACCATGGCCCGGGACCGTTTGCGCCTTTTGGCTCAAGTATATGATAGTGTCTCTAGCATCCATATGACAGAGAACCCGTGCCGACATGGCTAGTCGTGAACCCAAAGCGGCACAGACCTATGGAGACAGGCATACATGAATCACATTGAGCATGTCGGTCATCAGCGTGTGAATCCGGGCTGTAGCACTAGGCTAACAGGACTCCAGGGAACCCGGGCTGTAGCAGGCTAGGTAGGACTCCGGAAGTCACCGTGTGACATTTCCCCGAAGGGACAGACATAGGAACGAAGTGAATCACATGACGGCCAGTCAAGTGTCCTGAGCAGTAGTGCTGGGCTAGCAGGACTCCGGTGAACCGGGTTCTAGCGGACTACTATGGCTCGAGGAGCACTAGACTACATTTCCCCATAAGAAAGGCTGCCAAGGATAAACAACTAGATTGTCGGATCCCACACATACCAAGCATTTCAATCATACACACAATATGCTCGATATGTGCAAATACAACATGGCATCACAACAAAACTCTACAACTCAAGTACTTTATTTAAATGCTCCAGAGAGCCATACATAACAAGTTCATACAGGTAGGGGTCACATGACCCGACACTCAAGTCATACAAGCATACAAGCACATGCGGAAGCAAAATAGTCTGAGTACAGACACTACAAAGAAAGAAGGCTTCTCGAAGCCTGTCTATCTACATATGGCCCTCCATGGCCAGGATCACCACCTGGGTGGCAAGTCACTCATTGACGTCGAGATCTACATAAAACCCATCAGAGGGGGCGGTGTTGTCGTCTGAAAACAGCAATTAAACAAACATGAGTACAAAGGTACTCAACAAGTCTTACATCAGGACCTACTATACCTGCTCATTCTCAAGAAGGTGGTGGAGTTATTGCATCAAGCCAGCTTTGACTCTTGGCTAAGCTATCCTACGGGACACCACTAGTAAAAGAGTTTTCGCACACGAGTCCACTAATCACCCACACAATACTCCACCAGGGATCCTCCCTCGTCATCCTACGAGAGGGCCATCCTCGGTACTCACACTTATCTTGAGTCTTTTAGTAGTATCCATTAACTTGTCTATGAACTGTATAGGCAACCAAGTAGTCCTTTACCGCGGACGTGGCTATTCGAATAGATGATGTTAACCCTGTAGGGGTGTACTTCTTCATACACGCTTTCACCACTTATCGCCGTTTACACGACATGTACTCGGTAACCTTCAAGCGGAAAGCCCAACGAGGGTGTCGGCCATGGCCTACCTAAACACTCAAGTCTCTAGTCCAGGTTTATCCCCTATCCAGGTTCCATCCGCAGGGAGTCCGGCCGAGGTTTCCACATACGGCCCCGAACGATGTGAACAAGGTCCAGAGATGCCAAACGGGCGCCCGGTATACCCGGCCACGTTGTATCTACCACAACATAGCCCACCCCTAGGGTCAGCGCTACGCACGGCCGCCAACACATAACCTACAAACACCAGAAACTAATTGCAACTCCTGGGCAGAGTACTAGGGTGATTAAGAAGCCGAGAGGGTCCATTGGTTTCGGTCCCAATGTATGGTAGTAACTGAATCTGAAATCACACATACAGATCTCAGTTCTTAGGGACGGCCTCAATGAAACAACCCACCATGTACTCCTACATGGCCTCTCATCGATACCATTACCAAATCATGTTCAACGCATCCCTCACATTACCGACATAATCATTTCACTCTAGCCCATCACCTAGATGAACCAGACCTGACACAACTCTAAGCATAGCAGGCATAGCAAGGTAGGAAACACATACAAGGCTCAATCAACTCCTACACATGCTAGTGGGTTTCATCTAGTTACTGTGGCAATGACAGGTCATGCAGAGGATAAGGGTTCAACTACCATAGCACACAGCAGTTTGAACCGTTGTTTTCTTAATGCAATAAATGAGAGCAGAGGCGAGAACATGGGATTGTATCGATATGATCAATGGGGCTGCTTGCCTGATGTTGTGGTAGTAGGGTACTGCCCTTCAGACGGATATTTGGGGTTATCCTCGGAGGCAGAACCTACCACGAAAGACACACCGAACATAATCAACACATGAAAATATGCAATAATATGATTCATGCTATGACATGGCAAAATTAATGTGTCTTGGCCTAATGCAAGCTAAAACAGAAAGGAATGAACCCATTTGAATCAAAGATTCAAATGTTAGTTCATTTAACATAGCCATATTAGTGCATTATCTTATTTTGCTTAAACAGCAAGGTTAACTTGTTTTATCATGCGTGAAACCATTACCAATGGATAGATTGAATTTTTCTGATCAAAATTCATATATGAATCTTTTCATTTGGAGTTACAGATTAATTTCTATGATTATTTAAAGTTTGCAACAATTTCTGGAATTCTCTATATAAAGATAAATCCAGAAATTAGTTATTGCGTCAGCAGTGTGTCAGGGTGATGTCAGTGGTGAACGGGGACGTCCAGGTCAACCTGACCAGTGGGTCCCGCGTGTCAGTAGTGATTTAAACTAACTAAATTTAGTTAAAACTAATCTGGGTTAATTAGCAGAAGGGGGCCCACTTGTCATAGACTCAGGGGAGTCAACCTGGCCCACCAAGTCAATGTCAACGGGTCAAACCCGCCGGTGAGGATAGACGCGGCGGAGGGCATCGGGATTCCTCCTCCAGCGACCAAATGGCCCGCGGAGGGCATCTACGTGCTGCTGGTGAACTCGCGCGCCGAGTGGAGCAAGCGGTGTGTGCGGGGGTGGCCAGAGATGACGCCGGCGTCGAGCCAGGCAGCGGCCGGAGTTCGGGCGTGCACGAAAATGGCGTTAGGAGGCACGGTAGGGGGCGCAGAGGGGTGCTATGGCCTCCTGGGGGTGCAGTGAGTGTGTTGGACACGGTGGTGTGGCCGGTAGTTGGCCGGAGACACGTCGGCGACGAGCTCGGCGGTGGCGCGTGTGGTGATGCTTCGTGCAGTTGCTACGGTGCACGAGAAAGCAAACGGAGAGGATGGGGAGGTAGCTGAGCTCACGGCGGTCACGTAGGAATGGACGGCGCGGTCGGGGACGAGCTGATGCGATGGCGACGACGAAGAGGATCTTCGGCGATGGCGGAGTCGGACGAGGTTGTTGCAGAGGCTGCGGGGCAAGTGAGCACTCGGGGCTCGGCTTGCTCGAAGGAGTGGAGGGCGGCGGAGCTTCTGGACACGGTGGCTCGGCGCGGGGACGACGGAGGGCGCGACTACGGCGGCGGTGCAGCGGCAGGTGCGTCGGCCATGGTGCGGGAGAGCGAGGGAGAGAGGCAGGGGGGCGAGTGAGGTGTCCACGGGGTCGGGGCGGCAACATGGAGCCTATCCGGTGTCCAGGCGCATGAAGTGGCAAGCTGCTGGCGCCGTGGCGAGCTCGCGCTCGCCGGCATCAGCTCTCTGCCTGCCTGGCGGGGACGAAGCAGCTGGCTGGCATGGGCCAGCACAGCACTGGGCCGCCAGGTGGGCCGGCTGATGGGCTGCGGCCAGGTAAGTTCTCTCCCTCTCTTTTAATTTATGTTTTCTATTTTTTCTGTAGGTTTGTGGCTTTATTAAAAATTGCTAGGCACTTCTAAAAATCCTGAAAATAACAGAGGCTCTGTTTAGAATATTTCCAACAGCCCACACTTATCTTTAGAATTATTTGAGCATTTAAAATATTTACTAGCATTCAAATGCCCAAATGCAAATTACATATGATTTAATTCAATGATCTGCTGTTGACCTAGAAAATTGTGCACCAATTTTGCCAGAGGTTCTAACCCAAGACAAAGAGAGTGAACTTTTTAGAAGGGCATTTCAGGTTCATTGAAAATATTTTTAGTAAACCTTAGTTGATTCTAGAGGGGGTGCTGGGGGTTCTGTCTTCCCCAATTCATGTTTCTGATGAAAGGTAGACATGATGCAACATTCTAAAGCATGACTAGCTAGGATGTGACAAAGCAGCGGCGTAAGCGCCGCTCCAAATCCCGCCTCGATAGAAACAACGATCATATAGACCCAGCGTTAGAGCAGGGTGACCCATCGCTGGATCACGGCAATACCGAGAATCAAACCGAACAACCTGACTCTGTCAAAGATAATAGTCCGGACGACCTCACACCGGACAGACACCCGGAGCAACAGAATTCTCTTCAAAGGCTTGTTGCCAGCGCGAGGAGTCTAAAAAAGAAGAAGCGAAGACTCAAGGCTGCACAAGACACACTCGGAATTAGACGGAGCAAAGTACTCAACGCAGCAGCGAAGTACGGCGGTAATCGCCCCACCAAGAGCTACCCGAAGCGGAAGTTGCTACCCGAATTCGATGAGGAGGCTTTCGATCCCCCGCAACCAAAAATCAAAACGGCCACCTGGCCGGATAGACGACCTCACGGCCAATATACAGCGGCAAACAACGCCACACATAAGCCAATACGCGATCCACGCGAGGGCTCGCATCAAAAGGACGGCGCAACCAGATCCATCTATGGACCACGCAAGCACGCTCCAGCATACGATGCAACACAACAAACATCCGAACAATGCGGTACACCCAGATACAGGGGTGCCACACACCCCCTATGTTTCACCGATGAGGTGCTGGACAATGAATTTCCAGAGGGATTCAAACCCGTAAACATAGAGGCATACGACGAAACAACAGACCCTGGGGTCTGGATTGAGGACTATATCCTCCATATCCATATGGCTCGAGGAGATGATCTCCACGCCATCAAGTACTTACCCCTCAAGCTCAAAGGGCCAGCTCGGCACTGGCTTAAAAGCCTCCCCGGAAACTCTATTGGATGCTAGGAAGAGCTCGAAGACGCTTTTCGGGAAAATTTTCAAGGGACTTATGTCTGACCCCCGGATGCGGACGATTTGAGTCATATAACTCAACAACCCGGAGAGTTAGCCTGAAATCTTTGAAACAGATTTCTTATTAAAAAGAACCAAATAGTTGATTGTCTGGACGCTGAAGCCTTGGCAGCTTTTAAGCATAGCGTCCGCGACGAATGGCTTGCCAGACACCTCGGCCAAGAAAAGCCGAGAACAATGGGAGCATTAATAAGACTCATGACTCACTTTTGCATGGGTGAGGATAGCTGGCTAGCCAGATGCAGCACGAGCGACCCAAGTACATCCAAAGTTAGAGATGAAAATGGGAAATCACGACGCAGCAAAAATAATAAGTGTCGGAATAAAGAAGACAGCCCGAAGAGCACGGCGGTAAACGCCGGATTCAGAAGCTCTCGGCTAGGTAAGCAAAAGCCGCCCTCTAAAGCGCCAGAGATGAACTGTCCAGCCTCAACAAAATTCTGGACCAAATATGTCAGATCCATAGCACCCCTGGTAAACCCGCTAATCATACCCACAGAGAATGTTGGGTCTTCAAGCAGTCCGGCAAGTTCAACGCCGTACCGAAGGGGGAGGATACACCAAGTGAAGACGAGGATGAGCCTCTCAAGCAAGACACTGGGGAACAAAAGAAATTTCCACCAGAACTCAAAACAGTAAATGTGTTACACGTGATAAAGGGGAGAAACAAAGCGGCACTCCTAGATAAATATGCTCAAGGGCCTATCACCGCGGAGTCCTGTCACTGGTCGTTTCAACCAATCACCTTTGGCCATCGGGATTACTCAGCAAGTATCTGACGTGCAGGATGGGCTGCCTTGGTATTAGACCCAATAATTGACGGATACCACTTCACACGAGTCCAGATGGACGGTGGCAGCAGTCTAAACCTGATATATTAGGACACAATCCGCAAAACGGGGATAGACCCAATGAAAATTTGCCTCAGCAATACTACCATTAAAGGAGTAACGCCAGGCCCAGGGGCTCATTGCACAGGCTCCCTGCTACTAGAAGTTATATTTGGCTTCCCCGATAACTTCCGTAGCGATAATTTAACCTTCCGCATTGCTCCATTCCAAAGTGGCTATCAAGCACTACTTGGACGCGAACTTTCGCTCACTTGAATGCAATACCGCATTACACTTCCCTCACGCTTAAGATGCCTGGTCCATGTGGAATCATTATAGTAAATGGAAATATTGAGCGATCCCCGCGCGCCGAGGGGTTTGCAGCTGCCGCGGTAGCCGCACACTAAAACGGCATCACCAACTAAAGTATTCAATAGGTTGTCAAGACCACGGACACGGTTAGACGACTCCGGCGCAGCTATATGAAATCCGTACAAGTTTGATGGCCACACCCCTATCATAAACACAAGGGGCTCAACGCGCACAGACAAGTGGCAATTTTTACTCATCTTGAAATTTACATGGTTTCTTTAAAACCTACCTTTTTGCACGACAACTTTTAACCTTAGTTCCTATCTTTTACAGATGACCACCGCGCTACACCCGTCCAGGATACGACACAACAGAGACACAGGCGCAGACGTGCAGCAGGGACCTGTCCCAAGGATTCTTTTTAGATTAAGACCCTGCGTCAACCTTTTTTATTGTCTCTTGTTGATACACATCCCTCGGATTCTCAGTACAATTGAGAAGGATGCTGGCGTCTTGGCATGTGGCCACGTCAGAATAATGCACGTACCTAGACACCAGGGGCTTCTTACAAAGGGCACTATTTAGGCCCGGTTTACACCATAAAGACCGAATACCTTAGGGAGTGTTCGGTGTCGCGAGTTTGGCCTTATATGCATCAGCTCCGAATCATGTCTTTGGTCAAATGTTGGGTTTGCCCGGCACCTATGTTTTGGTACCTTACGTTCTGCTCTATCGGCTAAGGTAGCACTAGGAGAACTACTGCGATTGTGCCCCGGGTCATCCGGACAAGCACCTCAGTAGAGAAAGCCGAAAACTGGCTGTCATGATATAGCGTGAGACTGGTCAACCACTCGATGACCTATCGGAATGTTAGAATTCCTCCGCCTTAACGAAGGGCCGTTTCTCAACCAGGCATTGACGTGCCCTGAATTCGGGAGAGTGCGGAGCCACCAGGGGGTGTATAGTAGCCCCACCATCAAACTCCTATGGCCAAGTGAAAGTGTTAAAGCATTATAGTTCGATTGCCTCGTTTGCTGCGCTATCACCTCCTTAATAGGACCGAGACGTTGGGTTAAGTGTGAACACGCGTCTTCTGCGAACACCTTTGCATTATGTGCGTGGGGGCTGAAGCCGACGACTGCAATCTTTCAGGTTATACACATGTATACATAAACGGCCGCACAGGAGGCATCATACTACTTTCAGGCAAAAGTATAAACACAGCCTTAATAAATTTCATAAAAACATTGTGTTTACAATGGGAATACATGTCACTCGAACATAATATTCTTCGAGCACTGGGCCTCTATCAAACGAGCACCCTCGAGAACCTCTTCGAAATAGTGCTCGGCAGCCACTTGTCCTATGGCCGAACCTTGTGCCGCAACAGTGGTAGCATCCATCTCCGCCCAGTATGCTTTAACACGGGCAAGGGCCATCCGCGAGCCTTCTATGCACGCCGACTTCTTCATCGCATTGATGCGGGGCACCGCACCAAGGAACTGCTGCACTAAGCTGAAATAGTTGTTCGGCTTCGGCTTTTCCGGCCACATCTGATCCACGACAGACCTCATGGAGAGTCCGGACAACCTATTAAGTCCAGCCCATTCGGCTAGCTGATCAGTCAACGGAAGCGGACGCTCTAGAACGTTAAATTGTGACCAGAACAACTTGTCCACTTCACGATCTATTTCATCTCGGAAGTATTTGGCCGCATCGACAGCGCTCGCCGCCAAGTCGATATATGCATCTGCCGAACTCCACAGCCGATCCAGAGGGGCATACCACGGATCTCCGAACTTCCTCCGCAGCATAAAGGGCTTCCCAGCCGCAATATCCCCGGCTTCACGCAGCTCCTCCTTCACTCTCCTAGCAGAGCGGGTGTGTTTGTTCTCCATCGTGGCCTATTCAAGGTCTGTTGCCTTCGCTCAGTTTTCTTTTTCAAGGAACTGGCAACGGTCGGCAGTGTCTTTCAACTTTACGGCCATCTTGGCCATCTTCTATTTGCTTTCGCAATGCGCGGCCTTCTCGGCTTTCAACTCTTCGGCCACCTTCAAAGCAGCCGCATTACTAATCCTTGCTTTTTCTTTGGCTCGGGCAAGTTCCGCCCGCAGGGTTTCCACGGTGGCAGCTCCATCTGCAGTCACAACATATTAAAGATATTGGCATCATGCTGCTTTTACTATGTGGAATTCACCAGAAATACCACTTACCCTGTGCCTCGTCAAGCCTCTTGTTAACAAGCTCGATGTCGGCATCCGCCGCCTCCAGTTGCCGCTTCAGTTCGGCAAACTCATGAGTCCGGCTAGCCACCAGAGCTCCCACTACCTGCACATTAATGCAGTATGGTTATTGCCTGGGACTACGATCCTCCGTTTGCCGCCGTTCTCGGCGACAACCAGAGTCTCAGGGGCTACTATGTACACAGGGCACACCTAAAAATGTGCGGTACCATCACAAATGTATATCATTTTACATACCTCAAAGCCCGTCAGTAGACTCATAAAGGCATCATGCAACCCGCTTTCGGCAGATGAAATCCTTTCCATCACCGTACCCATCAATGTACGGTGTTCTTCTGAGATAGCCGCTCGCTCCAACATCTCTCTCAGTACGTCCGACCGCATACCATACGGTGCCGGACTCTTCTGTTTGCTCTCTTCGAGACCCGGACGCTGGGGACTTTGGGTGACTATAGGATTATTTTCTGGCCTCACCGGATCCGGAGAGGCCCTCCGTGACGACTCTTCAAGTTCGCCTGCTTCTTGAGTGGAGGAGTCCGGGGGAGGCGTTTCGCTCTCCATCATCTCCGAATAAGATCCCCCGAAGACGAGCTCTGCTGAGAAGGGCCAAGATTCGAACTGCAAGATAAATACTTCGGTTATTTTCCTTAGAGGTAAGGTAATATATCTTCACTATTAAAAGTACTTTTTAATTACTTACAACTCGTTAGAGGGCTGATCCCCACGTGGACTTTGTGTGGCAAGAGCACCTCCAAGGCAGGACCCTCTGGTGGAGATGTCTTCTCCCGCTTGGAAACCTTGGTTTCCGGATCTTCAGAGGTAGTCATCTTCCTTCCCCGGGGTGAGAGAATGTCAGATTCATCCCCTCGGTTATCCTCCCTCATGGAGGCACTCGTTCCCTCGGTCGGAATAAGTAGCGGTGGAGGCCCGCTTTCGCCCTCATTATTCCCCCCTTTGTCTTCCTTTGAGGGCTCCGGGCAAGGTGCTAGCTCGAGCATCTTCTCCAGTACCGGATTTTCCAAACCCTCAAGAAGGTGGGCCGAACACCGAATCATCTTCGCCTTTGTTATCCAGTCCTGGTCAAAGAGCGATTTCTCAGAATAACGTCATGATAAATGAAAGACGGTGTATTCGGCTAGAGGATAACTTACTTGGTCGGCGGTGCGGTTGCTGCTCAGGCCCACTTCCTCGGTAGTATCCGGACACTCTATCTTTGGTGAGAAGAATGATCTATACATCTCCTCGTGCGTCAGGCCGAGGAAATTCTGAATAGCGCGTGGTCCTTCTGGGTTCAACTCCCACATGTGAAGGGTTCGGCGTTTGAGTGGCTGGATTCGTCGAACCAGCATGACCTGCATTACCATAATCAAACTAAAATATCCTTCAAAGAGATATCGAATGCGGCTCTGCAGTACAGGCACATCCTTGGCTAGACCCCAGCCCAGCCCTCTGCTAATCCATGACATCAGTTGTGTTGGAGGGCTTGAGCGGAAAGCAGGGGCAGCCGCCCACTTGGCACTTCTGGGAGCTGTGATGTAAAACCACTCCCGCTGCCATAATCCAGACACCTCTGGAAAGGAACCGTTTGGCCACGGAGCTCCAGCGATCTTGCTTATTAATGCGCCTCCGCACGCTATATGCTGCCCCTCGAACATTTTCGGCTTCACATCAAAAATCTTGAGCCACATGCCGAAGTGAGGGGTAATGCGGAGGAAGGCCTCACACACGAGAATGAATGCCGAGATGTGGAGAAAGGAGTCTGGGGCTAGATCATGGAAATCTAGCCCGTAATAAAACATCAACCCCCTAACGAAGGGATCCAGAGTGAGGCCTAGACCTCAGAGGAAGTGGGGGATGAACACGACGTCTTCGTTGGGTTCAGGAGTAGGGACGACCTGCCCTTGGGTAGGCAGCCGATGCGAAACCTCGGCGGTCAGGTATCTGGCCTCCCTCAACTTCTTGATGTCTTCTTCCGTAACGGAGGAGGGCATCCACCGGCCTTGAAGGCTAGATCCGAACATGATTGAAGGTCTAGAGCACCTGACCTGGGCTTTGGGTGTCAGAGCTTGAGGCGGGGGAAGGATTCGATTGAGCACGGGAAGGAAAAAAGTAAAAGCCTTGTCCCTTTATAAAGAAGGTGAATATCAAGCGTCCTCTCCATAGCCGTTTGGGACTTGCCTATAATCTAGGAGTCCTAGACACGGTTGGGTTACCCATGACTGTATTGATGAGAATCCCGTAGTTAGGGGAACACGATCTTTGCTTTGACAAGACGTGTCAAAAAACTGCCTCACGTTATGTGCGGGGCTAGTTAGAGAAAAACAGTTCGAATAATCACCTGGCCATGGCATAATGTCGTTGCCAAAACGTGTCAGCAGATTAAGATTTGTGGAAATATTATTCTCTCTACGGTGGAATGTGGAGCTTATTTTGCAGGGTCGGACACTATCCTTGTATTCAAATTCTTCCATGGTGTATTCGGATGAGAAATCCACCTTGCAATACCGAAGACAATACGGACAGCCGGACAGTATCGTTTGGCCGGACTATTTGACTATGAAGATACAAGATTGAAGACTTCGTCTCGTGTCCGGATGGGAATCTACTTGGCGTGGAAGGCAAGCTAGGCAGTACGGATATGGATATCTGTTCCTTTTGTAACCGACCTTGTGTAACCCTAACCTTCTCCGGTGTCTATATAAACCGGAGGGTTTTAGTCCGTAGGACACAACTACAACATACAATCATACCATAGGCTTGCTTCTAGGGTTTAGCCTCTCCGATCTCGTGGTAGATCTACTCTTGTACTACCCATATCATCAATATTAATCAAGTAGGACGTAGGGTTTTACCTCCATCAAGAGGGCCCGAACCTGGGTAAAACTTCGTGTCCCCTGCCTCCTGTTACCATCCGCCTAGACGCATAGATCGGGACCCCCTACCCAAGATCCGCCGGTTTTGACACCGACAATCATGAATGGAATAAGTACTCAAAAACAGGAAGGCATGACATATTTACATGCATGATTAGCATGCTAAGCACATGGCATTGCAACAGAGTAGATACACTCCAGGACATTATATGCATGTTGTACCCATATCACGGGCCAAGTTAGAGAAAGGAGCTTGTGGGGTGAAGAGGATTCAACATCTTTCTGCAAGTCTTTTGAAGAACTGCCCTTACATGTTCCATCATATTGGGTATCATTGACATCAAGTTTATTGGCCTTTACATTGCTCCGTGAGGTTCTTGTGGATATATTAGTGTGTGCAATTATATCTGACATGCATGGAAGACAACTATTAGTTAGATTTATGTAATGAGTTCCTGTAGGAGACTTCATAAATAGTAGGACTGGGGTTAACTAGCAGCAACAGGTCTCAAAAAATAAAGGGAGAGCATAGATGAAAGCTACAGAATATGTATCGTTTGTACTCGAAATTAACTAGATGGCACACAAAAGTATTAAAGAACAACATAGGTAATACTAGAAGTGCTATAATATTATAATCACCAGCCTGTGGGATAGCATTGGCTGATGGATGATAACTATGGTATAGCCTTACCTAAAGAACAAGTATCTTAGCTGAACTATGGAACAATGTTAACTCCTGAACAAGACCCGTAAGAGACCAGCATGAATATACAATGAAATGTGATTATCTATTTTCCATGCTTAGATGAATAACAAAGCCATTAATTTTGCACACAAGTAAGATGAGGGTACAACCTATCTGGCCGCCATCCATAGGAGTGAGCATCATGTGCTGAATTGTTGATGTCCCTACAATTGTTGTGGTTGTCCATGTCGGGCACGCGCATTCGATGCAGGGAACTGTTGAGTGGGGACTATAGCTCCCTTATGGTGTGTGCTTCCCTTGTTGGAGCACTTACGGTGAGTCGGAAGACGGTGTGGCTGAAGATGCAGATAAAGCATAATGTTAAGAACAACACATCTCTTTGATCTGAAGAAATACACTAAGAGATCAACAGCAAGGTACGAGAGTGGTCACACGTCTGTTGACTGAGACTAAATTGGGGTCACACGATTTTATTTTATTTTGGTAATGTCCGATCTACGCCGGATGGCTTGATGGACGTCTTGTGCCTCCCAGCTGACACTGTTAGGAATCTTCCCTGAAGAGCCAGCGACCAACGGCAGAGCAGCTTGCCTCCACTGTCCATGGCCCCGGCCAAAACCTCGCTCCCCGCCCCACCGCACTATCGTGGTTGCACCGCCCTCGGGCCAGTCCACAAACACTCCCTGTCATCCAGATCCGGCGGCGGCAGTACCTTGAACCCACGCAACTCTAAGATAGCCATCTAAGCGCTGCTTCTGCGATGAACTTGCGTCCCCACACCCTTACGTTAGACACCAGCCAACCGGCAGCGTAGGAGCTCCGCCGCCTCGAGGGGTGCTGCTTCCCATTGGGAATTGATTGGCCCGGAATAAAAATTCAGACAACTGACGCCTAAATAAAGTGATTTGAGATGAGGGTGTGACCTATCTGGCGGCATGGTGAAGTAGGCAGGTCCAGCTGCCGAGACGGTGAGGCCGGCACGGTTGCGGTGGCCACCGGTGACAGGGGAACAACGATGTCATGACGGTCGACGGCTATGGGGAAGCAGCGCCGAGACTCTGGACAGATCCGAAGTTGGAGCCGCTCCGGCGCCGTGAACAACGGCGGGGGTGAATCGGCTCTAGTACGGTTCACGTGGCCATCATCGAGGCAGCTCCAGCAGCACGGAGTAAGAGGCACACGGCCCAATGCACGACAGCAAATGGACAGCGTCTCTGCCATTAGGGAGGAGTGCGGCTGTGAAATTGGTGCGGTGGGGTGCACCATGGAGGAGGGGCTGAGGTTTTGCGGCTTGAGAGAAGGGAGCTTCCGGGGAGAAGGTGATTTGGCGCCCACGTGGTATGAATGGGGGGGGGGGTAATCGGGAGGGGAGTGGAACCATGTTTTACGGACACATTTGTCTGAAATGTGAAGGGAAGTTACAGTTCTACCCCTGCCTTTAGGCTTCTCGGCTTGGGTCTGTGTACTGAGGGTCAGGGATAGTATAGTAACTTTGCTTCTCCCCAAATAGTCGGCGGGAGCAATTTCGGGCGAGGAGGGCATGTTTTGAAATATAGTGGGCGCGAGCGATTTCGGGCGAGGAGAGCATGTTTTGAAATAGTGGGCGCGGGCTATTTCGGGCGAGGAGAGCGTGTTTTGCCGACCATGGTTTATGAATTATTCGGCACATGCCATTTCGGCCGAGGAGAAGGCGCGCTTGGATGAAGTGACGAACCTACCCTCGATGCACAATGGGCCAATTAATGCGTCTCCCACATAGGACGGTAATTTTGCGTCTCCCATTTATTTGCTCGGGCGAATTCCACCGAGCATAGGATGTTTAACGGTTCATCCAAAATTTGGGAGAATGAGCATCCACATCTACCTTAGCAAAGTCGATTCGAATCAAATTTAGAAATATTAGCTTGCCACTTCTTTTTTAGATGGAGAGATGATGCTCGGGGGTAATGTGTTTTTACATGCTCATTGCTAGCGATTTACTCTATGACAAATAGTTGACCCACTCAAAAACGTGAATCAAACCCAAAATGAAATATCTCAATTCAATGAAATAGCTCGTTCACCAGGTTAAAATAGTGAACTAAATCCAAAATTGAACACCTCAATCGAATAGCATGTTGTACAGTATTATAGTACTCCATGAACATGTTGAAAGTCAAATTAATGAACTTGTTTGATATACGCATATATCCGTTCATGTGTGGATTGTAGACAACATGTTCTCCAATTTAAATATTTTAATGCAAGTTTATATCGAAACATGGTTTATATCAGTCTTTGATGCATAAAACGCGACCTCCCCCTCTCCCGGACTCCTGCTCTCTCTCTCTCTCTCACCGAAAATCTTCAATTCTGTCGCACGCATCCAACACACAAACCTTGTTGGTCCTCTCTCTTTCTCTCCATCTCTCTCTCTCTCTTTGTGTGTGTGCGAGGGGGTTTTTTCTAGTTCGCATGCATATATACTCCATCTATAGGTCTCTCTCGCACACTATGTGTGATTCTCTAGTCCAAGCTAGATATCTTGGGTGTACTCATCGTACGCACACAAATTCCTTGGCTCGTTTCCCGTAACTCTCTCACGCACCACTCTGTCATCTCAGAGCTCTTCCGCCTCTCTCTAAAACTCTCCATCTACCTGGGTCACACATACACATACATATCTCACTCGCACTTGATAGGCCCATCTAAAACTCTATCTCTCTCCCTCGTTCTCTCTCCATCTCACACGCACACATACACACACAATCTCATGCCTAGCTAGCCAAGTATGATGGTGTCTCACTCAATTGTAGGCACACGCAGTCCCCCCTATATGTATATGACTAGCTAATCTTAGTCTCCATCACAAACATGTGCATGGTCTATCTCGATTTCTCTCGGGGCATCTTTCTATCGCGCACGCACCTCCCTCGATCTCCCACCCATATAGTCCCCTCACGATCTCGAGGGGGTCTCTCTATCACAAACACACCCTCTCGCCCTCCCCATGCGTCCATGTTCTCCATGTGTGCCTCTCGACCTTTGTTCCTTGTTGGCCTGACCTCTATTGGACATGTGCTATAGGAGTGTCTCTCTCCATTGCAAACAATCACACACTAGCTATCTTTGTGTATCTCCTCGCCTCGATTTTCTATCTCGGAGATGCATGCGTGATATGTTCGCCTAATAAATGAAACACACACACACACACTCTCTCTCTAATTTATCATTTGTTGCACTTTCCCTTTCACACACATACTCTTTTTCCACACTTACGCATTCTCCTTCACACACACTTGATCCCTGTCGACTTAGGCCCTCTCCTCGGTCCATAGCATATTGATTTATTGAAAAGTCAAACATCACAAAGTTTGAGCATGTACGTGGAGAAAAACAATTACATCTGGAATGGCAAACATATACCATTAGATTCACCATGAGATGTAGTTTCGTATGATGTATCTTTGGTATTGAAGATATAAATAACACTTGTGTAAACCTGATCAAAGTTTCCAAAGTTTGACTTCTAAAAAAATTACATCCACTGCATTATCGAGCGGATGGAATATCTCTTTCCCCCTCTCAACTATCTGACGCACCACTCAGCCTTATCCGGGCTCCTCAATCTCTCACAAACTTTATATCACCCTGGTTCACACATACACATATCTCGCTCGCGCTATACATATAGACCCATCCAACACTCTCCGCCCTTGTTCTCTCTATATGTGACACGCACCCCCCTAATAAGTACCATATCCCTCACTCCATCATAGGCGCAAGCACTCCCCCCCCTAAGTATGATTATCTCACACTAGCCATCAGGAACACACGTATTGTCTTCTTCCATCCATACGTCTATCTAGATATCTCTCGGGGTATCTTCTATCATGCACACACCTTGTCACTCAATCTCCCACCCATGTAGTCCCATCACGATCTCCAGGAGATCTCTCTATGACAAACATACACTCTCTCCTCCCCATGTCTGCATTTTCTCCGTATGTCTCTCTCGACCTCTCTCCCTTGTTTGTAAGACCCCTCTTCGCCACATGATAGGGGTCTTGCTCTGTAAGTTGCAAACAACCACACATTATCTCCTCACCTTGCTTCCGTTGTCGAAGATGGATGTGTGATATGTTTACATAAGACACACATGTTTTTTCTCGACTTTTATCGAGTGTTGTCCATGTCTCTTTCACACACGTACACACACATTTTCACTCACTCTTTCTATTTCACTCTCACTCTCTCTCTAGTTAGAGACTCTCTCACATCCATAAGCATATGGATGTTTTGAAAAGTCAAACCTCAGAAAAGTTTGACCAGGTATATGTGGAGAAAAAGATTTACATTTGATAAGATCATTATATTCATCACAACATGTACTTACTTCATACTATCATTTATCTTTGCTATTGTAGATATAAGTAATTTCTTTATAAACTTGGTCCAAGTTTCAAAAGTTTGACTTTTAAAAAAATGTTGGAACTACATTATCGAACGAAGGGAGTAGCTCTCTCTCTCTCTCTCTGCTATCTCTCACGGGCCTCCCTTCTCACACGAACACTCTATACCAAAGGATTATACGCTCATTGTGTCAGCGTATAGCTCCGTATATTGTTTAGTTGACCAGTCAACCAGTCCGCATGCTGCCTTGTCAGCTCGTGTTATGTATCTTCGTGTGCTGGCCCATGTGGCAGTGGGTGAAAATAAGTAAACTAGAGGCCCATCTGACACGCGGTGAAGTAAACAAAGTTGAAACCACTCGGGGTAGCACCCCGCACGCTAGTAAATTGAGGGCGCATTGAGGACACACTTCTTCCGCGTGGAGGACGCACTCGCGCACAATTCACCATTGCGCGGCCGCATGCACAAAAGACGCACTCGCGCACACCCATCACACAACACACATCAGCACACGTGTACACCGGCGTCGCCGCCGGTTGAGATGGACGACAAGGCAGCCAACAAGCGGAGGCGGCTCGAGCCAAAACCATATCCGTCGAGCCTAGACTTCCTCAGCAGCCTCCCTGATGAAATGCTGCTCATCATCATCGGCCTCCTCCCCACCAAATCTGCTGTGCAGACCGCCCTGCTCTCCCGGCGGTGGTGCCCCCTCTAGCACTGCATCCCCCTGAACCTCACCGTCGACAGCTGCCTCTGCGACGGGGATTGCAAACGCATGGCTGCGGTCTCTATGGGAGTCCTGGATTAGGGGGTCTCCGGACAGCCGGATTATCTCCATTGGACGGACTGTTAGACTATGAAGATACAAGATTGAAGACTTCGTCTCGTGTCCGGATGGGACTCTACGTGGCATGGAAGGCAAGCTAGGAAATACGGATATGTGTATCTCCTCCTTTGTAACCGACTTTGTGTAACCCTAACCCTCTTCGGTGTCTATATAAACCGGAGGGTTTTACTCCGTAGGACACAACAACTACAACATACAGTCATACCATAGGCTAGCTTCTAGGGTTTTAGCCTCTCTGATCTCGTGGTATATCTACTCTCGTACTACCCATATCATCAATATTAATCAAGCAGGACGTAGGGTTTTACCTCCATCATGAGGGCCCGAACCTGGGTAAAACATCATGTTCCTTGCCTCCTGTTACCATCCGCCTTAGACGCACAGTTCGGAACCACATACCCGAGATCCGCCGGTTTTGACACCGACATTGGTGCTTTCATTGAGAGTTCCTTTGTGTCGTCGCTGTTAGGCTTGATGGCTCCTACTATCATCGATAGCGATGCAGTTCAGGGTGGGACTTTTCTCCCCGGACAGATCTTCGTCTTCGGCGGCTTTGCACTGCGGGCCAATTCGCTTGGCCATCTGGAGTAGATTGAAAGTTATGCCCCTGGGCACCAGGTCAGGTTTGGAAGCTTAAACTACACGACCGATATCCGTGGAGACTTAATCTTCGACGGATTCGAGCCTCTGCCTTGTGCGTCACGCGGTCACGATGAGTAGGATTTAGCTCTACCATCAGACAGTGTCCAGGAGATCGCAGAGGCAGCCGCTCCGACCCTCAATTCGGAGCCAGTTGCACCGTCCATGGACGGGTGGATGGACCCCGCCACGGAGGCCTTACCCTCAGCGGCGATCGAGCCAACCATCGACCTTACCTTGCACAAGAGCCGTGTTGTTAAACTATCGGATCCTTCTCCGGCCACGAACTTTGAACCGCCCGCGCCCGTTCCCATCGAATCCGATTGGGCGCCGATCATGGAGTTTACCCCCGCGGATATTTTTTCAGCACTTGCCCTTTGGTGACATACTGAACTCATTAAGGTCTCTCTCCTTCTCAGGAGGATCCTGGCCGAACTATGTCCGGTAGGACTGGGATGTGGACGACGAAGAAATTCGCGGCACACCCACCACCCACTTAGTAGCCACTGTCGATGACTTAACCAACATGCTCGACTTCGACTCCGAAGACATCGAAGGTATGGACGACGATGCGGGAGACGAAGAGGATCCACTGCCCACAGGGCACTGGACAGCCACCTCATCATACGATATTTACATGGTGGATACACCCAAAGAAGGCAATGGCGACGAGATAGTGGAGGATGACCCCTCCAAGAAGCAACCCAAGCACCGACGTCAGCGGCGCCGCTCTAAGTCCCGCCAAAGAAAAAGTGGTGATACCGGCACAGGAGATAATAACACTACAGATAGTGCCGAAGACAACAACAATCCCCTCCAGCAAGATTTAGAGCAGTAGGCTGGAGGAGCCAGCCCTCCTGAGAAAGCGCCAGATGGAGAGGAGGAGGATGATAATTACATGCCCCCCTTCGAAGACGAGGCAAGCCTCGGCAACGACGAATTCGCTGTACCAGAGGATCCTGTCGAACAAGAGCGCTTCAAACACCGGCTTATAGCCACAGCAAATAGCCTTAAGAAAAAGTAGCATCAACTTCAAGCTGATCAGGATGTGCTAGCTAACAGATGGACTGAAGTTCTCGCGGCCGAGGAGTATAAACTCGAGCGCCCCTCCAAGAGTTAACCAAAGTACAGGTCGCTACCCCGACTGGAGGAAGAAGCATATGATGCGGCTGATCGGCCACCTCGTGGCCACGATAGAAAGGCATTCCAGCCAAAAACTCAGCCTGCACCCTGACGCCATTCAAATAAAAAGGCATGGGGATATACGCCAGACCTGCGAGAGATATTGGAGGACAAAGCAAAGCATGCAAGATCGATCTACGGATCATGAGGGCGCGCCACTATACTACCCAATAAACGTAACGTCGGATACAGTAAAATTAAGTCCGGCCGGGCCGAACACAGCGGGCAAGACCCATTCGAGTGGCGTCACGATATAGCCCAATACAGAGGCGCCACACACCTCTTCTGCTTCATAGATGAAGAAATGGATCATCAAATCCTAGAAGGTTTCAAACTTGTAAATATTGAATCATACGACGGCACAACAGATCCCGCAGTATGGATCGAGGATTTCCTCCTCCACATCTACATGGCCCGCGGTGATGACTTAAACGCCATCAAATACCTCCCACTAAAGCTCAAGGGACCAGCGCGGCATTGGCTTAACAGCTTGCCAGCACAGTCCATCAGCTGTTGCGAAGATCGGGAAGCCGCATTCCTCGACAACTTTCAGGGCACTAATGTGCAGCCACCAGATGCCGATGACTTGAGCCACATAATTCAGCAGCCAGAAGAATCGGCCAGGCAATTCTGGACTCGGTTGCTAACTAAGAAAAATCAAATCATCGACTGTCCAGATGCGGAGGCCCTAGCGGCATTCAAACACAACATCCGTGATGAATGGCTAGCCCGACACCTTGGTCAGGAAAAGCCAAAATCTATGGCAGCCCTCACGACACTCATGACCCGCTTATGTGCGGGAGAAGACAGCTGGCTGGCTCGTAGTAATAACATATCAAAGAACCATGGTACTTCGGATACCAAGGACGGCAATAAGAGGTCATGTCGCAACAAACATAAGCGCCGCATTAACAGCGATAATAACAAGGATACAACAGTCAATGCCGGATTCAAAGTCTCTAAACCCGGTAAGCGGAAAAAACCATTCAAACAAAGTACGCCGGGTCTGTCCATCTTGGACCGTATACTCGATCTCTCGTGTCGGCACCCCAGAAAATCCAGCCAATCACACCAACATCGATTGTTGGGTGTTCAAGTAGGCCGGCAAGTTAATTGCTGAAAACAAGGACAAGTTGCCACATAGCAATGACGAGGAGGAGCCCCGGCAGCCACACACCGGAGGACAGAAGAGGTTTCCCCCACAAGTGCGGACGGTGAACATGGTATATGCAACCCACATCCCCAAGAGGGAGCGGAAGCGTGCGCTCAGGGACGTATATGCTTTGGAGCCAGTCGCCCCAAAGTTCAACCCATGGTCCTCCTATCCGATCAATTTCGATCGTAGGGACCATCCCACTAGTATCCGTCATGGCGGATTCGCCGCACTGGTTCTGGACCCAATCATTGATGGATTTCACCTCACTCGAGTCCTTATGGATGGCGGCAGCAGCCTGAACCTACTTTATCAGGACACGGTGCGCAAAATGGGTATAGACCCCTCAAGGATCAAACCCACAAAAACGACCTTCAAAGGCGTCATTCCAGGCGTAGAGGCCCATTGCACAGGCTCAATTACACTGGAAGTGGTCTTCGGATCCCTGGATAACTTCCGAAGCGAAGAGTTAATCTTCGATATAGTCCCGTTCCGCAGTGGTTATCATGCACTGCTCGGGCGAACTGCATTTGCGAGATTCAATGCGGAACCTCATTATGCATACCTCAAGCTCAAGATGCCAGGACCTCGCGGGGTTATCACAGTCAATGGAAACACAGAGCGCTCTCTCCGAACAGAGGAGCACACTGCGGCCCTCACAGCAGAAGCGCAAAATAGCCTCTCAAGGCAATCCACCAGTTCCGCATTTCAAGACCCGGACACCTTCAAGCGCGCTCGGATCAATCGACAAATAGACCGCCTGGCGCGATCTGAGCTAACATAGCAATGCGGCCCCCACCCCAGTACCAGCCAAACGGTGAAAAACTCGTGCCACGCGTACATAATTACACATTAAAAATACCATGGGCACAGGTGGGGAGGGGGGCAAAACTACGGCACGCCCCAAGACGCATCTTAAACCGCACTAGGGGCTTCCCGTTTGGTTATTTTTCTCTTTTTCAGGACCTTAATCTCTAGAAACCCTGGCCGGCAGCACTATTGCCGAACACATGATGCAGCAACCAAGGAGGCAGAAAGCTACGTCACACCATGGAATTCCCAGGTGGATTACAATAACGAGCGAAATATTTGATTTAATACTATTCCTCAGCTTGCCCTTGGAAGGGACATAGTCCCACTCTTTGCTTATCGCACTACCTGTATCATTCTGCTTTAACGCACCTTTTTGAATAAACAATGCATAACATCATGATTACCATTGCATTCTTGTTATATATATGTGTGTTCATTAACGATGCCTTGCAACCGTACACTTTGGTACGGCCAATACACCAGGGGCTTACGTACCCCACAATATGGTGTGAAAACTCCGAACACTTTCACAAGTGCGGCACCCCGAACTTATAGCATTATATGCATCAGCTCTGAATCATGTCTTTGGTAAAATGTTGGGTTTGCCCAGCTCCTATGTTTTGGTACCTTACGTTTCGCTCTATCGGCTAAGGTAGCGCTAGGAGAACTACTGCGATTGTGCCCCGGTTCCGCCGGGCTTAGCACCTCAGTAGAGAAAGCTAAAACTGACTGTCATGATAAGGCGAGAGACTGGTCGCTGTTCGGCGAGGTTTTCAAGTCCCTAAAGACTTATGCCTCTTAGGGCGAGGGGCCGGCCCTGTCCGGCTTAAAGGCGTGTATCGCGCCCCGAATTCGGCCTTCCGAATACCAGGGGCTTCGCCGAAATTTAAAATTATAGAATCCTATGGCTAAGTGAGAGTGATAAAGCATTATTAGTCTGGTGGCCTTGTTCGTTGTGCTGAGCACCTCCCTCGAAGGACCCAAACATGGGAACAAGAGTGCTCAGGTTTATCCCGAACACCCCAGCACTCGTGGCATGGGGACAGAAGCCGAGGACTATCCGTCTCTCAAATTGGATAAACGGCCAAACAGAAGGTAATATTTTAAATTCACACAAGCGTTGCATAGCGTATATGAAACAAGTTTTCATCATACAGGATCACACGAGCAAGTTTACTCAAATATTACATCCTTTGAACATTCGTCCGCTACAAGACGGGCACCCTTCAGGACACCCTCATAATAAATCTCAGGGGTGTGATGCTCCTTGCCCTGCGGCGGCCCTTCCTTGATCAGCTTCACAGCGTCTAGCTTGGCCCACTACACCTTCACACGGGCGAAAGCCCAGCATGCACCTTCGATGCAGACGGACCGCTTGACGACCTCCAGCCGTGGGCAGGCATCCACAAGCCGCCTCACCAGGCCGAAATAGCTGTTAGGAAGGGCGTCGCCAGGATACAGCTGGACTATAAGGCCCTTCATGGCCTGTTCGGCCACCTTGTGCAGCTCGACCTGCTGCTTTAGCTGGTCGCTCAAAGTCAATGGGTGTTCGGTCTCAGTATACTGAGACCAGAATAGCTTCTCTGTTGATCTTCCCTCCTCGGCCTGATAAAATTGTGCGGCATCCGACATGCTGTGGGGCAAATCTGCGAATGCTCCTGGAGAGCACCGAATTTGGTAAGTAATCAGTAATTTACTTTCACATGCTTGCTTTGCATACAGAATGCCTTACCCGCTGCTATTTTCTTCATCGCGTCAACCTCCTGGAGGGCCTTTTGGGCCTCGGCCTTGGTACTCTTTGCACTCTCGAGGGCCGCGGCAAGCTCAGACTCTCGCATCTTCGAGTCAAGCTCCAACGCCTCGTGCTTCGTCACGAGAGCCTGGAGCTCTTGCTGCACCTCGCCCACACGAGCCTCTTGTTTTTCCCACTCGGTGCGCTCCTTGGCCGCTTTATCTTTGGCCTTGGTTAGTGCTTGCTTCAGGGTCGCCACCTCGGTCGTGGCCCCTGGCAAATATAGAATGATCCTGTCATTTTGCAATCGCATCTTCTTTTATATATACATATATACAGATAGGGTATTACTTACCCTTGTTCTTCTTGAGCTGCCTCTTGGCAAGGCCGAGCTCTTTCTTGGACCCCTTGAGGTCCTGCTTCAGTACGGCGACCTCCGCAGTCAGTGCGGCGGACGCCAGCAGCGAGGCCTGCATACGCATATTGACATACTTATATTAGACTCCTGCAATATTATTTGATATTCTGTTCGGCTTTTCTTTGTGAACACCGAACAAAGCATCAGGGGCTACTGTCTATGCGGTAATATTTTTCCTATATTTTAAAACACTTACCTCAAAGCCTGTTAGAAGGCTGGCACAGGCTTCAGTCAATCCGCTCTTGGCGGACTGAACCTTTGGAACACCGCACTCATAATAGTACGGTGCTCCTCGTCGATGGAAGCGTTGTGAAGCGCTTCCAGCAGATTGTCCGGCGCCTCTGGATGGATAGAGGTCACCGGCACAGGCGTCTTGCCCCTCTTAGAAGGAGGCTGCCTGCCCGAGCCCGGAACCGCTAGAGGTTCCGATGCGGTGTTTGGCTGAGGGCCGAACTCGGAGCTCTCAGGGGCCTTGTCCCCTCGGCTCCCGGAGTCCGGGAGGCCGCCTTGAGGCGCCTCTGGGACTGTCTCCCCTCGACCCGGTGCCTCGTGAGACAGCACCTCGGTGTCGTCCGCAGGATAGGGGCAGGTGGCAGTCGGGACTGGATCGCTATCCATGTCCGACGAGCCCAGGGAGCCGTCCGATGATACATCGATACGGGCTCGGGGCGGCCTGCATAATCATATGTCGGTGTTAGGTGAAGTAGTGCGGCAAAGGAATGGTATGACTTACTCTGGTATTCGAATACTTACGACTTCCCCAGGGGCTTGGCCCTGGGCAACCACTCGTCTTCGCCTTTGTCGGCGGCGGTGGGACTGTCCGGAAGGAGAGTCCTTCCCTTCTTGAACCCTTCGGCCCCCCTAGTTGGGCCGGCCTTCCTTTTCTTGTCTCCCCCGCCTGGAGGGGGAGCATCTTCTTCTTCTTCCTCGTCTTCAGGGGAGGAGTGCGCCGCAGAGTTATCGGATGGTGAGTCCGACGATGCCTGGTGTTGGGAACTCTTTCAGGTTCCCTTGGCCTTCTTGGTCTTCTCCGGCACCTTGTAAGGAGCCGGAGTCAGCATCTCCGTTAGGAGAGCGCCCGAAGTGTCTTCGGGCAAAGGGGCCGGACAGTTAATCTACCCCGATGTCTCCACCCAGTCCTGTCAAAGGCATGGAGATTAGACCCCGCACATGATTAAGCTAGGGGAAATAAATGTCCTACGGGACGTATTGAACTCACCGAACGCGCTAGGCGCTTTGCGCTTAGTCCGCGGTCCTCAGCGAGAGAAGGAGGGACCTCGGCGCCCTTGAACAGCACCTTCCAGACATCCTTGTGCGTAGTATCGAAGAGCTCGCTCAGAGTCTGGTGCTGGGCTGGGTCGAACTCCCACAAGTTAAAATCCCGTTGTTGACACGGGAGGATCCGGCGGATGAGCATAACCTAGACTATGTTGACAAGCTTGAGCTTCTTGCTTGCCATACTCCAGATACATTTCTGGAGTCCATCTAGATCCACCGATGAACCCCATGACAAGCCCTTCTCTTTCCAGGAAGTAAGTCATGTAGGGAATCCGGATCGAAACTTGGGGGCCGCCGCCCATTTGGCGTCGCGCAGCTCGGTGATGTAAAACCACGCCGATTGCCATCCCTTTATTGTCTCCACAAAGGAGCCTTCAAGCCATATAACGTTGGGCATCTTGCCCACCATGGCTTCGCCGCACTCTGCTTGTTGCCCTCCTACCACCTTAGGCTTGATATTGAAGGTCTTTAACCACAGGCCGAAGTGGGGCCGGATGCGGAGGAAAGCCTCACACACGACGATGAATGCCGAAATGTTGAGGACGAAGTTCGGGGCCAGATCATGAAAGTCCAGCCCGTAGTAGAACATGAGACCACGGATGAATGGATGGAGGGGAAACCCCAGTCCGCGGAGGAAGTGGTGGAGGAAAACTACCCTCTCGTGAGGTTCCGGGGTAGGGATGGTCTGCCCCGCAGCGGGCAGCCGATGCGCAATATTCGCGGCTAAGTATCCGGCTCTGCGCAGCTTCTTGATATGTCCCTCCGTAACGGAGGAAGCCATCCACTTGCCTCCCGCTCCGGACATGTTTGGAGAAGGTTGAGGGAAGGGATGTGGACTTGGGTGCTAGAGCTCGAGTGTGCAAAAACGGATGAGCAAAGGAGGAAGAAGGTGTGGATGAAAAGGTGAATCCTTATCCCTTTATATGGGCGGATGAAACTAAGTGTCCCCACTAGCCTGGTAAAACTCGCTTATCCCCCAAGCGTTGTAATCGATGGCGCAGTTGGGTTACCCACACCCGTATTGATGCGAATCCCGTGATAAGGGGACACGATCTCTGCTTCGATAAGACGTGTCAAAAAATTGCCTCGCGTTATGTGCGGGGCTAGTAAAAGAAACGGTTCGAATAATCACCGGGCCGTGACATAATGTTGTGTTGCCAAAACAAGTTAGCTAATTGGATTTGTGGAAATATTATTCTCTCTACGGTGGTATTTGGAACTTATTTTGCAAGGTCGGACACTATCCTTATATTCAAATTCTTCCGTGGTATATTCGGAGGAGGAACCCGCCTTGCAATGTCGAAGACAATACTGCGCGCCGGACTCATCGTCATTGAAGCCTGGTTCAGGGGCTACTGTGGGAGTCCTGGATTAGGGGGTCTCCGGACAGCCGGATTATCTCCATTAGCCGGACTGTTAGACTATGAAGATACAAGATTGAAGACTCCGTCTCGTGTCCAGATGGGACTCTACTTGGTGTGGAAGGCAAGCTAGGCAATACGGATATGTGTATCTCCTCCTTTGTAACCGACCTTGTGTAACCCTAACCCTCTTTGGTGTCTATATAAACCAGAGGGTTTTAGTCCCTAGGACACAACAACTACAACATACAATCATACCATAGGCTAGCTTCTAGGGTTTTAGCCTCTCTGATCTCGTGGTAGATCTACTCTTGTACTACACATATCATCTATATTAATCAAGCAGGACGTAGGGTTTTACCTCCATTAAGATGGCCCGAACCTGGGTAAAACATCATGTTCCTTGCCTCCTGTTACCATCCGCCTTAGACGCATAGTTCGGGACCCCCTACCTGAGATCCGCCGGTTTTGACACCGACAGTCTCCAAGATCCTTTCATCGCACCCTGGGCCAGCCAAACGCCTTGACATCCGCATGTTCAGTACCAACTGCAAGGTCCAACCCAAGTTCGACAAGTGGTTCTTATCCTCCTCCCTAGATTAGCTCGAGGAGCTCAGCTTTGAAGCTGGACGATGTCGTTCTATGCCGCCGTCTACGCTCTGCCTCGCGCCAACGCTGCGCCGCGCCAGCTTCAGCTCCTGTTATCTTCCCCAGATTAATTCCACGCCCGCCCTTCTTCTCCCTCAACTCAAGCAGCTCGACCTCTTTGAAGTTGTCATCTTGAAGAAGGCTATGGAGCACCTGCTCCGCAGCTGTACTGCACTCGAGTACCTTCGTCTTGAGCAGATCCACGCGTTCATTAGTCTCCACATCGCCTCGACGAATCTCCGATGGATTTATGTGTCTTGCTGGCCCCGCAACAAGACATCAATTGGGAAGAGATCACTCCAGCTATTCCACGTTATGGTCATTGAGAATGCGCCTTTCATTGAGAGATTGCTTGTGTTGGATCTAGAAGGTCCAACAAAAATCAGGGTCATTGACGCACCGAAATTGATAGTGTTAGTGCACTCATCCGCTAAATTCTCCGAAGTCTTTATTGGATCCGTAATCGTTTAGGTACAACACTCATCTTCTTCTCCGTCTTCTTGAAATTCACATTTTTAAATTTCTTCTTGATGTATTTATGACCGTCTTCCAGAAAATTATTCCCACAAGCTTGACCCAGTCTATGCGCATAGTGAAGATCTTGGCAATAAAATCTATCGACCCCAATCTGGATCAAGTTGTTGGATTCCTTAGATGCTTTCTGTGCACGGAGAAGCTACTCATCAAGGTGAAACTTCTTTCCTATTAGTAAACGGTAATCACAACGTAGCTCAAATTTTTCGTAATTTTCCTAAATTACGATGACAAGTGTAGTGTTGAAAACTGCATCTATGCACTGCACCGAAAGAAATGTTTTTAGTATTTTTTCTCATGTGATCACTTGCATCGTTTTTTTGTTGTACTACTATAGTAGCCTAGGCTAGTCATAGTGCAAAGTAACTTAGACTACTCCAGTAACTCTATGGTTACCCTAAGAGCAAGTACTACCTTCGTCCTGGTTTATTCTTCCTATTTTGTAGTATCAAAATTTGACCATACATTTAACTGACCAAATGTTAATGCATGTCACTAAGAACTATATTGTTGGATTCGTATTTGAACATAATTTCAAATGGTGTAATTTTTAGTCACATGCATTGGCATTTTCTTACGTAAATCTATGGTCAAAATTTAATACTAAATAAGAGGTGGTACAAAAGTGGGCTCTAACGGCCCTCCATTATGTAGGCCAAAACATGTGCCAAATTCACTTGTGATGCATTTGGCATCGATGCCCCTCCATTGCTCACCTGGTGCCCCAATCTGGATCACCTACTTTGCTTCGGTGCCAAATTAACTCACGAAGTGAAAAAACACTTGCGTGGGAGAGAGAGAAGACTGAGGCAATAAAAAAATACTTGTTTGGGAGAGTGAGAGGATGGTGTAGTTGGTTTGATTGATTTGTTTATACATGTGGGTCTGTGTGCACAGCGGTGCCAACTCTTTCACATCGCGAGAGCGGTGCCAAAATCTTTTGATTTGACATCGATGCATATTACGTGGCATACTTTTGCAAAATATGGCTTTGGCCATATAGTGGAAGGCAACAAATTCCCAAGCTCTTTACATACTCCTAGGTAAATGAGAGGAAAGAGAGAGAGAGAGAGAGAGAGAGAGAGAGAGAGAGAGAGTGAAAAAATATCACTACCCAGCCAACCCTATTGTATGAGCGAATGATATTGGTACCTCTTGATGAAACGACAATCTTATACAGCCAGCTGCTCTAATATGTTCTCTTCTTTTGCAGATAAAAAAAGACCTGAAAGTGAAAAAGGTGCTGCACTATAACAATCTCATCGAATGCCTTGATCTCCGTCTTACAGAAATTGATTTGATCACCTACCGAGGAAGCACATTTGAGATTAAATTGGCCAGGTTCTTTGTTATGGAGGCAAGTGTGCTCAAGGAAATAAGGTTTGGCGTTCTCTAGCGCAACAATGAATGGCCTGCTAATCACCGCAAGCGTCTAAGCCTAAATGACAAAGTCTCCGCAGAAGCTGAATTTGTTTTTGAAACATCAAGTGGCCGGAGACTCGAAAACTTATTTGCCCATTAGTGACTTGTCAGGGCGGTGAATTTTAGTTTGTACGATAATGCTGCTTCCACCTAAAGTAACGAAAGTTCTTACGTAAACTTCCTAGTAATTCCCTCTTCGTAGGTGCAGCATTACTCCTAACATTTGTAATATCAGTTTGAAACTTGTAATATTGTCGTGTCCTATTCCTGTGTTTTCAAAATCCTGTGAATCAAACAGGTCCTAAGTTGGTGATGATGTTGTGCCTGCCATCTTTTACCAATAGCTGTCGGATCTAGATCTGACACATACAAACCAAACTTCTCCAGTTTTGCAAAAAGATGCCCGCACTTGTTCCCTATTTACAAACAACTCCTTGTCTCTCATAATCAGCCTTATCTCCTCCCCACCACATCTAGTAGGCCATGGAAAAATCTGGCGCGATGGCCGCTGCCGGCGCCGTCAACCCCCCAGTCTTGATGTTCTGTGCAATGCACGGGCATCTACGCACGGGAAATTATGTCGAACACGACTAGTTGTAAGAAGGCTAGGTCTATAGCCATGATGATAGTGACTACAGACGGTGAGGCCGACTATGGTATGCCGAACACGGCGCCTATACTCAGGTGTCATCTTCGGCGTAGGGTCCTGTCACTTCATTGTGAGGAGCAGCACGTAATATTTGACCAATGGATAGTACAGTGCTACTACATTGGTAGTACTACTACTACTAGTACTAGCACCACCGTCTGGATTTAGTAGTACTACCACATCCATCTGTATTTAGTATTTGACTAGCAATATCTAGTAATGCATGTCACAAAAAATGTAATACTCCCTCTATAAATAAATACATGGTGTCTTGTTTTATTCCTATCAGCGAGATAACTTAATGTATTTTTGCTACTTAATAGGATTACATGCAATGAACTAACCAGTGCATGTGATGTTTGGTAGTCTCATGTCATTGAAAGCATGCACGGGCACGGAGGGGGACGTAGCTTCATTGACTTACTGCACCAGCCTTTGGGTGTATGACACGTGGGCCCAATGGGTGGCTGGCCAACCTGTCATATAGCCAAAGGCAGGTGCAGTAGAGGGGCGAGGAGTAGATGGCCAACACGCACGTGAATTCAATGCAGTCTGCACTTTTCATATAAAGGCTCCCGCGAGTCCAATCTACGGAATCCTACGCACCTACGCACCCAACGGCAAGAGTGATCACTCTGATTGCAAGATCAGTTGACTAGAAGCTAGACCCATGGAGGCGATGAGCACGAGCATCAGCCGGCTATGCCAAATTGTCCACGACGACGGCCTGCGGCCCGGCACCGAGGAACGTCTCCAGGTAGTGCTTGAGGCCGCTAGGGCGACGGGCCGCTTAGACGACAGCTTCGTCTCCTTGTTCGACGAGGTCCTCGTCGGCTTCCTCGACAAGTTCACCCTCGTCAAGAAGCTCACGGATGACCTTGACGTACGCCTCTAGCCCACGCGCCCAGGCTCTGTGATGCGTGCCACCCTCAACGGCCTATATGGTGACAACCTCTTCAACGCACTGGTGGCCCTGCGACTGCCCGCCGTCGCGCTGGAGAATGTCCACCGCGAGGTCGCGCTCGCCATGCAGCGCCTGGCACAGCAAGACACCATTGACATAATCACCCACGTCTATGCGCAAATCGTCCACAAGGACTACTACATGCAAGAGGAGGGCGATAGGACGCTGGCCTTCTTGGACCGCAGGGCAACCTTGGACGGCATTGTTCAGAAGCATGTTGAGCTTGCCGCCAACGCCGCTGCTCCTCACACATCGGTTGGTGACCTAGTGCACTAGGGCGTGAGAATGTCATTGATGGATTCGTATGTATCTTTATCTTTCTGTCAAATCCATGTAGAAGTCTATGGTACTACTAGTAATTATCTTACCTTTCACATCAACTTCATAATTTTCCTACGTACTCCATGCATGAACCGCGCCAGAACAAAACTTCTCATTACTCTAGGGAAAAATGTTATTTCTATCTATCGGTCGCACAATGGAGCAGAACCAAATTTTACAAGTTACAAGTTCAAACAGAAAAGCCTGCTGTGTTCGCGTTGCACCCCCACACGGTTGGTCCGGCACGCTGCTTAAGGGGAAATGCGTGTTGTGTTGCATTTTCACTTACAAGTGGGACCGCAGTTGAGCAAAATGACTATCGGCAAACCCCCACCACGCCCACCGTGCGATGGCTGAGAAACAGGAGGGAGAAGAGATGGCTGTAGCACGGACTCCAAGAAAATTGGTGTCAGATGGGACTCGTGTGGGTGGCATGTGCCGTACTGCTAGACATGAATGCTAGTTATGGCCCATGACACCGCACTATATCCAGGTGCTGGTTACGTAGAACAAATTTCCTGGAGTCCATGCTCAGCCCTCCTCTATCTCTCTTCTCAGCCAGCCAGCAGACGCACGGAGCCCATCGTCTATTTGCTCATATGCGGTCCCACATGTCAGTGAAAACGCAAGAGGACCCACTGAACCTTCACATCTTTCACCTCGACGTGCGTGTGATGAAAAACAAATCCAATAAAGATCTTCGGTGGCCTCTTTTGGAGTTACTCAAGAGTAGTAAGATTCTATTTACAATTTAACCCAAGATGCACATCACGTGGCTTTAACTACCACTCTATTTTCTTGCATGATACGACCTGGATGTTGGATGTCCCATGTGTTGTCAAAAGGAGGAAGAACTCGACCAAATCTTCGGTTGTGCTAACTTAAAATTTTATTATGTAGAATGGATGCATGTTTTGGTATTGGGAAGAAGAGTACAACGATATATTGATAGGGCGCAATTTAGTAGATGTTCTAGCACTTTTAGCTAGCATAGAGGCTAGAGCTGAGACTAGTGCACTTTTTGATAGAATAGAGGCTAGACATGTCTACTTCTTTACACTCGAAGAAGAAAGAATCACGCAGGATCGAGCCTCTATAGATCAACAATGAATGTATCGAGAAGGCACTAATCCATCTTACAGGAGCAGTTATGGAAGTTGGATATCTTCTAAAATGTATTCTTGTGGTTCTTGTTTTTCAAATCAAAATTTTGGTGATGTATTTCCATGTACCAAAAAATCAATGATGAAAAAAAGATATGTGCTTGCAAAGAAAAATGTACGCGGCCGGGATGCGTCCGCGCGTTCGGCGCACGGCCACCGCATCCGAGAAATGGCCTGGACACGACCCCATTGCCCTACCCAAACGGACATAATCCGGGAAAAACGGAGGTCCATTTGGGGTCGTGCGTTGGAGTTAGCCTTGCAAGTGGGACCGCAGTTGAGGAAACTGACTATCAGCAAACCCCCACCTCGCCCGCCGCACGATGGCTGAGTTAGAGAAACGACGAGGTTGAAGAGATTGGTGTAGCATGGACTCCAACAAATATTGTGTCAGATGGAAGTCGTGCTGGTGGCATGTGACGTACTCCTGGATGTGAATGCTTGTTCTGGCCCATGCCACCCTACTACTCCTACTACTTATAGTAGTAGTATTGAGGATTCCAGGTGCTGGTTGCGTACAGCGAACACATTAACATATGGCCCACCTCACACTATGGACAAATTTCCCAGAGTCTGTGCTTGGTTAAAAAGTGTTCTTTGTGAGGATGGGTAGCTGGTCTCAAGTTTAAAACTTGTTGTATTACGTATGTAGATGTAGAGATAGTGCAGCATGTGAAGCTAGTACAAATAGTGTACTATTGTTGATTGGCCTCATCCGATAACCTGTTGCAATGCACGTACAATTATGTATTTGGAAAATATATTTTTCCTCGTCGTAGCACCCACTCAGAGAAGTGACTCGAAAGCCATTCATAAATTTAGTAAGTTTATCACAGGCATATCATTTTTATTACATACAACAGGTCATTAAGCCACAACAACGGCGAGGATACATCATAAATACTAAAGTTTTCATCACACAACAAATAAGAAGCAATGAAATGAACTTCAACTCAACCAATCCTCGGAGTTGGAACGCTTTCTTTGAACCACAAGTGATTCGCTGGGAATTAACAGCTACTGTCAATCTCGAGACCAACGCGGGATTGATCATCCAGGCTGAAGCGACCTACTATATCCTGACCAGGGTAGGGAACCACCGCAATGTCCGACGTATAGATATAGTTGCTTCTCATAAATGGTAGTAACGTTGTATCAATAGCACTTGGATCGCCTTTCACCATCATTGGATAGATTTGTCCAAGAAAGAGCGAGTTTGCTCCAAGACTATCAATACTGTACCAGTGAGAAGGTGTTGGCGCTAGCACAGTAGTATCCATCCCGAATACCATACAACGGGTGTTGGAATAGGTCCGGAGAGTGTGACCATGGGAGACAACACCTACTTCCTTAGTAGTAACATCAGTAGTGGGCTGTATACAGACAAGAAGGGGTGATCCATCGGAAGTTGCCAGGCGCCACTGAGTATATCGGCCCTCCTCGTCCTCATGCTCGTGATCATCACCATCGTCATCTCCCCCTTAGTTATAAAAATTTTCATGTATAGGTGGTGGAATGTCCACAGGACCTTGGAAACACAAGAAGAAGGTTAATTAGTAGAGAAGGGAAACTTGCTAACTCGCATGCATGTGGATGAAACAATTATAATTACGGTGGAAGACAAACGTACCAAAACTACGAGGATTCCATGCAAAAATAGTGCCACGACTGGTGGCAGCAAACACAAGACCCTCGTATTCAATTACATCACAGTACACACGCGTGTACAGAAACTGATTTTTGAGCAATACCCATCCAGTCGAACCACGAAGGAGGACAAAAAACCTGTCGAAGATAGCAACAACTTGATAGTTCTTGTAATTCCAAGAGCGGTTGGGAACTCGAGAAATTGCTATCTTCCGTAGACGACAGTCACCATGATCATATTTGTATGTACGTAGATCATCTGTGTGCTCAACCTCAGGGCACTCGGAGATTTTTGGAACTAGAATCCGCTGACGAGTGTAGACATTCACAAGTTCCCACTCGCGATTGTACCCAATATAAAAAACCCAATCTCCATTTGCGCCTGCCCAAGCCTTGCCCTCAAGCGATGGCATCTTAACATCATACGTATCATTATCAAGCGACATCAACTTGCACAAGGCGAGGCTTCCCTCGTCCCCGTGCCAGCCAGTAGGGTCACGGCGAAGAAGATAGGGGAGATCAAACCGCTCCTGGACCCTTGGGTTCATTGTAATGATGTTATTAGTTGAGTCGAGAATGTTCTTGAACGAACCTGCCATGCTAGCCGAGGAGATGACGTCGCACCGATCGATGAGTTCCCCCACCACGTCATCTTTCAGATCAGGGCAAGAATAACGGGGTCGTTTCCGGCTTGTTCCCTCCATGGAGAAGAAGATCGAACAATGGCGAAAGGAAGGGTGAAGGCAAATGGAGGAGGGAGGAAGAGCGTGCGACAGAAGTTCCAAATCGAGAGGGAAAGGCAAAGAGTCAGTGGACAGTTGCTAGTTTGCCACGGTACACGAAGAGGCGCCCCGACCTACACGTCCTTTCGGAAATTGTACAAAAGGACTCGCCGTCGTCTCATTGACCTGTTGGAATGGGACCACATGTCAATGAAACATGGTGTGTAATTTCTCATGCAAAACACGATCTGGCCGCGTTGGCACGAGGTGCCGCATTAGTTATTGACCTTTATTTTTTTAACATACAATCTGAGTGGATAGCTCCTGTTGTCATCACACGTGAGCGGATATATAGGTGGGCTAGGTGGGCAGGCGGCAACAATCTAAGTGCTAAAAGAGTTGATCTCGAAAAAAGAGTTGATCCAATGCTTGGTTTTGTTTGGATTTTACAACTATGACCACTGGATAGAGTGAATTAATGGCTTACGTTCAAAGTTATTCTCATAGTACTATATAATGGTATAGGAACATGGAGAGATTTGGTTGATTTTATATTGCTGAATAATATAAAATATTATGAGTGCAGACGCTGCACCCCGAGGTTTGTAGCTCCTTCTCGGTCATCGGGAATCTATGTTCTTCCACTCTTTCGTTTAAGACATGAGCTTTGTTCATCCTGTTGCCGGCACGCGGGACATCTATATGCCTCCATTTTACAAAATCATACTATATGCCTCCATGACACGCAGGACATCTAGCATCAAGGTGGTGTGTCATGCAAGAAAATGGAGATATGCAGTGCGTAAGTGAGTCGTGCACTTCGATGGCACCTAGTACTATGCAATACTGTTTCTCCTCGATGGCACGTGAATAGTGCATGTACTCAGTGAAAGAGCATGGGATGGTAGCCATGGACATGGTCGACCCTTTTTGAAGAGAGTACTAATAAATATGTAACTTTGATGTGTCTCGTCAACTCACAGAACGACGAGAAGCTTGCTTACTATGCCTTCTCCCTCGCCAACGCGTGCGCGGTGGCTCGCAGCACGAGGAGAAACTTTTGCTTACAAGCGGTGGACGTGCAGCAGTTCATTTGGTGTCAGATTGCCAGAAGTAGTACCATCATTATTGTTCGACTTCCGGAAGAGGAGAAGAGCCAAGCGCAAGGTCACCTACTAACCAAGTACAGTACTACTATAGCCAAAGCTGCTCCACCTTTTTAGAGCATGGTTAATTAATATAGACGGCTCTTGCAGCGGCACATCATTCAGAGCGAGTACTCTCTTCGTAGGATCAAAGGAAGTGAAACAAAAGTTGGAGTGGATGCTAGATTGCCATTTAAAACATGATTACATAGGGAAAAAATCCTATAGCATTCTATCCTATGAATCAAACGACCAATGTAGGAAAATTATGAGGGGGGTCTCTCCAACAGTGTTCCTTAGCTCGCACCTAGCATCACGGTGGTCGAACTTGGAGTCATTCATGTGGTACACATGGCATCTCAGATCTGGTACTCCAATATTAGGTTGGCTCTATGTGATGTGGCAACTTCATATACTAACCGAATGATGGCTATACTACTACGGTACTCGCACTGCAAGAAGTGACTCGAAAACCATTCATAAATTGAGTCTATGACACGCATTTGCAAATGTAGCTTTCATTACATACAACAAGTGATCAACACACAACGACAATGATGATACATGTTGGATTATAGATTATTTCCAACAAAACATTCTAGTAAATATTGAAGTTTTCATCACACAACAAATAAAAAGCAATGAAATGAACTTCAACTCAACCAATCCTTGGCGTTGGAAACGCTTGCTTTGAACCATAGGTGCTCTGGGAAGGGCCAGCTATTGTCAATATCGAGAGCAACGCAGGACTGATCATCCAGGCTGAAGCGGCATATATCAAGAGCAGGGTAGGGAACCACCGCAATGTACAAGGTATAGATACAGTTGCTTCTCATAAATGGTAGTAATGTTGTGTCAACAGCAGCTGGATCACCTTTAACCATCATTGGATAGTTTGGTCCAAGGAAGAGCGAGTTCGCTCTAAGACTATCAATACTGTACCAGGGAGAACGTGTTGGCGCTAGCACACCAGTATCCATCCCGAATACCCTACAACGGGTGTTGGAATAGGTCCGGAGATGGCAACCATGGGAGACAACACATGCTCCCTCAGTAGTAACAATCTCAGTGCACTATATACAGACAAGAAGAGGTGATCCATCGGAATTAGTTACCAGCCGCCACTGAGTATATAATTCCTGCTCGTCCTCATGATCATGATGATCACCATCGTCATCTCCCCCTTGGTTCTACAAATTTTCAAGTATAGGTGGTGGAATGTTCACAGGACCTTGGAAACACAAGAAGAAGGTTAATTAGTAAAAGGAAACTTGCTAACCCGCATGCATGTGGATGAAACAATTATAATTACGGTGGGAGACAAACATACCGAAACAACGAGGATCCCATGCAAAAACAATGCAAAGAGTGGTGGAAGCAAACACAAGATCCTCGTATTTAATTGCATCATAGTACTCATCATCCGTGTATAGAAATTGATTTTTGAGCAATATCCATGGACGGATCATGGAATCAATAACGACGGCAACAAGCTTGTCGAATATAGCAACAACTTCATAGTTTTTGTAACTCCAAGAGCGGTTGGGAACTCGACAAATTGCTATCTTTCGTAGACGACAACCACCATGATCGTATTTGAACGTACGTAGATCATCTGTGTGCTCAACCTGAGGGCACTCTGAGATTTTTGGAAGTGGAATCCACTGACGAGTATACACATTCACAAATTCCCACTCGCAATTGTACCCAATATAAACAACCCAATCTCCATTTGCGCCAGCCCAGGCCTTACCCTTAAGTGATGGCATCTTTACATCACACGTATCGTTATCAAGCACCATTAACTTGCACAAGGCGAGGCCTCCATCGTCCGCGCCCATGTGAACATGGTTATAGCGAAGAAGATGAGGGAGATCAAACCTCTCCTGGACCCTTGGGTTCCTTGTAATGATGTTATTAGTTGAATCGAGAATGTTCTTGAACGAGCCTACCATGCTAGCCGAGGTGATGACATCGCACCGATCAATGAGTTCCCCCACCACTTCATCTTTCAGATCGGGGCAAGAATAACGGGGTAATTTCCGGCTTGTTCCCTCCATGGAGAATATGATCGAACAATGGCAGAAGGAAGGGCAAAGGAAAATGGATGAGGGAGGAAGAACGTGCGATAGCAGTTCGAAATTGAGAGCGAAAGGCGAAGAGTCGGTGGACAGTTGCCAGTTTGCCACGGTACACGAAGAGGTGCCCCGGCCTACACGTCCTTTCGAAAATTGTACAAAAGGACTCGCCGTCGTCTCACTGACATGTTGGAACAGGACCACATGTCAACGAAACATGGTGTGTAATTTCTCATGCAAAATGCGATCTGGCCGCATTGGCCCGAGGTGCCGCATTAGTTATCGACCTTTATTTTTTTAATGGCGTGTCGTTTAGTTTTGAAGCACGACTAACTGGTACTGTTTGCAGAGAAAATATAAACTACTATACCACTGCTCCACCTCTAGTACTAGTAGTATAAAAAAGATATATAGGCTGGAGCTTCAGAGCTTTCTTGCTAAGGGCTGCCCACTTGCTTCTCACACTATCACCCTCTCTCTAGATCTAAAAAAGACGGCCTCTCTCTCCCTCCTCACAGGTGGTCACAGATCCGTCGGGGAAGAAAAGGACGTGCAGCGTTGACGCACTCGTCGTCGGCGAGCGAGGTCACGCACTGACGCACAAGGCCGTCCTCTCAGACCTAGCGCCCGCGCGGATGGCCTCCGTCCCTAAGCTACTCGCTACCGTAGTGCGTGCGGAAGACGACGACCACAAGCGAAGCCACTTCCCGCCGACCCTCTTTTCGAACCATACCCTTGTTCTACTGCCCCATCTGCCATGTCGCTGCATGTGGATCTTTTTCCACTCCACCATTTTCCCAATTTGCTATCCTCTGCTCTGCTGGTCACGCAGTCAAAAACCTTAATTTGCACTATTAAAGGAAACCCTACTTCATGCAGACTAATCCATGTCTGTGTTGAATAAGGAAAGGAAGGGAGACTGTACTGTGCAAGAGTAGGCATCGAACCTGCATCTAGGTTGAAAAGGGGGAAATTAGTAGCTAAGGAACGAGTCTCGTGTCTCTTTGTTGAAGAAGGGTAGACAGGCATGATAACTCAATAGAGAATGACCAGGTCGATCGGTTTGTTGTCCTCACATAGGAAAAAGGTGGCTGAACATAACAAAAATGGGACATAATCCACATATTCCGCCTGGATATTTGTTGCTCTGGGCAACCATAACTCCCTCACCACTCGATGCGTCCGTGGAGGTACATCGTACTGGTGCGCCCACTGTCCGAATGGGCCTCCCATGCTCTTATTGTCACTTTTTTGCTGTTAGTATAACGCCAGCAGTCAAGTCAAGCAATGCTACTGCTAAAGTGATGCCACATTTAACTAATGTCGCACTCAGTCTAATGCCACCGATAAATTTAAGCAATGCCATTTAATGTCACAGGAATATTTCAGGGTTAGCTGTTGATTGTGGATGTATTAAAGATTTTTCAGCTAAGGCATTATAATGCTGTTGCACAGCCAGTATACCAATGATGAAACTTGTTAGTACCTTCAAATTTTTCGCACTGTTAATGCTTATAGATTACACACCTCACTTTCATGAGATAAGTTAATTTTTTTGTACAGTGTCACCAAAATGACAAGGCACTGATGTCATTTTATTTTGGTTAAACTGCACAAAAAATTATGAAGACAAGAGGAAAGCTCAAGAGTGGTCACCTCCTCCTCCGGATGTTCTCTTGATTTGTTCGATCAATTTTTTATGTTTGACCAATTATCAAGATTGGGATAGCAATTTTTAATGTCCCCCCGAGTTGGAAATGATATTTACCTTGGAGGTACATGGTTTGCGATTTTTTTATACTGTCATTAGTTAGTAATGCTAGTTACCTTCAGACTTTTGTATTTGGTTTAATGCTCATGCACAACTAGTATACCAATGTTGAAATGTGTTGCCTTTACATCTTGTATTCTTAATTCTTATAGAAATCTTCTAGTGCCAGAGTCTATTGAAATCTATTTAGTAAAACCATTGTACTGTACCCTATAATAAAATAACTACTCTACTGTTGCACTAGCCACTGGATTAATGTATATTTGTAGTATTCAAAATTTTGAATGGTGTTGCATTAGCGTATGGACATAAATAAAGTGTGGCAAGCTTTCCCAGATATGTCCTCAAGAAAACTACTACCTTCTTTCTAAATTCTAGACGTTTGGGTACTTTAAACTGAACCGCGAAAACGTCTTATGTTAAGGAACAGAGGGTGTAGAGGTCACTGAAATTATCCCAGTAAAGCTAGTCACACATTTGTTAAAATTAATGGTCATTATGTTATCGGAGGAGGTCTGTAAGTTTGTCTCTAATGCCTGTCGACTACATACCTAACATCATGATGTAATGTTAAGTCATTTCCTTTTGTACAGTGTCACTGAATTGTCAAGGCGGTGATGGCATTTTATTTTAGTTGAACTGCACAAAATATTCTTAAAAGAAGAGGAAAGGTCAGGAATCGATCATTATTTCAGAAAGAACTATATATGTCTTTCTAACATCAGCCGTTGTTGCGTTATTTATTCCTTCAAATAGGTGGTTAGAAACAGTCTTGCTACCTTTTCCATTAAGAAATTGGAATGCTTATATTTGATAGTCTATGCTTCAACTAGTGCCACTTTTATAGTAATCACACTTTCAATATCTATGCAAACAGGGATGCTCGATTTTAGTGGAACTGCACAAAAAGTCCAACGGGTCCAACATTAGGAGCATGTTTTCTTCCAAACCTTTATATCCAATTGGTGGCACTATGAGCTGTTCATTAAGAAGGTACATGGTTTGCTACTATCTTGCTAATCTTTTTGTACTGTCATTAGATTGTCAGGACCCCGACTCGATGTCACATCGATCTAGCCGGTAACACCTCATATCACTTTGCGGCCTCACGCACGGTATCCCCACGGGTGTCGCCTTACCTTTGCCCGGGACCGTTTGCGCCTTTTGGCTCACGTATATGATAGTGTCGCTAGCATCCATATGATAAGGAGCCCGGGCTGACATGACTAGTCGTAAACCCAAAGTGGCACAGACTTACAGGGACAGGCATCCATGACCCAGCTTCGAACGTGTCGGTCATCAGCAAGTGGGTCCGGGCTGTAGCACTGGGCTAGCAGGACTCCGGTAAACCGGGCTGTAGCGGGCTAACAGGACTCCGGTACTCAAAGCATGACATTTCCCCAAAGGGACAGACACAGGAACGAAGAAGGACACATGCCGGCCAGCCTAAGTGTTACAGAGCAGTAGCAAGCTACCCTGGCTCAGCGGTAACACTAGGAGACATTTCCCGGTAAGAGAGGCTACTAAAGATAAACAACTAGATAGTCAGATCCCACACATACCAAGCATTTCAATAACATACACACAATATGCTCGATATGTGCAATACAACATGGCATCACAAAATGACTCTACGACTCAAGTATTTATTCAATAGGCTCCGAGGAGCGAGACATTACAAACATGGGTCTCACGACCCAACAATCAGAGCATACAAGTCAAAGCACAAGCGGAAGCTATCATGTCTGAGTACAGACATCTATAAATGAAAAAGGCTGAGAAGCCTGACTATCTATCAGATCCTGCCGAGGGCACAAGATCGTAGCTGAGGTATCAAGCTAAACGTCGAAGTCCACGTGGAACTACTAGTGAGACTGAAGTCTCTCTGCAAAACATAGAATGGGCAAACGTGAGTACAAATGTACCCAGCAAGACTTACATCAGATCTATCTACATATGCATCATTATCAGCAAGGGGGTGGTGGAGTTTGACTGCAGCAAGCCAGCTTTGACCCGGTGGCTATCCTGAACTACGACTGCAAGCGACTCTTTTGAGGTGGCGCACACGAGTCCACATATTCACCAACCAATACACCACTATGGATCCGCTCCCGTCTCCCTACGAGAACGCCATCCATAGCACTCACGCTTATCTTGCGTATTTTAGAGTATCCACTTTCACTTGTCTATGAACTATACAAGGGGTCCACGTTTCCATATCCGAGGAATCCGGCTATTCGAATAGATAATGATAACCCTGCAGGGGTGTACTTCTTCACACACGCTTTCGCCACTTATCGCCCTGTACACGTCATGTACCTCGGCAACCTTCAAGCGGAAGCCGGGCGAGGGAGTCGGCCACGACCTGACTAACCGAACAAGTCTCTAGTCCAGGTTTATCGCCTATTCGGGTTCCATCCGCAAGGAGATCCGGCCGGGGTGTCGCTTACGGCCCCAAACGATGTGTGCAGGGTTCCCAAGCCCACCAACCGGGTGCCACTTGGTACACCGGGCCACTGTGCCTAGTCTGTCCCAAGCCCACCTGTACCGGGTGCCACTTGGTAGACTACTAACACTACCTACAAACACCAGAAACTAGTTGCAACTCCTGGACAGAGATCATGTTGATTAATAAGTCGAGAGGGGTCGAGTTACCGGAACCCAATGTGTGGTAGTAACTGGTCATGGATCACAAACACAGAACTCAGTTCCTGAGGACGGCTGCAATGAGACAACCCACCATGTACTCCTACATGGCCTCTCACCGCTACCTTTACCAAATCGTGTTCACACACTTAGTTCACCCATAGTAGGACATGTTCACACGCCTCTGATTCATCCCCGATGAATCAGACCTGACTCAACTCTAAGCAGTAGCAGGCATGACAAACAAGCATGAATGAGTAGGCACAACAGGGCTCAAACAACTCCTACTCATGCTAGTGGGTTTCATCTATTTACTGTGGCAATGACAGGTCATGCAAAGGATAAAGGGTTCAGCTACCGCAGCAAGTATCAAATATGGCGTTGTTGTCCTAATGCAGTAAAAGAGAGCAGGAGCGAGAGAGTGGGATTTTATCGGAATGAACAAGGGGGTTTTGCTTGCCTGGCACTTCTGAAGATAACATTGAGTCTTCATCAGTGTCAACGATCACGTCATCGGTATCACGTCTATCGAGAGGGAACAAATACCGGCAACACAGAAAGGAACACAATCAATGCAATGCACAATATGATGCATGATCATGACATGGCAAAATGAATGTGTTTTGAGCTAATGCAACTAGCAACAGATTAAATGAAGTTGGTTTGAATACAAGATTCAAATTCAAACTCCATATGTGATTATTTAAATGCCATTTACTTCATTTGCCCTAAACAGTAGTGATAAGTTGTTCTAACATGCACGAAAATGGTACAGATGGATTCCTTGAATTTTTCTGATAATTTTTCATATATAATTTATTTAATTTGGAGTTACGGTTAATTTTCTATGATTTATTGAAGTTTTAGGCATTTTCTGGAATTTCCTGAATATAATTAAATCCAGAAAATACTTTATGACATCAGCAGTGCGTCATGCTTGCATCAGCAAGTCAACAGGGCTGCCCCGGGTCAAACCTGACCAGGGGGTCCCATTAGTCAGCGTCACAAGTTAACAGGGGGGTTTATTTTAGTTTAATTAAGGATTAGGGCACTAGGGCCCACATGTCAGTGGCTCTGGGGTTAGATTAGGTGGTGATTAGCTTAGGCTAATCACCTGATAGCGGGGGCCCACCTGTCAGTGTCAGCAGAGGGGGTAGTTAAGATAAAATAATTAAACTAATTAACAGGGGGGGCTGGCCCCACCTGTCATCGACCCAGAGAGGGGGGGGGTCCCGCCGTGGTCAACGTGGTCAGACCCACCGACGGCTTGACGCCGGCGAGGCCAGACGCGGTGGTGCGCGTCGGAAACCAGCTACAGGGGCTCTTTTGGCGCGCAGGGAGCAACTACGGGGAGTGGGTGGAGTGGCGCATCCAACGGTGGTGGTGGCGGAGGCTGGGGTGGCCGGAGCTGCCGGCGGCGACCTCTTTTGCGGCTGCCGGAGCTCGGGTGTTCGCGGGACCGGCGCTGCGGTGTGCAAACAAGACGGTGGTCGCGCTAGTTTTACTCTACGGGACGCAACGAGTGCAACGGACGCAGGCGTGGGACCAAAAGGTCACCGGAGCTTCACCGGCGACGAGCCCGTGCGGCGGAGCGTCTCGGCTCCGGTAGAGGGGGCGGCTAGAGCTCGAAATCGAACTTGGGGTTAGGGGGAAACGGAGCAGGGACTCACGGGGATCGTGCAGGGAGGGTCAGCGAGCTCGGGGGCGCGCCGGAGTGGCCGAATTCGACGGAGAAGATCCTCGGCGGCCGGCGAGGGGGAAAACGTTGGGGGCGGCGTTCCGGGGCTCTTCTGGTCGCGTGAGACGACGAGGAGGACGAGGGAGGACCGGCGGAGCTTCCTGGGGCGTCGGCGAGGCTAGGGGTGGCCGGTGGCCATGGGTACGGCGACGATGGCGGCGAGCTCCGCTCGGTGGTGTGCGCGAGAGGGAAACAGAGGAGGGAATGGGGTCCAGGGGGAGAGAGGGAGGGCTGGACGGCTCCGGGCGGCTGCGTGGCGTCTCCACGCATGGATAGGCTCGAAGGGGAGGCCTCCAGCGCGAAGCAGGAGGTGGCCGGCGTCGGCACGCGCCACGCCTCGCCTCTGCTCGTCCTCCTGGCAGAGGAGGAAGAGGACAAAGGAGGAGGAGGTGGGCTGGGCCGGCTGGGGGGGGGGGAACTGGGCCGGCTGGTGGCTGCACGGGTGAGGCCAGGTATGTCCTTCTCCCTCTTATTTTTGTTCTGTTTTATTTTTTTCTATTTCTGCAATTTGTTTTTGATTTGTTTTAAATATCAAATCATTTTATAAAATCCTGGAAATAAATATGGGTGCTTTCTGAATTATTCCAGTGACCCTTATCAATTTCCAACATTTATTTGAGCATTTAAAATATTTATAGTATTTAAATGCCCAAAGTCAAATACAATATGATTTAATTCAAAAATCCAAAAATGACCTAAGGATATATTCATCATTTTTGGCAGAGGTTTCCACCTTAACCAGAAATCATGAACCTTTCTTAGGGGCCTTTTGGGTTTATTGAAAAGATTTTAACTTACCCTAGTTGAGCTGATTTAATGCTAGGGTTTGAACATCCCCATTTCAATTTTAGGCAAAATTTAAACATGATGCAACACATGACTAGCTAGCTCAGAGCATTACCAGAAGCTAGGGATGTGACAACTCACCCCCACTAAACAAGAATCTCGTCTCGAGATTCAAGCGTAGGGTAAGGTGAAAGGTAAGCGCAACTAGTATAATCTTCACGATCCAGGGTGCACTTCAGTTGAACGTTGATTTGAACACCATCTTTGTCTTGTCGTCTTGCTCTGAGCACTCCTGTCAACATGACATGGAGGGAAGAAGGAGACTCTAGAAGGGTCGATCTTCTCGAAGATCGAGCAACTCACGGAATGAGACATAACAATATCTCTCGAGCTGAGAGACGAAGCACAGATCTAAAGAAATGGAGTAAGACAGACGACGAGGGTTCACTAGGTAGACAACAATTTCACGCTTAAGAGGGTGGTAAACGATTGTCAACGTAGCGAGGAGTTGAGTTGCCAAGATACCACGACGAAACATCCTGGAGGAGGGTGATCGTAGGGTATTATCTTAAGTGGCAAAAAGAATTACCTTTGATTCAAAAATCATTGAAACTCTTTAAACCAGCCTAAGGCAATTCTCGAGCGATCATTTGGAGTGGGTCGGTAGAATGGCATACTCGGACTTGGACGATGTGGATTACCTTGTTGAAGACAACGTAATGGATGAATTTGCTTACCACCGAAGATGGAAGAGACCCGTGGTAGAATGGCACATTGGCGGTGCAAGCTGGGAACAAAATGCACATGCTGGGAATGATTCTGGTAACTGGGGAGGAACCCAACAATAGAGAGTGAATTCACTATTGGAATGGTTATAGCATTGCCGAGGAAACTGAGAGCAAACCCAGTTAGTGCCGATGATAACACCTAGCGCTTGTGCGTGCTCTCAAGAACTTGAGCATTTCCATATTCATCAAGATTCTACCAATATCCGTGTCAAGGATTCTGGCAACACAACTTTCTACCATGATGAATACCGGTGGAAGATGTCGATGCAAAGGAAGATAACACCTTCTTAGATTTCACCTTAGCGAGGCCAAGGAAATAAAATCTGGATGATCGACCGAGAGACATTTAGCACTCCGCTTCTAATGCTCTCCTTGATGTGCTAGGGTAACCCATTCATAGATATGGTTTGATATCTAGAACATCAAGTAAGGGTCGGACTTCGGGAGCAATAGAATCCATAGGGAACAGTTACGGAGGTAAATCCTACGAAATCCTTATGGGGAGGTGGCCAACTTCCTCAACAAGATACTACAATGATAGGTCTTCCGGCTGGGTGTGTTGGCCACGACATCCACTTTACCGGTTATCGAGGGACCAATATTATAGTTCTTGGGAAATGTTCCAACCATCATATCTGCCTGAGACTCAGATCTGGTTGGTGTCAGGATATTCCAGACTCATCGAGTCTAGGAAGAAAAATGAAAGTTTGCAACACAAATCGACGGGATGACGTTGCGAGATTCTCGGGAAATGAACTACGATAGCAAGCTCCAAAACATGAGCTGGTTCTGCTACAAACATGTGAACACGCTGCCTCAGACAAACATGATCACATGGTAGTCTTACAATAAAACACTACCGAGTTCTGGTTAGGAACCATCAGCGAGGATGTCGAGTTCTTTCATAAGTCCGGATTAGCTCTTATGAAGATACTCCTTCCCTTTGAACAAATCAGTCATTGGCTTGGTGTGCTAGGATATACATATGGAATGAAGATGATCAGTCTAACAGACCATAGAATTCTTCGCACGTGCATGACTGACTTGGGATGATTCCAGGGAAGCAAAAACAAACTTTCTCGAATTCACGACGGCAGCTTACATCAAAATGCACGTGAATCAAAGGAAGTCACTCCTTTCATCAAACAAATACTTCATGAGCTAGCATGAAGAAAATGCTTTCAAAAGTTTCCAACACTAACTTAATGTTCAACAACATCATGGAGGAGATAAGGATGTTGTCAATGGACTCAACAACAACTCATCGGAATTTCCATATCACTGGACTTCCACCATCGCGTGAACACGGTGATAGCATTGGTCAGACCCAAAAGATATAATGGTGTATGCTCGAGGGATCAACCATGAGGAAGACAACATTACGAACATCGTTGGTTCTGACTTGATTTGACGATAGCCCACACTCAAATCAAAGGATTGATAAGACGATAGGTCCAGCAACTGATCACAGGGACCTATCGATGAAGATATCATCTTTCTTCAACACACACTACACAAGAATATCCCTTTGGAACGAACTAAGTCAGGCAAGCTTTTATCTTCCAACCCTCCAAGTTGTTGTCTAGCTTAACCAACTAGCTCAGGGATATCCAACACAGGTTCTTGGAGAGAAGGTGGTTCACAAGAACCCAACTTGATCACGAGCTCAACATAGCGGTCAGGTGACAACCTGGTAATACTTCCGAGAAGATCTTCGGAAATCACGAACCACCGATATGTTACTAAGCTCGAGAACAATCTTGCTTTTCAGGGCAAGATGATATGATCAAATGAGCGAGGACTTGACAAAATCCTAACTCATCAATCAAAGAGTGCACCAGGAAATAAGGACTAGGTAGCACGATCAATCTTAGAATGGTGATTCAATAACCAACATACTAAGAGTAAGATTATTGTCCATTAACTACCAAGCAATGGGGTTGCTAGGAGTATTGAGTTCACACATCATGATTCACTTGTCGGCACTCCGGCTACAACAACACGGAACCGAGGAATGAAAAAGGATGGCGAGAAGTATCACTATGTCAAGAATTCACAAAAGGTGGTGCAATTCTCATGAGATTCCTGTCATAAAGAAGGTAATACTTCAGGGTAGAGCAGACCAGAAGCTGGATTGTAACTTGATCTGCGGAACACAACTACTTTGACCCAATCCTAGATATGGAAGAGGTACTGGAGTTCGTTTCTCCTAGTCATTCCGGAATAGAATGGCTTGACGGACCACAAGAGTAATAGGCATCGATGAACGAACGCATGCATACTCTTGACTATCAATTGATAGACGAAGTCAGAATGCAACTAAGGAGGGACAACTCAAAGGAACATATGATTTTCTGAGTTGTGAATGCATAGTTTAGCATGTCGAACAAAGTTCAACATATTTCTTCCGGATAACCCATGCAGAAAGGTAGAACTGGCAGAGTCACGATTTATGAATGGAGAACTCCTCAAGAGTACTCTAATTGTGATCTTTCGATCAGCGAGGAACATCTGCCATAAGCGGTTCATAGTATTTGGAAGAAAGGAATACCACGATCATCGAGGACTAAAGCAAGGGTTACTAATATCCTGAAGGCGCTAGCAATTACTATCAACATGAAATAAGTAGAGTGAATCTCGGGTTCAAAACCCAAGGAGTAGAATACCTACTACTAAGTGGCATCACGGGATGCTTTCGGGGATAAAACCAGAGTCATCACACTGGGATCACAAATCATTGTTAGATTACTAGGTGACTCCCTAAAACACCTAGGGTCATAATAATAACCCCAACATAAATGTCAAGGCAACGGAGTACCTCAACTCACTGATTGGTGTGGTTAATCTGGCCCATGGGAACATTGAAACGGGAAGAAAGGATTTGCAAATGCATCAGACTACTTAGAAACCTAGGATGACTCGGACAGCACAACGGCTGTAAATGCTCAGAAAAGATTTGAGACATTCACAAAAATGGTGGCATAACCACTCAGAAGCACAATATCAAGGTTTCGAGATCAACAATTAACATACGGAAGTAGTAGGAACTGAACTGAGACTTAATCCAACAATCTTATAAGTCTACGAATTAGTAACGCGTGATCCTGATAGAAAGAAGAGATAGCCTAGTTCTTAATCCCCGTAGAAGAGAAGATGATAACTCAGATCAGAAGGCATAAGGTATGAGGAGTAAAAAGAGCCTTACGTTCCATCCCACAATCAATTCCCTTATATAACTAAAGAATTTCTAGACTCAACTTCGACCAGTTTGGCTTGGTAACCTACAGGCAGTCAAGCTCTGATACCAGCGCTGTCAGAACCCCGACTCGATGTCACATCGATCTAGCCGCTAACACCTCATATCACTTTGCGGCCTCACGCACGGTATCCCCACGGGTGTCGCCTTACCTTTGCCCGGGACCGTTTGCGCCTTTTGGCTCACGTATATGATAGTGTCGCTAGCATCCATATGATAAGGAGCCCGGGCTGACATGACTAGTCGTAAACCCAAAGTGGCACAGACTTACAGGGACAGGCATCCATGACCCAGCTTCGAACGTGTCGGTCATCAGCAAGTGGGTCCGGGCTGTAGCACTGGGCTAGCAGGACTCCGGTAAACCGGGCTGTAGCGGGCTAATAGGACTCCGGTACTCAAAGCGTGACATTTCCTCGAAGGGACAGACACAGGAACGAAGAAGGACACATGCCGGCCAGCCTAAGTGTTACAGAGCAGTAGCAAGCTACCCTGGCTCAGCGGTAACACTAGGAGACATTTCCCGGTAAGAGAGGCTACTAAAGATAAACAACTAGATAGTCAGATCCCACACATACCAAGCATTTCAATAACATACACACAATATGCTCGATATGTGCAATACAACATGGCATCACAAAATGACTCTACGACTCAAGTATTTATTCAATAGGCTCCGAGGAGCGAGACATTACAAACATGGGTCTCACGACCCAACAATCAGAGCATACAAGTCAAAGCACAAGCGGAAGCTATCATGTCTGAGTACAGACATCTATAAATGAAAAAGGCTGAGAAGCCTGACTATCTATCAGATCCTGCCGAGGGCACAAGATCGTAGCTGAGGTATCAAGCTAAACGTCGAAGTCCACGTGGAACTACTAGTGAGACTGAAGTCTCTCTGCAAAACATAGAATGGGCAAACGTGAGTACAAATGTACCCAGCAAGACTTACATCAGATCTATCTACATATGCATCATTATCAGCAAGGGGGTGGTGGAGTTTGACTGCAGCAAGCCAGCTTTGACCCGGTGGCTATCCTGAACTACGACTGCAAGCGACTCTTTTGAGGTGGCGCACACGAGTCCGCATATTCACCAACCAATACACCACTATGGATCCGCTCCCGTCTCCCTACGAGAACGCCATCCATAGCACTCACGCTTATCTTGCGTATTTTAGAGTATCCACTTTCACTTGTCTATGAACTATACAAGGGGTCCACGTTTCCATATCCGAGGAATCCGGCTATTCGAATAGATAATGATAACCCTGCAGGGGTGTACTTCTTCACACACGCTTTCGCCACTTATCGCCCTGTACACGTCATGTACCTCGGCAACCTTCAAGCGGAAGCCGGGCGAGGGAGTCGGCCACGACCTGACTAACCGAACAAGTCTCTAGTCCAGGTTTATCGCCTATTCGGGTTCCATCCGCAAGGAGATCCGGCCGGGGTGTCGCTTACGGCCCCAAACGATGTGTGCAGGGTTCCCAAGCCCACCAACCGGGTGCCACTTGGTACACCGGGCCACTGTGCCTAGTCTGTCCCAAGCCCACCTGTACCGGGTGCCACTTGGTAGACTACTAACACTACCTACAAACACCAGAAACTAGTTGCAACTCCTGGACAGAGATCATGTTGATTAATAAGTCGAGAGGGTCGAGTTACCGGAACCCAATGTGTGGTAGTAACTGGTCATGGATCACAAACACAGAACTCAGTTCCTGAGGACGGCTGCAATGAGACAACCCACCATGTACTCCTACATGGCCTCTCACCGCTACCTTTACCAAATCGTGTTCACACACTTAGTTCACCCATAGTAGGACATGTTCACACGCCTCTGATTCATCCCCGATGAATCAGACCTGACTCAACTCTAAGCAGTAGCAGGCATGACAAACAAGCATGAATGAGTAGGCACAACAGGGCTCAAACAACTCCTACTCATGCTAGTGGGTTTCATCTATTTACTGTGGCAATGATAGGTCATGCAAAGGATAAAGGGTTCAGCTACCGCAGCAAGTATCAAATATGTCGTTGTTGTCCTAATGCAGTAAAAGAGAGCAGGAGCGAGAGAGTGGGATTTTATCGGAATGAACAAGGGGGTTTTGCTTGCCTGGCACTTCTGAAGATAACATTGAGTCTTCATCAGTGTCAACGATCACGTCATCGGTATCACGTCTATCGAGAGGGAACAAATACCGGCAACACAGAAAGGAACACAATCAATGCAATGCACAATATGATGCATGATCATGACATGGCAAAATGAATGTGTTTTGAGCTAATGCAACTAGCAACAGATTAAATGAAGTTGGTTTGAATACAAGATTCAAATTCAAACTCCATATGTGATTATTTAAATGCCATTTACTTCATTTGCCCTAAACAGTAGTGATAAGTTGTTCTAACATGCATGAAAATGGTACAGATGGATTCCTTGAATTTTTCTGATAATTTTTCATATATAATTTATTTAATTTGGAGTTACGGTTAATTTTCTATGATTTATTGAAGTTTTAGGCATTTTCTGGAATTTCCTGAATATAATTAAATCCAGAAAATACTTTATGACATCAGCAGTGCGTCATGCTTGCATCAGCAAGTCAACGGGGCTGCCCCGGGTCAAACCTGACCAGGGGGTCCCATTAGTCAGCGTCACAGGTTAACAGGGGGGTTTATTTTAGTTTAATTAAGGATTAGGGCACTAGGGCCCACATGTCAGTGGCTCTGGGGTTAGATTAGGTGGTGATTAGCTTAGGCTAATCACCTGATAGCGGGGGCCCACCTGTCAGTGTCAGCAGAGGGGGTAGTTAAGATAAAATAATTAAACTAATTAACAGGGGGGGCTGGCCCCACCTGTCATCGACCCAGAGAGGGGGGGGGGTCCCGCCGTGGTCAACGTGGTCAGACCCACCGGCGGCTTGACGCCAGCGAGGCCAGACGCGGTGGTGCGCGTCGGAAACCAGCTACAGGGGCTCTTTTGGCGCGCAGGGAGCAACTACGGGGAGAGGGTGGAGTGGCGCATCCAACGGTGGTGGTGGCGGAGGCTGGGGTGGCCGGAGCTGCCGGCGGCGACCTCTTTTGCGGCTGCCGGAGCTCGGGTGTTCGCGGGACCGGCGCTGCGGTGTGCAAACGAGACGGTGGTCGCGCTAGTTTTACTCTACAGGACGCAACGAGTGCAACGGACGCAGGCGTGGGACCAAAAGGTCACCGGAGCTTCACCGGCGACGAGCCCGTGCGGCGGAGCGTCTCGGCTCCGGTAGAGGGGGCGGCTAGAGCTCGAAATCGAACTTGGGGTTAGGGGGAAACGGAGCAGGGACTCACGGGGATCGTGCAAGGAGGGTCAGCGAGCTCGGGGGCGCGCCGGAGTGGCCGAATTCGACGGAGAAGATCCTCGGCGGCCGGCGAGGGGGAAAACGTCGGGGGCGGCGTTCCGGGGCTCTTCTGGTCGCGTGAGACGACGAGGAGGACGAGGGAGGACCGGCGGAGCTTCCTGGGGCGTCAGCGAGGCTAGGGGTGGCCGGTGGCCATGGGTACGGCGACGATGGCGGCGAGCTCCGCTCGGTGGTGTGCGCGAGAGGGAAACAGAGGAGGGAATGGGGTCCAGGGGGAGAGAGGGAGGGCTGGACGGCTCCGGGCGGCTGCGTGGCGTCTCCACGCATGGATAGGCTCGAAGGGGAGGCCTCCAGCGCGAAGTAGGAGGTGGCCGGCGTCGGCACGCGCCACGCCTCGCCTCTGCTCGTCCTCCTGGCAGAGGAGGAAGAGGACAAAGGAGGAGGAGGTGGGCTGGGCCGGCTGGGGGGGGGGGGGGGGAACTGGGCCGGCTGGTGGCTGCACGGGTGAGGCCAGGTATGTCCTTCTCCCTCTTATTTTTGTTCTGTTTTATTTTTTTCTATTTCTGCAATTTGTTTTTGATTTGTTTTAAATATCAAATCATTTTATAAAATCCTGGAAATAAATATGGGTGCTTTCTGAATTATTCCAGTGACCCTTATCAATTTCCAACATTTATTTGAGCATTTAAAATATTTATAGTATTTAAATGCCCAAAGTCAAATACAATATGATTTAATTCAAAAATCCAAAAATGACCTAAGGATATATTCATCATTTTTGGCAGAGGTTTCCACCTTAACCAGAAATCATGAACTTTTCTTAGGGGCCTTTTGGGTTTATTGAAAAGATTTTAACTTACCCTAGTTGAGTTGATTTAATGCTAGGGTTTGAACATCCCCATTTCAATTTTAGGCAAAATTTAAACATGATGCAACACATGACTAGCTAGCTCAGAGCATTACCAGAAGCTAGGGATGTGACATAGATAGTAATACTAGTGGTTTGCATGTGAATTTATTGGCAGGGTGGACCTACGTTGGAGGTGCAGGACATGATTCAATGATTGGATGCTCAATTTCGATTGTATCGATTTCACCTCTTCCATCACTGCAAACATGGGTATCCTTGGTTTGATGAAGAATATGCGCTATATTTCTGCTCTGAACAAGCAAATCAATTCAGTATTAAATTCTCCAGTGCAAAACATGACAAATGCTAAGCGGAAGAGACATGTTTAAACTGAGAATACAAGGTGGGGTATATGTTTACTAGCTGCTTGATATTTGTGCAAACAGAGATGTCTGCCCATTGCTATTTGGCCAACACACAAAGTGACCACAATTTTGGTTGAACTGCATAAGAGAATAGTATAGTCACTGCATGCATTGCCATTTGACTGCAAAAAATTAGTATTGTACTATTTATTGGCCAAGACTAGGTGCTTCGTTGCTTTGGTATGATTATACAATGGGCATCATTTTGCCTAAGTCTAAGTTTGTATTCCAAAAATAGTCTCGTCGTGTGATCGAGAGAAGACCAAATCAGATTGTAGTGGATGTTCCTCCATCATGTGTGGTTCATTCTCATGGTTCCAGCTGTTGGTGAAACCACTTACGTTTGCAAGAGGAATTGTAGACTTCACAAACAAATTTGTCTTTCAGTCTGTACTGAATGTTGGCCAAGAGAAGCATCCATGTTAGTAGGAAGAACATATATTTTTTCTAGATCTTTGCTTTTGGAGCTACATATTTGTATATGATCTGTGAATCATTGAGATGCATTAACATGTTGATCTTATGTATGTGAATTGTCCTAGTTGGTTTTAGTTGTGGATGATATTTGCTTTTGGAGCTACATATTTCTATATGATCTATGAATCATTGAGATGCATTAACAGTTCCTTGTATCTGTTCGCTTAGTGTTTACAAGTTACTGATCGATCACTAGCTAGCCTACTAATGCGCTCCTGGCAGTTTTAGTTGCGACACAAGATCCGAAGTGGCAGCTTTTTGAATAAAAATGCCTACCTCTAAAGAACCTGACAAGCTGCTCTGAAGAAAATGCCATGCGAATCTGAAGAAACTACCAGCAAAAACGTTCGCAAATGCCTTATCTCCCAACTAAAGTTCATCAACTAATGCCCTCGGCTGTGACTCGTTGCAGGCTGCTCCGCGTACTGGCTGCGAGCGATTTTGAGTGCCTGCATGCAGCCGGCCATAATTAAGGCAGCTAACTGATGCGAAAAAGATGTGCTTTAATTGTTGCAGGCCTTTCAAATCCGTGGAATAATTATTGACAAGGATGGAGATGATTCGAGTGCACTCATTTGACCGTCATGCCGGCGTGCGACCTAGCACGGACAGGACGGGACGACATAGTCAGAATTTCAGTTTCTCTAGTTTTCCACGGCAAGCTGGCGCGCTAAGCCATGCCTGCTTAATTATGCATTGAATACCGATGACCGTCGCGCTACCTTCCGCCTATAAGTAATGTTTCCCGGCCTTCTATGGTGGCACCATGACCCAACTCGCCCTATCCTCATAAGCCCCCACCAGCCCGACGTTGCTCTCCACTTATCCTCGCTCTCGCCACGTCCGCCATGCCCCCGCCCATCCGCGATAGGCGAGGCCGGAGGCGGTCACCACCGGAACTAGGGTTCGGTTTTCACCGGAAGGCAGACGGATGGAGGAGGTATTCTATTGGTCTTTAGATGGCAACGCAGAGATCGAGGACTTGTTGGAGCGCGACCGCCTGGTGGAGGAGCAGGAGTTGTTGGAGCGCGACCACTTGGCGGAGGAGCAGCGTATCGCCGATTTGCGCCGCCAGCGGGACATGGAGCGGCAGTGCACCGATGCTTTGACTCACGAGCAGAGTGCCCGCAACTGGGCCGACTACCTGGAGGCCGGCGACCGGCAAATAGCCCTGGAGGCTGTCGGGCACACACGCGTTCGCGAAGCCGATTTTTACTACCAGCTCATCAAGTGGGTTTCCCGCTTAGAAGCCGAAGCTTCGGTGGACCATGCTGGCGTGGAAAGGGCGAACATGCGTGAGCAACGCGCCCTATCGCACCCCTGGCAAGTCTGAGGCGAGGCGGAGGACGCCGGTGCCGGCGTTTAGCGTGTACCGCAGATGGCGGCCAGCATCGTCTAGTTAGCTAAGAGTAAGTTAGTACTTGTACGCTACTAGAGTATTAGTGGGAGTAGATAGTTAACTTGGCTATGATGGTTGTCAACATGGAAGTTCAGTACTCTATATGTGGATCAGACATGTTACTTTGGTCTGAATGTTGAACTTTCCGTTTGAACGAATGGATTGGGTTGTTATTTTTTTAATGGGTTGTATTTGTCCTCCACGGGTTTAGAGGCTGACTTGTGGGCCAACTAAGTTGACGCGTACACAATCAGGAGATGATTGTACGTGGAGAGGATGACAGCAGGGACCCACCAAGGTCATGTCAGTACGCAAGCAAGTGCCTCCTTATTTCAAGCCAATAAAAAATGGCTCCTCCTAATGGATTTCTGACATTTGGGTCCCATGCCATTGTCAACGTAGTCAATAAACGAGAGAATTGCACAACGAGTGGCTGACACCAGGGACCCGGCAACTCGCCTAGTTATTTTTGTTTTGGGTTAATTTGATAAATGCCACTACAAATCTGGTGTTACTGAGAAATGCCACTGCAATTTCCAAACTTTGAAAAACGCCATTTCATGCCATTTCTAGTGGCATTTTTCAAAGTCTGGAGTGACGTTTTTCAAAGTTTGCAAATTGCAGTGGCGTTTTCCAGATTTTGCAAAAATTGAAGTGGCATTTTTCAAAGTTTGGAAATAGCAGTGGCATTTTCATGAGTCGCCATAACTGGAGCGGCATTTATCTAATTTGTTTTTGAGACGGAAGCAGGGTGTCAACTGGGCTGTGCGGGGCACTCTGGCCTGTCTAGACAGCCTTCTCTTTTATGTTTACCACAGACCAGCCCAGTAGTTTTTTTTCTTTCTGAAAATGGCTAGCGTAGTTTTTTGTGATCTGCCAAGTAAGTAGCTTTGTCAGGCCTATTGGGCTGCAAATCTTTCAAGACGAGGAGAGCTTAATTCGGCTGGACGAGAAAATGGCCTATCAGTAATGAGGAATGGGCTGTATATTTTTAAAACACATCAAACTGGCAATTAGTTTCAAATTTCTTTTTTTTCATTTCGAGATATTAAATTGCATTAATTTTTATGCATGGACAATTTGTTGGATTTTATATTGATATACATTTATTTTTAAAATCAGTTTGAATGTGAGTCGAAATTTCGGGATTAAAAACAGTTCCGACCGCCCGAAATATGCAAAATTTCGTATAATTTTTTAACCGTGGCCACAATATGGGCTGTAATGATAACAAAAAGAATATGGGCTCCAAAGAAACCTTAAGAATTAGCAAATGGGCTATAAATTATTAGAAATAATAGCAGATGGGTTGTATGTTGTTTTCCACAGATTTGAGGCTTTCCTAAAAAAAGGTTGACGCACAAGGAGTGACTGTTGGATGTCCATCCAACGGCCGTCGTGCTTCTTCAATCTCTGCTCTTCCTGCTCCAGCCGCTCAAATAAGCGCTGGCGGGACTGCCCGCTTCCTCCTCCCCGTGGCCGGCTGTGCTGTTGCGCAGGCCTCACCGCCCCACAGTACTCCCATTGCTGGCCTAGCCATCCCTCTACTCACCCACACCTGCTGTTATTCTCCAGCGACGGCAGACGAACCAGTAAACCCGCATATAGTCGTACTCCCCTCCGTGTGGGAAACAACTGCCGATTCTTCCCTACCTCCGTGTCGTTCCCTTCCTAGGCCTCGCCGTCATCCACCACCCTGGTGCTCTCGGCGCGGCCTGGTCAACGTGGTCAACAACCAGCATGCATCTGAAGTGGACTGTACATGGAGAGGCTGACAGCTGGGTCCACGGCCGCATGCAAGGAAATGCCTCCTTATTACGTGCAAAATAATGATTCCTCCACCTAACATCTGGGACCCACCGAAAGGGCCTCTATATTTCGCGAAAAAAACATTACCGCCGCTGACAGCTCGGACCCACCAGCTATATCTTCGCATGCAAGGAAGTGCATCCTTATTACGCACAAAAAATGAATACTCCCCCTGCTAGCTGGGACCCAGTATAGTGGCAGGCTGACTTGTGGGCCTACTAAGTTGACGGGGATGGAGGGCTTTGTCAACTTAGTCAATATGCACGATTCTAGCTCCAGTGACCGTACGATGTCCATCCAACGGCCGTAGTGGTTCTTAAACCTCTTGACTTCTTGCTCCAGCCGTCCAAACTAGCGCCGGTCGTGCCTCGTGCTCTTGCCTCCTGTGGTCGGCTGCGATGCGGCAGAGGCCTCACCACCCCCTACTACTCCCACCGCTGGCCAGGCCATCCCTCTACTCACCCACACCCCCTGTTATTCTGCGGCGACGGTAGCCTCACACCGCAGCGAACCAGTGAACCCTCATACTCCTCTACGCGTGGGCATCCACTGTCGCGTCTTCCCCGGCTCTGCGTCGTCCCCTTCCTAGGCCTTGCCGTCGTCCACCGCCCTGGTGCTCTCGGTGCGGCGTGGTCAACATGGTCAAGGAACAACTTCCATCTGAAGAGTACTGTACGTGGAGAGGCTGACAGCTGGGTCCACAGCAGCCGCAAGGAAGTGCCTCCTTATTACGAGGAAATCCACCTGACAGCAGGGACCCACCGGACGAGCCACCATATTTGGCGAAAAAACATTTTCCCCCTGACTGTTGGGACCCACCGGACGGGCCACCATATTTTGCGAAAAAAACGTTCCCCCCGCTGTCAGCTCGGACCCACCGAAAGTGTCGCCTCATTACCCACAAAAAATGAATACTCCCCCTACTAGTTGGGACCCACCTTGGTGGGTGGCTGACTTGTGGGCCTACTAAGTTGTCGGGGATGGAGTTCTTTGTCAACTTAGTCAATATGAACGATTCTAGCTCCAGTGACCGTACGATGTCCATCCAATGGCCATAGTGCTTCTTCAACCTCTGGTCTTCTTGCTCCAGGCGCCCAAAGCAATGCCGGTCATGTCGCATGCTCCTGCCTCCCGTGGCCAGCTGTGCTGCTGCGGAGGCCTCACCGCCCCTACTATTCCCACCGCTGGCCAAGCCCTGCGGCGACGGAAGCCTCACACCATAGCTGAACTAGTGAACCCTCGTGCTCCTTTTCGCGCGGGCTTCGGCTTCCGCGTCTTCCCTAGCTCCACGTCGTCCCCTTCCTTGACCTCGCTGTCTGTCGGGTGGTAGGTGCGACATATGCGAATGGGTGGCTTATCATTGTGGGAGCCAGTAAAACATCCCCGGTGCCTGGAAATGGGATGAGGTGAAGACATGCACGCCGGCGAATCTTACCCAGCTTCGGGGCTCTCCGTTAAGATAACACCCCTACTGCTGCTCTGCGGGGTCTCCGCATGATCACTAGATGAACAAGTAGCTACACAATGCTCCTTGAGCTATTTCGTGGGAGGAGGAAGAAGGGCACTGCTCGCTCTCTTCTTCTCCTTGAGTGGTGTCTAGAACTAGCAGGGGTCAACCCGTTGCATGGGTGTCCCGGGGGGTTTAAATAGGCCTACCCCCTGGGGGTACAATGGTAATCCGGCTGGGCGCGGGGCCCGGCCGTCTATGACTACGCTCGCCGGCTTCTGCGCCGACTGCTGGGGCCCGCCGGCTGGTGGGTCCCGCCGGCTGCCGGCTCCTCGGCCGACAGGGAGGTCCCACTATTCAGGGCCTTGCCGGCGGCTGGTTACTATTGCTCAATCCTGGTGACGAGGGCTTCGTCGAGGTAGGCGTGGCTACAGTGCCGCCGTCCGGCGGGTGGTCACTGTAGCCTCACCGTGTCTTGTCTCCTTAATGGGGCGTCTCCTTCGAAGGAGGCGGCAGGCCGGCTATGGAGAGCCGGCTTTGTCTCGGGCCGACTGAGGGATGCACGGCCGCCTTTGGGTGTCTCTCTGCCCAAAGGGGCCCACCGCCTGTGGGCCGTACTGGTAGTCCATCATGGATGACATCAGGGTCAATGTGGCAACAGTGTCGCGCCGGACAGGTCATGGCCACTCGTACGGCGCACTGTGCCAGTCGTGCTCCGGGATTCGGGGGTGGCAGGCTTCACTGTAGCCACACCCCATCCCATCGCCGTTAAGGGGATGCAAACTTTGAGGGTACGGTCTTGACCACTTTGTGGGAGCCGGCTTCTTGGAGTCGGCCTTCTCGTGGCCGGCTTCTCGAAGTCGGCCCTCCCGTGGCTTTCTTCACGAGGGCTAAAGTCGGACCGCCTTCCTATAGCTGGCCTGGGAGACAGCCGACAAGGGGAAGGCGACCCCACGTCTTGGATCCTTGAGAGCCGGATGGGCTCGTAATTTTTTCATAAGGGCCAGGGGAAGCCGGCTAGGCTACCCATGGCTATTTACTTTGACAGTAGTCCCCGAAGCTGATCGAGCTTTGAGGCGGGTAAAGGGACGAGAAGCTTGGTCAGCTTCCTATCCTGAGGGGCCGGCTTTGCTGGTGTATGCCGACTTCGGAGAGCTCCATTTCTTGTAGGCGGGAACGCGGTCGACCCGCGAGCTGACCGCAGGTTTCCCCGTGGGCCACGTGGCAGTGAAACCCTGCGAGCGCACGCGTGCGACAAGACGCCGTTGCAGGCGCGGGCCCGCCACTCCTAGGCCTCGGCCCGAGCGAGGATCTTCTGCGGCCCACGCGGACCGCTCGCCTTCCCGCGGCGATTTTATTACGCCATTAGGGCGCAATAATCGCGGGACGTGGATGAGTGGGCACAGTTGATCCCCACGTTCCCCCATGCCATGCCTCCTCGGCTCCGCCGTGCGGTCTATAAGTAGGGGGAGGAGGGGGAGCAGCAGAGGCTTCGCACGCTCTCCCTCGCTCCGCCCCCTTTCGCCTTCATTCTTCTTCTTCTTGTCGCCGCAGCCACCCACCGTTGCTCCGTTCCGCCGCCGCATCGTCTCGCTTCCATGGCGCTGTCGAGCTCATGGGATGGCTCCAACGTCCATGAGGACCACGTCGAATTCCTCCCCCAGACGCGACGCCTCCCCGGCGAGAGCTTCGTGCGGGTCTGTCGAGCGCCGGAGTGCGAGGTTTCGCCGGCACCGGAGGAGGGCGAGCGGGTTATCTTCCGCTCGCACTGCCTGCGCGGCTTCGGCCTTTCGGCGAGCGGGTTCCTTCGTTCCTTCCTCGAGTTCTACAACCTTCAGCCGCATCACCTCACGCCCAACGCGGTGATGCTGCTGTCGGCCTTCGTCTCCCTCTGTGAAGGTTTCCTTGGGGTCCTCCCCACGCTTGAGCTCTAGGGGGAATTCTCCAGAGCAAACTCGGCACCGTCGATGCGGGCGTGCCCGCCCCCTGCGGGGCCTATATCGCCATGAGACGGTCGGGCGAGAACAACCTGTTCCCACCCATCCTGCTGATCCAGTCGCTGAAGCTCTGGCAGAAGTCATACTTCTATGTGAAGAACATCGCCCTGCAAGGCGACTACGTCAACCTGCCGGCTTACGTAGCCGGCCCGCCAGCTGGGAGGCAACCCTTGTAGAGCTACCGGGCCAGGTCATTTTCTCAGGCCGGGAATGCAGCCGTCTCTCGGCTTCGGGTGATGATCCAGGCAGAAGGCCTGACCAGAGCCGACTTGGTGGCCGCCTTCGTGGAGCGCCGGGTACTTCCTCTCCAAAGCCGGCCTCACATGATGTGTCAGATGAGCGGCCGCTTGGAGCCAAGCCGGCTGAGCACCAGGGAGATACCTCATGCAGAGGTGTCGTACATGGTGAATTACATCTCCAACTGCAAGCTCGCCGAGGACTGGCGATACGGCAAGGCGCCGTACTCTCGCGCCAACCCTCCGCCCGTGGTAAGTTTTTCCTTCTTTTCTCCTGTTGGTAGCCGGCCTTATGATAGCCGGCTTCTGATTAGTCGGTTCTCCCCTAGCAGAACCCTCTCCTTCCGCCGACGACCGGGGCCGCAGGGGTAGAGCGCCAGCTCGTCCCCGACCGCACGGTGGACTTGGGAGCAGCCGCCATGGAAGATGCCATCGTGGGGGAAAGCGACGAGCCCGGAGGCACGGGGCTCACGGCCGGCTTCGAGGACTGGCCGGATGATGCCGAGGTCGAAGTCGCCCCACGCCGCCAGCCGGCGCCTGGTCATCAAGGCGCGAGCTCGTCCGCCGTGCCGGCTGCTGGCGGCGGCGCCCAAAAGCGTCGGGCCGCGTCGATCCTCTTCGGCAGCCGGCCGAAGAAGTCCAAGGCTTCCACAGCGGCGACCAAGCGAGATGAGGCGGCCGCGAAGGCGGTCCGCTTCCATAAGGTGGTGAAACAGCCGCACGCGATCTCAGCGTAAGTCGTCGAATGCTTGGATGCATATTTTTTGTTGTTCTCTTTGATTGAAAACTCTTCTAAACCTTTCTTTGCTCGCCGGACAGGGCGCCGCTTTCCCTTGAGCGTGGTCCGGGCGGCACCATAGTCGGGCCGACTGGAGGGTCTTCAGGCTCCCGCCGCGTGGACCCCCGCGCCGACCTCAGGGAGGCCACGGAGCGGAACGCATGTGAAGAGCGGGGGGAGCGGGAGGCGGCGGAGCGAACGGCCGCCCAGGAGGCGAAGGAGCAGGCCGATGCGGCAGCCAAGGCCCGGGCGGTGGCTGCAACTGCGGAGACGGAGGTGGAGGCTTCGCACAACCAGCCTCCACTGCTCACCATTCCCCTCCGCGCCGTGGCCCCCAACATCCCAGTGCCCCCGTCGGAGGAAGTCGACCAAGAGCCGCCGGCGATGGAGAGGAGGGAGGTCCAAGTGGCCTCCATGGAAGGAACGCCGCGGACGGCGCCGACCGGGGCGGGCCAAGGCGGCCAATCTGCCGCGGCGCCAGAGCAGCCGGCCGGTGGTGAGCCGACAGCAGGAGCCGGCCTCGAGGTGCAGCTGGCAATGCACCGGCGTGTGGGGGGAGGCACCGCCGCACCGGAGCTGCACCGAGTTACGGGTGCCGGCCAGACGGCGGAGCCCTTGGAGGCGGCCAGCACCGCCACGTCCGAGTGGACTCCCAGCGGGGGGACAGGCGAGCTGAATGCGGCCCAAGAGGTTCGGAACCGGCTTTAGGCCCAGGCCGCCTCGCTGCAGTAGTACACCCAAGAATTCCTAGCGACGCGGGCCGTCATCCGGGTGACTCTCCTAGCCTTGTTTGTGTTGTTTTCTTGATTTCTTCCATGGGTGTAGTCCCCAAGTTCCGAGTCGGCTGCTGCGCAGGCGGCTCGGAACTTACTAGGTCCTGACAACCATCTTATACCCGCCTCCTGTCTGTCCTTTTAGGAGTATCATAACCTCTGTGCTGCCGCCTTCAACTCCCAGGCTCAGGAGCTGGGCCGGAGAACCGAAGACCTGGTCAACAGCCGGAGTGCGTCCTTGTTTTTGTTCATCTCCTGTGGGGGCACGTCAGCGCACCCACTGGGTGTTGTTCCCGAGATTCGAGCCGACTGCTGAGCAGTCGGGTCGGATCTTCCCTGACGACTTCTTCCTCATTGGTTTTTCTTTTGTCTTTCGTGCTTGCAGGGTCCAATGCCGACTTGAGGGGACAGCTCAGCGAGGCGCAGGCCGCCCTTCGTGTCAAGGAAACCGAGCACGCCGCCTTGGTCCTGGAGCGTGACCGCCTGGCCAAGAAGCTGGCTGACCACGAGGAGAGCCACAAGGCGGCCCTGAAGGAAGCGTAGGATAGCGAAGTCGATCTGAAGGCCGAGTTCGAGACTGAGGCGGCAAGCTAGGCTGACACCAGGCAAGCGCTGGATGAAGGCTTCGGCCGTATTGAGGACTTGATCGACGGTAAGCCGCCTTCCTCGCTCCTCACCTGCCCCTTGCCGCCTGATTTTTGTTCTGACTTGCGCTACTTTTTATTCTCTGTGCAGACTACTTTCCCGGCTACTCCGTCTTCGCCGCCCAAACCATCGAGGCCCATCGCGAAGCGCGCCGTCAGGCGGGGGCCGACATCGCGCCAGACGCGAATCGGAAGCTTGAGGAGCAGCTCTTGGCGGTCCAAGCGCGGCTGCAGCCGGCTCATCGTATGCTCCGCCGCCTCCAGCGCGCCGGAGCGCAGGTGTTGGCCGCCCTCTGGCCCGGCGTGACGATTCCCCGCACCCCGAGCCGGACTGCCGACTGGCTGGAGGTTGCGGTTGGCCGCTTCGAAGCTTGGAAGGCGTCGGCGGCCCGGCTTGGAGCTGGGCGGGCGTTGGAGTTCGTTCGAGCTTGGTATCCAGGGCTGAACCTGGACCAGCTGTGCACCTGGCGGCTGGAGGCCGACGCAGAGCTGGAGGAGGTGCGGCCGGCTATGGCTCAGCGCGCTTCGACGATCGCCGAGTGCACCGACATCAGTGTCTTTGCACTTGAAATAAATGATGACGGCATTGCCTAGCTGGAGGAGTGGTTTGGGCTGAACCCGGCGGTGGGTGAGGACTCGGCAGAGGAGATCGCCTCCAGCGACGAAGGCGAAGACGATGAAGAAGAGGAAGGCGAAGACGTCGAGCCGGCCGGTGGAACAGCCGGCCAGCCTCCGCCTGACCATGCCTCCAGCAACGAGGCGCGTGCAAGAGCGCCTTTTGCGGGAGGCGGTGATCATGCCGAGGTTCGCCAGCCGGCCACTCCTCCAGCCGGCACTGCCGTCTCCACCGACCTGCCCGGCTCGTCAGCTGCTCCGCTGGCTTAATCTGTCGTCCTTGTTTTTTCCTGTTTGTTGCCTTCTGAACAATTTTATTAAGCTTTCGCAGTTCCACCCACTGGGGGTGTATCCAAACTATGTTGAATGCTGGCCTCTTGGAGGTCTTTTATGTAAATATTATCGTGTGTATGTCTGATTTCCCTTCACGTATGCTTTTTATCCTTAGGCTTTTTCCTTTGCCGCCTTCCCCTTTTGGGGAGGCAAGTACTCGAGCTTTCTTGGATTGAAGTGAAGTGAATGGAAGCCGGCCGGCCGGCTACTCTGGTAGTCGGTCGGTGGTAGGAGGCAAACCGGCTTTCGTTATATTAGTCCGTTAGTCCCTAGCCATTTTTCGTGTGGGCATCCTTTCCTGCCTTTAACTCTTGCCAGCCGGACAGCCGGTTCTTCGAACTGCGACTTTTGGCAAGAGTTAAGCTTGGGTGTCGGCACACTACTTGTCTGACCGCGGGTAGGACTTCTAATATAACTCCAGTCGGCCAGTCCCCGGGCCGACTAGTCGAACCCGGTGCCGGACGGAACAAGTAAATGAAATGACAAGGTCATAAGCATGATACTCTTCATTCATAGATAAAAGATGGCAGTCCCCGAGCTCTCCTCGGGGGGCCTATTGTCTCGTACTTAGTACAAAAGTTAGCGTGATACATACTGCATTTCAACTGTAAAATCTTCGGAGGAGGTTGGCGTTCCATGGTCGTTCCGACTCCTTGCTGGAGTCGTCTCTCTTGCGTGCCTTGGGCTTCTGTGCGTCGATTAGGTACTAGGAGTCGTTTCCTAAAGCTCTGCTGATGACGAAAGGGCCCTCCCAAGGGGCCGAGAGCTTGTGCTGGCCGGCTGTTCGCTGGATCAGCCGGAGCACAAGATCGCCCTCTTGGAAAGATCTTGGCTTGACCTTCCGGCTGTGGTAGCGGCGCAGGCCCTGCTGATAGATGGCGGACCGGCTGAGGGCTAACAGCCGGCCCTCTTCCAGCAGGTCGACGTCGTCTTCTCGTGCCTCCTTGGCCTCCGCCTCCGTGTACATGGCTACTCGAGGCGAGTCGAACTCGATGTCGGTTGGGATGACCGCCTCGGCACCATACACGAGGAAGAAAGGAGTGAAGCCGGTTGACTTGTTTGGAGTAGTGCGCAGACTCCAAAGGACAGCCGGCAGCTCATCGAGCCAACAGCCGGCTGAACGCTCCAGTGGTACGACCAGTCGGGGCTTGATGCCGGAAAGGAGAGGCCGTTGGCTCGCTCAACCTGGCCGTTTGACTGCGGGTGGGCAACGGACGCTAAGTCCAGCCGGATACCTTGCGTTGCGCAGAAACGTGCCAAGGCTCCCTTGGCAAAATTCGTGCCATTGTCGGTGATGATGCTGTGTGGCACGCCGTACCGAGTTGTTATATCTGCGATGAATGTCACGGCAGTCGGCCCATTCAGCTTCTTGATCGGCTTTGCCTCAATCCACTTGGTGAATTTGTCCACGGCGACGAGCAAATGTGTCATGCCGCCGCGCGCCGTCTTGAATGGGCCCACCATGTCCAGTCCCCAAACGGCGAAGGGCCAAGTGAGGGGAATGGTCTTGAGTGCTGAAGCCGGCATGTGTTGCTTGGAGCTGAAGAGTTGGCACCCTTTGCAATGTTTAACCAACTCTTTGGTGTCATCCAAAGCAGTCGGCCAAAAGAAACCATGGCGGAAGGCTTTGGCGACGAGTGATCTTGAGGCCGCATGGTGGCCGCATTCTCCTTGGTGGATGTCTCTGAGGATTGCAATGCCCTTCTCTTGCTCGACGCATCGCTGGAGGACTCCAGTGACACTGCGCTTGACGAGCTCTCTGTTGACGATTGTGTATGCTCCGGCTCGGCGTTGGACTTGTCTTGCCTCTGTTTCGTCAGCCGGCAGATCTTGGTTTATTAGGAAGTTGAGGATGGACTGAGCCCATGATGGAGCTGCGACTTCTTCTATTGCCAATGTGGCTACTGCGACCAGGGCGGGCGGGCTGGGTGGTGAAATGCTGGAGTCGGCCGCCGGCTGTTGTGTTGGTGCAGTCCTCGGGCCGACTACCGCAGTCCCCGAGCCGGGTGTGGCAGTCCCCGGGTCGGGCGTAACCGCGGGAGTCCCCGAGCCGGCTACTGAAGTCCCCGGGCCGACTGTTGAAGTCCCCGGGTCACCTGCTTGGTTCTTCGAGCCGGACCCGGCCGCGTCGGGGTCAGGCGGCACGAAGATGGAATCGGACTCTGGAGACGGCTTGATGGACGGCTTGAGGAGGCGTTGTAGAGAGACACCGGTTGGTATTGCTTGCCGAGTGGAGCCTATTCGAGCCAGGGCATCGGCCGGCTCGTTGTCGGCTCGCGGTACGTGGAGGAACTCGCATCCTTCAAAGTACCCACTGATTTGCTGAACAAGGAAGCGGTAGCTTGCCATATTTGCCTCCTTGGCGTCCCAGTCGCCGGATGATTGCTGGACCACCAAGTCCGAGTCGCCATAACATAGGATCCGGCGAATGCCGAGTTCTTTGGCAAGCCGGAGCCCGTGTATGAGCGCCTCATACTCAGCTACATTGTTGGAGGCGGCAAAGTGAATCTGCAGCGTGTATCTGAGCTTGTCGCCTTTGGGAGAGGTAAGGACGACGCCGGCTCCTAAGCCGATGCGCATCTTGGACCCGTCGAAGTGCATGCGCCAATGAGTGGAGTCGGGAGCCGGCGGCAGGTACTGGGTCTCAGCCCAGTCGATGAGGAAGTCGGCCAGTGCTTGGGACCTGATGGCGGTGCGGGGCTGGTAGAAGATCCTGTAAGGGGCCAGCTCGATGGCCCATTTCGCCACCCGGCCGGATGCATCCCGGCTGCCTATGATCTCGGCTAGCGGGGCGGTGCATACGACCATGATGGGATGCTCTTGAAAGTAGGGCTTCAACTTCTTGGCGGTAAAGTACATGTCATAACACATCTTTTGGTAGTGCGAGTAGTTCTGCTTCGAGGCGGACAGTACCTCGCTCAAATAGTACACCGGCCTCTGGACCGGCTGGGCTCGGCCCTCTTCTGGGCGTTGGACTACGATGACGGTGCTGACCACCCGGCTGGTTGTGGCAATGTAGAGGAACATGGGCTCTTTCTCAGTCGGCGCCGCCAGGACAGGCGGTGTGGCCAGCATCTTCTTCAGCTCGTGAAAAGCTTGGTCGGCTTGGTCATTCCACTCGAAGTGCGTGGTCTTCTTCATGAGGCGGTAGAGGGGGAGAGCTTTCTCTCCGAGCCGGCTGATGAAGCGGTTCAGGGAGGCCAAGCATCCGGTGAACTTCTGGATGTCTCGAAGCTTGGTGGGAATCGCCATTCTCTCAATGGCCTTGATCTTCACCGGGTTGCATTCGATGCCGCGTTCGGAGACCAGGAAGCCTAGGAGCTGGCCGGCTGGCACTCCGAACACGAATTTCTCGGGGTTGAGCTTGATTTGGAACCGGCATAGGTTCTCAAATGTTTCTTTGAGGTCTTCCAGCAAGGTGTCGCGCTTCTCCGTCTTCACCACAATGTCGTCTACGTAGACGTGAGCATTTCTGCCGAGTTGCTTGAGGAGGCACTTCTGCATGCAACGCTGAAAAGTGGCACCGGCATTTCTCAAGCCGAATGTCATAGTCAGGTAGCAGAAGGCTCCGAATGGCGTGATGAAGGCGGTCTTCAGGCGGTCAGCCGGATCTAACTTTATCTGGTGGTATCCTGAGTAAGCATCCAAGAAACTCAACAGCTCGCATCCGGCCGTGGAGTCTATCACTTGGTCAATCCTTGGCAGGGCAAAGGGATCTTTAGGGCAGGCCTTGTTGAGGCTCGTGTAGTCTACGCACATGCGCCACTTGTTGTTCTTCTTTAACACGAGGACCGGGTTGGCAAGCCACTCTGGAAAGAAAACTTCCATAATGAAGCCGGCTGCCAGAAGCCGGGCTATCTCCTCTCCCACAATCCTTCTTTTTTCCTCCGATAGTCGGCGGAGGGGTTGTTTGACTGGCTTTGCGTCTTCTCGGACGTGTAGTTTGTGCTCGGCGAATTCCTTCGGAACACCCGGCATGTCCTTGGGGGATCATGCAAAGAGGTCCCGATTCTCACGGAGGAAATCGGCGAGCTCGCCTTCCTATTTGCTGTTTAGGTGTGCCCCGATGATGGCAAACCTCTCGGGGTGCTCGGGGTCAAGAGGTATCTTCTTCGTCTCTTTGGCCGGCTGGAAAGATCCTTGGGCATCATACTCCTTGGGATCGGGGGACAGGACCGGATGCTTGCCGGCCATGGCCACGATCCGGTCCAACATCCTCTTCTCTTCGGCAATCACAAGGGACTCGGCCAGCCGGCTGCTGGCGGCAGCGCACTCGGAGGACTTCTTGTAATCGCCGGCTATGGTGATGACGCCCTTGGTGCTCGGCATCTTCATCTTGAGGTACGCATAGTGGGGAACCGCCATGAACCTGGCCAAGGCAGGTCGGCCAAGCAACGCATGGTAGGGGCTCTCCAGGTCCACCACTTCAAACCAGATCGCTTCCCGGCGGAAATGCTCCTTGTCCCCAAAGAGTACATCAATCTTGATCTTGCCAATGGGGGCGCAGGACAAGCCGGGTACGATGCCATGGAATACTGTCCGAGTAGGCATGAGTTGCTTCGTCTTGACATTCAGCTTCTCCAGGGTGTCACGGTACAAGATGTTGATGCTGCTCCTGCCGTCTATCAACACACGGGAGAAACGGGCGGCGCGTCTGTCCGTTGCAAGGGTGGCATCCAGAACCAACGCATAAGAGCCGGGAGACGGCATCACCTCTGGGTGGTCGGCCCGGCTCTAGCTGATAGGTTTTTCTGACCAATGCATGTGCTCGGCGGGGTTGGCAGCGACCATGCTGACTTCCTGGTGCTCTCGGCGTTTGCCGCGCCGGTCTTCGGGCTGGCTTGTAAAGACGATATAGGCTACATGCTCATCGGGGAACTCATCATGCACGGCTCCGACTGCGGGCCGAGCGGCCGGCGGCGGCGGAGCCGGAGGCGGCGGGCTGGCAGGCGGAGGCGGCGCGAGCCCTTCGCCTTTGGAGATTCGGGTGAGCCAATGGCACTTCCGGGTTGTGTGGTTGGACGGCTTCGTGCCGCTGTGGAATTTACACGGGGCGTCGAGAGTTTTCCCGTAGGAGAAGGCCGGCTGCCAAGCCGTCCGGCCGCCCTTGGGTTTCTTGGGCGCGGGCCGCCCTTCGGGCGGCACGTCTTCGACTGTGGCCACTTGCCGACTGGCGGGAGGCGGCGAGGGGCCCTTGCGCTTGCAATTGTTCGGGTGTGGGCGTCGGCCGGAATCCCCAGCCGGCGTCTTGGGCGCCGGATTGAGTACCTTCCCGGACGCGTCTAACCGGAACTTAGTCTTCATCGAGGAGTCGGCGGTGGCGTACTTGTCCGCTATGTCTAGAAGCTCGTCGAGGGTAGTCGGCTCAACGCAGAGAAGCTTGTGCTTGAGGAGGGTGCCTTCTCGGCACCCGGCAGTGAAGTATTCTATGGATTGCACCTCGTGCACCCCCTCGCAAGAGTTGTGGAGCTCGGCCCAACGCGTGAGGTAGTCACGAGTAGACTCGGCGGGGCCTTGTACGCACAAGGAGAGCTGTCTGGGCTTGGGAGCCCGCTTTTAGGTGCTGGTGAAGTTGTGGACGAAGGCTTCTGTGAAGTCTAGCCAGCTGTTGATGCTGTGCGGCTTGAGGCTATTGAGCCAGGTCCGCGCTGTGCCTTGCAGCATGAGGGGAACGTACTTCACGGCAACGTGCCTGTTGCCGTTGGCTATGCTAACTGCCATGGAGTAGTCGATCAACCAATCTTCCGGCTTCATGGAGCCATTGTACTTGGGCGTGTCTCTTGGGAGCGAGAACCCTTTGGGAAAAGGCTCGTCGCGGATGCGGGGGCCGAAACAAGGCGGACCAACAGCGTCTTCTTCTTCCTGCGCCAGGAGGTCGATCCGATGGCGGGCGTCGTTCTTGCCGACTCCTTCGCGGCGACCTAGTCGGCCGCTGAGAGTCGGATGCGCCACAGGCGGTGGGGTGGGATATCTCTCTCCATGGGGCCGAGGCGGAGGCGGGTTGCCCCGCCATTCCACGGCCCGGGGATGGCCTTCTACGTCTCGCTCGATGGAGATTCGGGTCCGGCTTCGGCTGGCAGCTGGCTCTTTCTTGCACCGTGCGCGGGTGTTGCCCGTAGTCGGCATTCGAGACGTCGCGCCGTGATCTCGGTGCGGGGAGGGCTTTCCACGCGGGCATCAGCTTCGTGCCGCCGCGCGGCCGCATCAATTAGCTGCTGGATGCGTCTGGTCATGTGGGGGAGTTCTTCGGCCCCCAATCCGTCCAGCTCGTCTACGGCCGCCTGGGCGGCTCGTAGGTTCTCGGGTGGAGTGGCGTAGACTGGGCGGTCGACCCCCAACGTGTCAGCGATGACAGCGCCGTGCTGCCTGAGAACACCGGCCTGGCTTGGCCTGCCCGGAGCCGGCGTGCCAAAGGCGACGCGGTCGGCTTCGCGCTGGTGGGCCTCAGTTAGGCATCTTATGGAGGCTAGCCTCCGGCCCTCCGTGAGGAGAGCGAGGCGGCGCGCCTCCAGTGCTTCGTCGTCGGCATCAGCCGGGAGCGGGATGGAAAAGTCGTGGATCGCCGCGTGCGGGGCGTTGTGGGCGCTCTCGTCAGCAGCGCCGCTGTGGCCGATGACAATCACCTCGGTGGTGACAGCATCGCAGCCATCGGTCCGGGGAAGCGGGTCGTTGTAGATCGTGACGTTGGTGGGGAAGGTGTCGAGTGAGGCCGTGTCGGAGTCGACAGGCATCGGGTCGGTGGAGCCAACCGACTCCAAGTCCACAGCAGGCTCGCTGGAGACATGGAGCTAGCCGAGGAGGTTGGCGAGGTGGTTGGTGCCCGCATCGGAGGCGAGCTCGTCGGAGATGAGGGTTTCGTCGAGGAGACCGGTGAGGCTGCTTGCCGCGCAGATGCTGGTGACGCCTTGCAGCGCGTCGTGGCAAGCGCCATCGGGCGTGCCGGGCTGGCTACGCTCGCTGGGGAGGAAGATGGTTCCCGTCCAGAACAGGTCTCCGGACGACGGTGCACCTGGCCCCACGGTGGGCACCAAATGTCGGGTGGTAGGTGCGACATATGCCAACGGGTGGCTGGAAACGGGATGAGGCGAAGACATGCACGCCAGCGAATCTTACCCAGCTTCGGGGCTCTCCGTGGAGATAACACCCCTACTGCTGCTCTGCGGGGTCTCCGCATGATCACTAGATGAACAAGTAGCTACACAATGCTCCTTGAGCTGTTTCGTGGGAGGAGGAAGAAGGGCACGACTCGCTCTCTTCTTCTCCTTGCCTGGTGTCTAGAACTAGCAGGGATCAACCCTTTGCATGGGTGTCTTGGGGGTTTATATAGGCCTACCCCCCGGGGGTACAATGGTAATACGGCTGGGCGCGGGGCCCAGCCGTCTGTGACTACGCTCGCCGGCTTCTGCACCGACTGCTGGGGCCCGCCGGCTGGTGGGTCCCACCGGCTGCCGGCTCCTCGGCCGACAGGCAGGTCCCACTGTTCAGGGCCTTGCCGACGGCTGGTTACTGTTGCTCTATCCTGGTGACGAGGGCTTCATCGAGGTAGGTGTGGCTACAGTGCCGCCGTCCGGTGGGTGGTCAGTGTAGACTCACCGCATCTTGTCTCCTTAATGGTGCGTCTCCTTCGAAGGAGGCGGCAGGCCGGCTATGGAGAGCCGGCTTTGTCTCGGGCCGACTAAGGGATGCACGGCCGCCTTCGGGTGTCTCTCTGCCCGAAGGGGCCCACCGCCTATGGGCCGTACTGGTAGTCCATCATGGATGACATCAGGGTCAACATGGCAACAGTGTCACGCTGGACGGGTCATGGCCACTCGTACGGCGCACTGTGCCAGTCGTGCTCCGGGATTCGGGGGTGGTAGGCTTCACTGTAGCCACACCCCGTCACATCGCCGTTAAGGGGATGCAAACTTTGAGGTTATGGTCTTGACCACTTTGTGGGAGCCGGCTTCTTGGAGTCGGCCTTCTCACGGCCGGCTTCTCGAAGCCGGCCCTCCCGTGGCTTTCTTCACGAGGGCTAAAGTCGGACCGCCTTCCGATAGCCGACCTGGGAGACAGCCGGCAAGGGGAAGGCGGCCCCACGTCTTGGATCCTTGAGAGCCGATGGGCTCGTAATTTTTCAGAAGGGCCAGGGAAAGCCGGCTAGGCTACCTGTGGCTATTTACTCCGACAGTAGTCCCCGAAGCTGATCGAGCTTTGAGGCGGGTAAAGGGACGAGAAGCTTGGTCAGCTTCCTATCCTGAGGGGCCGGCTTTGCTGGTGTCTGCCGACTTCGGAGAGCTCCGTTTCTTGTAGGCGGGAACGCGGTCGACCCGCGAGCTGACCGCAGGTTTCCCCACGGGCCACGTGGCAGTGAAACCCTACCAGTGCACGCGCGCGACGAGACGCCGTTGCAGGCCCGGGCCCGCCACTCCTAGGCCTCGGCCCGAGCGCGGATCTTCTGCGGCCCAAGCAGACCGCTCGCCTTCCCGCGGCGATTTTATTACGCCATTAGGGCGCAACAATCATGGGACGTGGGGGAGTGGGCACAGTTGATCCCCACGTTCCCCCACGCCGCGCCTCCTCGGCTCCGCCGTGCGGTTTATAAGTCAGGGGAGGAGGGGAGCGGCAGAGGCTTCGCACGCTCTCCCTCGCTCCGCCCCCTTTCGCCTTCATTCTTCTTCTTCTCGTCGCCGCAGCCACCCACCATCGCTCCGTTCCGCTGCCGCATCGTGTCGCTTCCATGGCGCTGTCGGGCTCATGGGATGGCTCCAACGTCCATGAGGACCACGTCGAATTCCTCCGCCAGACGCGACGCCTGCCCGACGAGAGCTTCGTGCGGGTCTGTTGAGCGCCAGAGAGCGAGATTTCGCCGGCACCGGAGGAGGGCGAGCGGGTTATCTTCCGCTTGCACTGCCTGCGTGGCTTCGGCCTTCCGGCGAGCGGGTTCCTCCATTCCTTCCTCGAGTTCTACAACCTTCAGCCGCATCACCTCACGCCCAACGCGGTGATGCTGCTGTCGGCCTTCGTCTCCCTCTGCGAAGGTTTCCTTGGGGTCCTCCCCACGCTTGAGCTCTGGGGGGAATTCTTCCAGAGCAAACTCGGCACCGTCGTCGCGGGCGTGCCCGCCCCCTGCGGTGCCTATATCGCCATGAGGCGGTCAGGCGAGAACAACCCGTTCCCGCCCATCCCGCTGATCCAGTCGTTGAAGCTCTGGCAGAAGTCGTACTTCTATGTGAAGAATGTCGCCCAGCAAGGCGACTACGTCAACCTGCCGGCTTACGTAGCCGGCCCGCCGGCTGGGAGGCAACCCTCGTGGAGCTACCGGGCCAGGTCATTGTCTCAGGCCGGGAATGCTGCCGTCTCCTGGCTTCGGGTGATGATCCAGGCGGAAGGCCTAACAGGAGCCGACTTGGTGGCCGCCTTCGTGGAGCGCCGGGTACTTCCTCTCCAAAGCCAGCCTCACATGATGTGTCAGATGAGCGGCCGCTTCGACCCAAGCCGGCTGAGCACCAGGGAGATGCCTCATGCAGAGGTGTCGTACATGGTGAATTACATCTCCAACTGCAATCTCGCCGAGGACTGGCGATACGGCAAGGCGCCGTACTCTACTCAGTGTGGCGTGGTCAACATGGTCAAGGAAGGACTTCCATCAGAAGAGTACTACACGTGGAGAGGCTGGCAGCTGGGTCCACGGCGGCAGCAAGGAAGTGCCTCCTTATTACGCGCAAAATAATTATTCCTTCACCTGACAGCGGGGACCCACCGGACGGGCCACCATATTTCGCAAAAGAATGTTTCCCCCTGAGTGCTGGGACCCACCAGCTACATCTTCGCATGCAAGAAAGTGCGTCCAGGCAAAAAAAAAATTGATTCACCCCCCTGACTGCTGGGACCCACCAGCTACATCTTCGCACGGAAGAAAGTGCGTCCGGGCAAAAAAACGATTCGCCCCCTGACTGCTGGGACCCACCAAATACATCTTCGCATGCAAGGAAGTGCCTGATAGTCGGGACCCACCTGGTTGAAGCGTACGTAGCGTTGTCATTCTGGTCGCAAACGTGTACGTAGATACTGGTCGATGTAGAGGCGCGCACGTGTCGTAGTAGAGACGCGTGTAGCATGTCCACGTACGTACATCGGCCAGGGTGCAAGAAAGTAAATACGGCCACGTACGTACGTAAGGGCGGGGTCTCGAATGCCTACTCGTGCATACGTATGGCCAGGGCTCGTGTACATGGCTGGGTCGGAACGGAGAAACTGCGTCGTCGTCGCATTCATCGGGAGGCAACGGAACGCGTGGGAGCCAACCGGCTTGGACGGAACAACCGATGGAAATGAGGCCTAGCGTATAGCAGAACGGGGGAAACGGCCTTGTGTTCGACCGGCCACATTCGAAACGGGATCCTTTTCATCGAGAGGGGTCTGGCGTACCACAAAATGCAGGAAACGGTCCTCCTACGGTCGAAATGGGGGCCCTGTTGATCGGGAGGGGTGTGGCGTATCGCAAAACGGAGGAAACAGACTTGTGTTGGAGCGCTACGGTCGAAACAGGGGTCCTGTTCATCGGGAGGGTGTGGCGTATCGCAAAACGGGACTCCACGGGATACTATTCATCTCCATCGTCTACCCCCTCCAGCCTCCACGGGCTACTGTTCATCCACTATCAACCTCCTCTAGCCTCCACTTGCGAATGTTCATCCAGCCTCCACCGTGCGCTACTCCACTGGCTACTGTTCAACCAGCCCTCTCCACGGGCTCCTGTTCAACCACCCCTCCACGGGCTACTGTTCATCTAGCCCTCCACCATCTACTGTTCATCCTGCCCTCCATGGGGTGGTCCTATTCATCCAGCTCTCCACGGGATCCTGTTCATCCAACCCCAACCGGCTCGGTCGATCGGGGTCTTGTTCATCCAGAGGCAACACCACGGGGTCCTGTTCATCCACCCCCACTGGGAACTGTTCATCCACCCCCCCCCCCAGCAATGCTCACTGTTCATCCAGAGGCAGCATCGATCGGCTTTAGTTAGCAGTAGTAGCGAAGGAATCGCTCGATCGGGTTCGATTAACAGCGATCGATCGGCCGCTCGGGTTCAGTAAGGCGTAGCCTGCAGTGCAATCTCTCGGGTTCAGTTAGAGCCCAACGCCTCGCACCCACACGCGTGTGTGTACGAGAGAAATGCGCATCGCTCGGCCCCGACCACCCATCATAACTGGGAACACCCCAATATTTTCCTCGCCCTCGCTTCTACCACGGTTTTTTCCGTCATGGACGGCCCAAAGAATGTCATGCAGCTGCGTCTCCAGCCCGCCCAGGATGAAAATACCATTTTCTATCATGATTTTTTGTCATAGAAGTAGGACCCCACCACATATATGATGATACCGGGTTTTGTCACAATTATCGTCATAGAAGTGTCATAAGTATGACAGAAGAAATTTCGTTTGGCCCAAAATGTCATGGATGTGCCTTTTCTGTAGTGTATACGGTATTACCCTGCCGTCCTAAGTAAATTTGCATGTGCCACCTCTAAAAACATCTAAAATGTATATCTTTTGTGTGCCTGGATCGTTCATGGAACGATAGGAGGTGGTCGGTATCTTCCATGCTAAGCGGGTTATTATCAGGTTGAGTGTTTATTCACTCGCCATCGCACAAGAAAAGGGCAGTAATAGGGATTCCCAGTCCCAAACACAAAAATGTGAATAATTAAACAAAAAAAACCCGGGACTATTGTTGATTTGTGAAAGTGCAACTATCCCTAGGTGGTTTTGGTAATTCCTAACAACATATAGCTCATTGAGCTAATGCTATTCCAAGATTAATATTTCAGGAAAAGCTCAATGAATGGCATTGCATGGATGAGGAAAGTGGACCCCTCAAAATACTATGGACAAAAAGATTGGCTCAAGCTCAAAGCTCAAGACTCTACATTTTATATGTTAGTGATCCAAGATCACATTGAGTCTATAGGAAAAGCCAATACTATCAAGGAGGGTTGAGGTGTTGCTTGATGAGGTTCTTGCTTCATAGTGCTTAGTGATATGCTCCAAAACCCTCAACTACCTTCCCACATCCACATATGACCTAAACCAAAAGTCAAACTCGGCCCCACCGATTCTTTCTATCCGGTGGCACCGAGTTCAGATGTCATAGCCACTGCCACAAACCCTAGGCAAATCGGTCTCACCGATAGGGATCTCGATCACAACGAGATGGGGTTGTAATCTCTCTGTTTCCCTTCGTAACATTTCGGTCCTACCGAGATGAGCGATCTGTCCCACCGAGATTGCAATGTAAACTCTCTATTTCCCTTTTGTAACATTTCGGTCCCACCGAAATGAGCAAATCGGTCCCACCGAGTTTACCTAACCAACTCTCTGGTTAGCTTATTACCAAAATCGGTCCCACCGAGTTTGTGTAATCGGTGTCACCGAGATTACGTTATGCCCTAACCCTAACCATATCGGTCCCACTGAAAATCCTACCGGGCACTAGGTTTGCTAAATCGGTCCGACCGAGTCTCTCAATTCGGTCTCACCGAGATTGGTAAATTGTGTGTAATGGTTAGTTTTTGTGTGGAGGCTATATATACCCCTCCACCCACTCTTCATTCGTGGAGAGAGCCATCAGAACATACCTACACTTCCAATACACATTTTCTGAGAGAGAACCACCTACTCATGTGTTGAGACCAAATTATTCCATTCCCACCATATGAATGTTGATCTCTAGCCTTCCCCAAGTTGCTTTCCACTCAATTCTTCTTTCCACCAAATCCATATCCTGTGAGAGAGAGTTGAGTGTTGGGGAGACTATCATTTGAAGCACAAGAGCAAGGAGTTCATCATCAACACACCATTTGTTAATTCTTGGAGAGTGGTGTCTCCTAGATTGGCTAGGTGTCACCTGGGAGCCTCCGACAAGATTGTGGAGTTGAACCAAGAAGTTTGTAAGGGCAAGGAGATCGCCTACTTCTTGAAGATCTACCGCTAGTGAGGCAAGTCCTTCGTGGGCGATGGCCATGATGGGATAGACAAGGTTGCTTCTTTGTGGACCCTTCATGGGTGGAGCCCTCCATGGACTCGCGCAACCGTTACCCTTCGTGGGTTGAAGTCTCCATCAACGTGGATGTACGATAGCACCACCTATCGGAACCAAGACAAAAACATCTGTGTCTCCAATTGCGTTTGAATTCTCCAAACCCTTCCCTTTACATTCTTGCAAGTTGCATGCTTTACTTTCCGCTTCTCATAGACTCTTTGCATGCTTGCTTGAATTGTCTTAAGATTGCTTGACTTGTGCTAAGATAGCTAAAATCTGCCAAAGACTAAAATTGGGAAAAGGATAGATTTTTAATTGGTCAAGTAGTCTAATCAACCCCTCTAGACATACTTTCGATCCTACAAGTGGTATCAGAGCTTTGGTCTCCATTTGCTTTGATTTCCATAGCTTTTGGTGGTCATAGCCTTGGTTTCACAACCTAGGAGAGATGGCATCTAGCGAGGGAAATTACCACCGTAGAGGTCCTTACTTTGATGGTACTAATTTTTCTAGTTGGAAGCATAAGATGAAAATGCTTATTCTTGGACATAACCCCGCCATTTGGGCTATTGTGTGTGTTGGCTTGCAAGGTGAATTCTTTGATGGGAGAGAACTCAATTGTGAAGCTACCACGGAAGAGTTGAAGATGATACAATACAATGCTCAAGCTTGTGATATCCTCTTCAATGGATTGTGCCCCGAAGAATTCAACAAAATCAGCCGTCTTGAGAATGCAAAGGAAATTTGGGATACTTTGATTGATATGCATGAAGGTATCGACTCCGTCAAGGAATCCAAGTTGGATGTGCTTCAAAGTCAACTTGACAAGTTCAAAATGAAGGATGGTGAAGGTGTCGCTGAAATGTACTCTAGTCTTGCTCTTATCACAAATGAGATTGCCAGCTTAGGAAGTGAAGAGATGACCGACAAATTCATCATCAAGAAGATCCTAAGAACCTTGGATGGAAAATACGATACCGTATGCACATTGATCCAAATGATGCCTAATTACAAAGATCTCAAGCCAACTGAAGTCATTGGAAGAATTGTTGCTCATGAGATGTCACTCAAGGATAAGGAGGAGCTCCATAACAAGTCAAGTGGTGCTTACAAAGCCTCATGTGAAGCCCCCACATCATCAAGTGAGAAATAAACCTTCAATGAAGAATTGAGCTTAATGGTGAAGAACTTCAACAAGTTCTACAAGAATAGAAGCAAAGAGAGAAGTTCCAAGTCAAGGTCCTACAATGACAAAAGATATTCTAGTCGAGAGCGAAACTGCTACAATTTTGGAAGACCCGGACACTACTCCAATGAGTGTACGGCTCCCCACAAGAGAAGAGAAGATTCTCCCAAAAGAAGAAGTAGAAGAGAAGAATCACCATCAAGGGAGAGAAGGAGTAGGGATGATCGATATGAACGAAGACCCTCTCGGAGAAGTAAGGATTTGGAAAGGAAGGACAATTCATCAAGGAGCTACACAAAACGAAGACATCAAGCTCATGTTGGTGAATGGGTATCCAGCTCCGACTCCGAAAATGACTCTGAGAGAAGCTATCACTCCGACTCCGAATATACTCAAGATGAAGGTGTTGCCGGTCTAGCACTTGTGTCAACCAACTCCTACGACATATTTGAGTCACCAAATGAAGGAATTGGAAGATGCTTCATGGCCAAAGGTCCAAAGGTATCACACCCCGAGTATGTTGATTTCAATAGTGATGAAGATGACTTGTTAGGTGATGAAGATGACTTGTTAGGTCATGATGATTTACTTGTTGACAACTATAGTGATGAATACTATGAAGAAATGAATGACAATGATAAGGAGAAGATTGAGTCTCTAACTAAAGAACTAAACACTCTTCAGTTAGCTCATGAAACTATCTTAGGAGATCATCGAGAACTTTTAGGGACTCATGAGAAATTACGTTTTGAGAAGCTCAACCTTGAGCAAGAGCATGAGTTCTTAAAGGCAATCAATGATGATCTTCGCAATAAAAGTTCTTCTTACATTGCCAAGCGTTTACTCTTATCCACTTACATGCCTCAAGTCAAGTCTAGTAACAAGAACAAAAAAGATTCTTCCTCTAGTAGTAACAATAATCATGCTAAATCCCATATTGTTGCTTCTAGTAGTTCTCTTGATTCCACTAATGATTCTCTTAGCCAAGTTACACTTGAGCAAGAAAATAGCTTATTGAAGGGAATCATAGAGAAAGGTGTTTACAAGAGCCTTGCCAGGAATAAGCAATTCGAGGAAATTGTACGCAAGCAAGGAAGGCACAGGAAGAATGAAGGTATTGGTTTTGAACGAAAGTTCAATGCCAATGGAGTTGAGTGGGAAGAAGATAAATACCCCAAGACGAAGGTTATTACTCAACAAGAGAAGTATGATCCTACTTCTTCCAAAGGGACACAAGCTCAAGGTGATCTTCCACCACAAGACCACAAGCAAAAAGGCAAGGATAAGCTTCAAGAGGAAATTGATGCATTTGAAGAAGCTCCTAAGGCCTTGGTCAAGTGGGTTGCCACAACTACATCAAGTTCCACTTCATCAAGTACAACTACAACTCCGAGGATTCCCATCAAGATGGTGTGGATCCCGAAGAAGAAGAACTAGAGAGTTCTTGAGGGTGACTCCGCCAACATACTTCACTCTTATCATTTTGGCAAGAACAAGTGCAATCAACTTCCACATCTTGCACTAGTTCAAGGAGTCACAAACCCTCTTGTTGGTAATACAAGGGACAAGGTAACCTAATGCTCTCATAGACATCATCTTGTGTGTGCATCACTCTATGTCTATGGATATCCTTGTTTGTTCCTTGTGGGACTAACCTGTGTAGGTATTGAAAGTGCAACTCACTCCAAAGGATAGCTCCGAATGATCTACATCAACTTAGAGCATCCACATCTTCAACACCTACTTCAAGTCATCATCGACAAAACCCAAGGTTAGTTCATCCCTCTTAGGGGGGATATCACATCTAGGGGGTGCTTTACTTTAAGAATTGAGTTAAAGCAACTCTAATGGTGTGAACACAACAACACTTTATGTAAAAGTGGTAACCCCACTGTGCTTAAACGATGAGTATTACCTATGATCAAATGTTCTCATGTGACTCGTAAGTCAATATACTCATATATATATGACCTAGTCATCGCCAATTGCTTGATAGATGCTAGAATTGTTTGTGCATGCTTTGCCACATTTTTCATTTGTCATTTTATTGTGTGAGAATGTTGGTTGCATAATTTACTCATTCGAGGACATCCACTTGTTGTTTTGATTGATTGGTTTCCTTTTCTTTTGGCCAAGTGGATGGACAAGAATGCCTAAGAACCTTCTCTAGCTATCTATGCTTTTCTCATCCCAAGCTCTATTCATGCTACATCACAAAATTTGATCAAGTAAGATTCGAACCACTCTGTGTGTTTTGGTCTGACCGATTCATCCATTTCGGTCATACCGAGATCACTAAGTCGATCTAGGTTTTCAATCTCTGTGCAACTGATCTGAACTTTTCGGTCACACCGATTTTCAGTAACTGCTTGCAGTTATGAATCTCGGTGCCACCGAGTTGTTCCACTCGGTCACACCGACAGGGTCAGGCTATATATATCCACGGGTCAAATTTTGGAAAACTTTCCGAACCTCCTCGCCCGCGCTTAGCTTGCTCTACCTCCCAGGGTCTCCGGATCGTCCTCCTTGTCGCCAGTTGCCTCCTACCACTGGTCTCCGCCGCCGTCAACGGGAATCATCCCCGCCATTGCCGCCGTAGCAAGTTCATCGCCGAACTAGGGTATGGACTTGAACTTTGTGCTGTTCTAACTCGGATTCCCCAACACATTGCTTTTCCATGAATCTTGCCATGATTGAGATCATTCTATCCATCGAAAACACTCCATAGTTTAGTCGTAAATTGAAAATTTAGGGTTAGGTTTTTGCCGAAACCATCTCGGACCGACCGAGTTGATGAAATCGGTTCCACCGATTTGGCTCAGGGCATTGCACATGTGATTCTCGGTCTGACCGAGAATTGCAAATCGGTGTGACCAAGTTCAGCATTGTGAAACCCTAGTAGTCTCAGTGCCACCGAACTGTGACTCGGTCTGACCGAGTTCACTAGTTTAGGTTCCAAAAGCTGCTTCGGTATCACCGAGTTTGCAAATCGGTAGATCCGAAATGCTTTCTGTGGAAAACTAAAACTAAGTTTTTAATTCATTATTTTGCAAAAACCTCTATATTTTGTGATGCTCATCCACTCTACCTCATCTATAATCTATTCATAGGGTCTGCTGCCAATGTTTGCATCATGTCAGATCAGAGTGACAGTCAGAACAAGTCAGAGGAGCAGGTTCACTTGAGTGAGGGACTAGTCCCTCTAGCAGCTCAGATGATGGAAGTAGGAGCACACCAAGCAATCTGCCAAAGGCTGTCACCAGGGCCAGCAAGAAAAGAACCTCAGAGTCAGAGGATAAGGACTATGTGGCTGAGGAAGAAGAAACCACCTCAAAGAGGAAAATCCTGAAGAAGGAGTATGGCACAGCTGCTGCCACCAAGCCAGGAATGAAGCAAAAGGTTCCTGCCAAGAGAGCTCCAATGTCTAAGGCCAGATCATCTACTCAAGAGACTTTGGGATCTGCACCCAAAGAGCAGGTTGTGGCAGAAAAGAAAAGGAAGGAAAGGGTCAAAAAGACCACTGCCAGAGTGCTTGGGATATCCTCAATCATGAAAGACTCTGAAGAAGAGGAAGAGGAAGAAGATGCTACACCAGCACCTAAGGCACAGAAACTTATGGGAGATGCCATAAGATCTGGGGCTGCTCAATCTAAGCCCAAAGGAACTTCCAAGCCAGCTACTCCAAAACCCAAAACTGCACCAAAGAGGAGTACCAGGAACATTCCAGCTGCTGAGGAAAACAAGGCCCCAGTGCCTGAAACTGTTGCTGAAGAAGAAGATGATGAGACACATGTTTTGAGGAAGCTAAAGCCAAAAATTCCAGATCATAATGATGCTCATCCTGTAGCAGAAAACATGAAGATCAGGAAGGACTCATGATTGAGGATATGGAGAGAATCAGATCCATATGCCACCAGAAGGAGAACTGATGTGGACTACAGGTTCCATACCAAAGAACAACAGGATTTTTATGAGACAGTGTTGCTTGACAAGAAACCAATAGTATGTGACATGAGATGGGTCAACTGGGAGTACATCAAGGAGAATGAAGAACATTATCCAGGAGTATATGACAGTTTCAAGGCTTGTGGAGTTGATGAGTTTGTGGCTCAGAAGCTCACAAGTGGAATGATGAGCTTATCATGTAGTTCTACTCCACAGCTCACTTCTACCCAGATGGCAAGATAGTCTGGATGTCTGAAGGCACTAGATACCAGTCCTCAGTTGTAGAATGGGCTAAGTTGATCAATGCCCCAGAAGAGAGTGAAGATGACTTGGATGTCTATGCCAACAAGAAAAAGGATCGCAACACCATGGCACAGATGTACAAGGAGATCCCAGATGCTGCTCTTGAGACACACAAGTTTGGATCTATACATTACCTTCTGTCAGGCTTGACAACTATCAACTGGATCCTCAGGCACACTCTCTTGCCAAAGTCAGGTGATCACAAGATGATCAGAGGCCATGCAATTAACTTGCTTCACATCTTTGATGTCACACAGAAGTTCAAAGTCATGAGCCTAATAATGGAAACCATAAAGAGGACAGTTGCAGATCAGAAGAGGAGTTGTGGATATGCCCCACAGATTTAGGAGCTGATTAACTCCAAGATGGGCACTGGCACATATCTGCTGGACAAGGAGCACCTGCCCATCTATCCAGACTTTGAGGACAACCAAGTGGTCATGAATGATGATGAACCATCTTCTGTGCACGTTCAAGCAAAGAGGGAGAAGGCAAAGGCTGAGAAAGCTGCAAAGATGCCAACCATGGAAGAGGCATCTCAGTATCTTCTAAAGAGCAAGCAGGATCAGCTTGGCTACTTGATGGCATCCACTCTAAGGATTGAGAAAGGGATGGCCACCCTGACTCAAAACCAGGATAGCTTGGAAAGGATCATAGAGCAGAAGTTCTATGACATGGATGTGAAGGTAACTGAGATCCAGTCTGTTGTGGAGCAACTTCAGGATGATATGCAGGAGAGGAAGGGAAAGACAACAACTGATGCATTTGCCAGAGTGCCTAGAGCTCAGAGATCTGCTGCAGTGCCTGTTCCAGACAACAGAGCAACTTCATCTGCACCAGCTACAACTTCAGTGCCACCAGCTCCAGCACCTACTCCATCAGCTCCATCTACATCGACTGAAGCCTTCGTTCTTGGAGTTATCCGAACACCACCACCTGAAGACCAAGCCTGAGAGACGATTTAGTGCTATGCATTTTCTAGGAACTTTTTGGTAACTTGTTGCCAAAGGGGCAGAAAAATGTATAGATCATAGGCTTCGAGAGAGAGCATTGCTGTTTTTTATTCTCTCTTGCTTTGGTGGTTGAACTTTATTTGCTTTGCCTGTTTGAGATAAATTCTGTCTGTGTGATACTTGGATGATCATGTGTGTTTGATCATATGCTACATTAATGCTTGTTGGATGACATTATCATTTATCCCTATATGATCATTCACTTTGCTTGGTGATGAGTGCATGTATTTAATTATTATCATTTTCAGTGCTCCACCAAGATGTATGTGACATGGAAGAGTAACCCATGAGCCTAATTCTCTGTGCATTTGCAGTCCAAAGCAAATCATAAAGTATGCACAAATTTAGGGGGAGCTCTTTCTTTTCACATACTTCTCAAAGCGACAATGTTTTTCACTGTTATTATCATTCGCCGAAGCTTTGATCTATATGTTGTCATCAATTACCAAAAAGGGGGGGATTGAAAGTGCAACTATCCCTGGGTGGTTTTGGTAATTCATAACAACATATAGCTCATTGAGCTAATGCTATTCCAAGATTAATATTTCAGCAAAAGCTCAATGAATGACATGGCATGGATGAGGAAAGTGGACCCCTCAAAATACAAAGGATAAAAAGATTGGCTCAAGATCAAAGCACAAGACTTTACATTTTATTTGTTAGTGATCCAAGATCACATTGAGTCTATAGGAAAAGCCAATACTATCAAGGAGGGATGAGGCGTTGCTTGATGAGGTTCTTGGTTCATAGTGCTTAGTGATATGCTCCAAAACCCTCAACTACCTTCCCACATCCACATATGACCTAAACCAAAAGTCAAACTCGGCCCCACCGATTCTTTCTATCCGGCGCCACTGAGTTCAGATGTCATAGCCACTGCCACAAACCCAAGACAAATCGGTCTCACCGATAGGGATCTCGGTCACACCGAGATGGGGTTGTAATCTCTCTGTTTCCCTTCGTAATGTTTCGGTCCTACCGAGATGAGCGATCGGTCCCACCGAGATTGCAATGTAAACTCTCTATTTCCCTTTTGTAACATTTTGTTCCCACCGAAATGAGCAAATCGGTCCCACCGAGTTTACCTGACCAACTCTCTGGTTAGCTTATTACCAAAATCGGTCCCACCGAGTTTGTGTAATCGGTCTCACCGAGATTATGTTATGCCCTAACCCTAACCATATCGATCCCACCGAGTTGCATCTCGGTCGCACCGAAAATCCTAACGGTCACTAGGTTTGCTAAATCGGTCCGACCGAGTCTCTCAATTCGGTCTCACCGAGATTGGTAAATTGTGTGTAACGGTTAGTTTTTGTGTGGAGGCTATATATACCCCTCCAACCACTCTTAATTCGTGGAGAGAGCCATCAAAACATACCTACACTTCCAATACACATTTTCTGAGAGAGAACCACCTACTCATGTGTTGAGGCCAACATATTCCATTCCCACCATATGAATCTTGATATCTAGCCTTCCCCAAGTTGCTTTCCACTCAAATCTTCTTTCCATAAAATCCATATCCTGTGAGAGAGAGTTGAGTGTTGGGGAGACTATCATTTGAAGCACAAGAGCAAGGAGTTCATCATCAGCACACCATTTGTTACTTCTTGGAGAGTGGTGTCTCCTAGATTGGCTAGGTGTCACTTGGGAGCCTCCGACAAGATTGTGGAGTTGAACCAAGGAGTTTGTAAGGGCAAGGAGATCGCCTACTTCGTGAAGATCTACCGCTAGTGAGGCAAGTCCTTCGTGGGCAATGGCCATGATGGGATAGACAAGGTTGCTTCTTCGTGGACCCTTTGTGGGTTGAGCCCTCCGTGGACTCGCGCAACCGTTACCCTTTGTGGGTTGAAGTCTCCATCAACGTGGATGTACGATAGCACCACCTATTGGAACCACGACAAAAACATCCGTGTCTCCAATTGCGTTTGAATTCTCCAAACCCTTCCCTTTACATTCTTGCAAGTTAAATGCTTTACTTTCCGCTGCTCATAGACTCTTTGCATGCTTGATTGAATTGTGTTGCTTGACTTGTGCTAAGATAGCTAAAATTGGGAAAAGGATAGATTTTTAATTGGTCAAGTAGTCTAATCACCCCCCCTCTAGACATACTTTCGATCCGTTGTGCTAAGATAGCTAGAAGTAATTTGGACGGCACCTGTTGTTTCGGACAAGCCGTGGAATGTGATTGTTGGTGGAGGGGTAGTAAACCTTTACTTCTATCGCTTGGGAACCGCCACTAGCCTGTTTAGCATGGGAGATATTGATAACTGATGGTCGTGAAGTAAATGAGAAGGGTGCATGCCTCAAAATATCATTTACCTCTGTTTTAATACTTGAGCTCTATCACCTCTGCAAATCACTGCTTACCTCTGCGAAGGGACTATCTATTTACTTTTATGTTGTTTCATCACCTTCTAAAACAAGCGCCAAAAACTGAGAAGAGCACAGTTGTCATGATTTATGCATTGTGTGTAGCTAATGTTGGATGCATCATGACTGGATCTTTTCTACCATGAATTACAATGTTTAGTCGCTGCTTGAACTTTGGAGGTGCTCTGCATTTATGCACTACTAGGGAAAACCTTATACACAGAATCTTAGCAGAAGCGCGGCACAAAAAGAGGCGCTACTGCTAATTAGCAGTAGCGAGCTTAGGAAAACCGCGCTACTGATGTAAATTTAGTAGTAGCGTGTGATGTCTAAACCGCGCTGCTACAAAAATCAACCGACAGTACACGCCAACCTATGTTTACCAGCAACGCGGCGCCACGAAGTGCGCTGCTACTAATGCAATAGTAGTAGCACACATTTTAGTCATGTCGCTGCTGCTAATTTTGAAATTGTCCACACGGTTGGCCTGTTTAGCAGCAGCGCGTGTGAGGAAAAGCGCTGCTGCTATGCTCTTAGCAGTAGCGTGTTTTTCCTCCCGCGCTACTGCTAGGACGCAGCCCCACCACCTCTTTCCACCAGTCCTCTCGTCCCCCATCTCCTCTCCTCCCTTTCCCCTACCTCCCACATCCTCCCTCTCTCACTCTTCTTCTTCCTCAATACTTCTCCCCCATTACTCTCCCTCTTCTACCTACCTTTCTCTATCTTCATTACTCCTAGCTAATTACACCACCTCCATTAATGCTTCTTCTTTCTCTTTTTCCTTCCCCCTCCACTAGTTGAACTTGTCTCCTCCCAAATTAACTAGCTAGCACTACAAAAAAAATACACTTCCGTAATGATACGTGTTTGTCACAGTAGGTCACTTTTTTTGTCATGCATGTACATCCATGACAAATTTATGACAGAATCAAGATAGTCATACCTGTGTTGTCGTAGAAGTTTTCCATGACATTACCAAAATTATCATCACGGAAGTGTCCACTTCCATGACAATAAATCACGCGTTAAAGAAGTGCTTTCGTCAAGGGTGACCGACACGTGGCATCCACCGTAACGGAACGCCGTTAAGCTATCGGGTCGGGTTTTGGATCCGATAACCCTTTAATAGCAACGACCAATGGGGATTTTCCACGTGTAAAATCATAATTGGTTGGAGGAGACACGTGTCAACTCATCCAATGGGCGAGATGCGCCTATGATATGTTGACACATGGACCGGCCCATGAAGTTTAATTGGGCCGGCCCAACTGAAGGCCCACAAGATTTTGTGGACCATAATGGGCCGGCCCAGCTAAAGGCCCACGAGATTTTGCGGACCATAATGGGCTGGCCCAGCTAAAGGCCCACAAGATTTTGCGGGCCATAATAGGCTGGCCTAGGTAAAGGCCCATAAGATTTTTGTGTGCCGTAATGGGCCGGCCCAGGTAAAGGCCCACAAGATTCTTGCGGATCATAATGGGCCGACCCAGCTAAAGGCCCACGAGATTTCGCCGACATTAATGGGTCAGCCCAGCTATAGGCCCACAAGATTTTGAGTACCCTAGTAGGCCGGCGCATTAACTGCCTGCCATGTTTTGGGCCAAATGTCGGCCCATATTTGATCCGGTCCATTAATGGCCTGCCACGCTCCGGGCCTAATAGTGGCCCATATGAGATCCGGCCCATTAAAGGCCTACCACGTTCTAGGCCAAATTACGGCCCAGATTAGGTCCGGCCCTTTAAGACGCTTTGGGCTCAAATATGGCCCATATCAGATTCGGCCCGTCAACCGGACACTATGCTTTTGGGACCACTTGCTAAAGGCCCACTTAGTAATTCAGCCTGATATTAGTTTTGGCCTGTTAAGGGCCCGTTTAACATTTTGGCCCTGTATTAATTTCAGCCTGTTAAAAGTCCGTCATATAGTTGGGCCTAACTACGGCCCAGTTTGCATCCGACCTATTCGCAGCCGATATCTGACTGGGCCAAACAAGGACCGAGACAATTTTTTGACCTGTTAAAAGCCCGTGATTTGATTCGCACAATCATGGGCCGGGGTTCATTTTGGGCTGCTGCCGGCCCGTGAGCTGATCGGCACGTTTCAGGCCCAACCTACATCGTGATTACATGACGGCCCGATTATGTACCGTAATTTTACGGTTTGGCCGGTTTACTGCGAAGACAGGATAAATATATAGTAAAATAACTGCAGCATCGTGAATAAGAAAAAACCTAGACTATACAATAAAGAAATTACGGCATATTACATCCACTGGGCATCAAAGTTCGCCACTATGATAATAAAGCACAAGCAGACAGCAGATTACATACACTAGGCATCAAAGATCGCCACTAGTGCAAATAAACACGCCGACAAAATAGTATACAAAACCGACAGCACTTCAATAGAGTTCAAGAAAGGTTAGCCCTACTGGGGAGCTGTAGGGAAAGCAGCTAAGCAAGATGATGAGACTACACTTGTTCAACACTTGTATCTTCCTCACTCTGAAAGATAAACAAGCAGACAGATGACAGGTTTTGCACATAAAAGTATTAGTGTTGACAATTCATCACATTTCTTACTAACGAATAAAGTGACACAGTTTAAATTTGCATTAACACAATATGGTATTGTTCAGGTCAAGACATGGCAGGAAACGACATTGTGAAGGAGTTGGCAGCTTCACGACACCACTAGATTACAGATCAAGAACTCATCAGTATCAATGGTTAGTGTGCTGTCAATTTATACCATTTCAGATTGGCAAACAAAGAGACGGTTTAAATAATAGAAGAATGATATGACATTGTTCATAGTTAAGACATTACAGAATATGACGTTGTGCTATAGTGGGTAGGTTCACCACACCACTGGATTACAGATGAAGAACAGAAGCATACATGCAGTGCAAAAGAAGAACACTTGCTCTGTATAGTTTAATTTACATGGTATGAAGAAGGAACTTGGTTGTACAACTGAAAACTTCAATTGAGAAAGGACGAACTTTTATTTGTGAACTACATATAATAAACTTTAAACAAGCAATTTTATGCAAACACCAAAAATAAACAGCTGTTGCAGTCATGCCTAACCAAATATATACAACAAAGTTTGAAGGCTTGAGATGGACAAACTTTTGGTGAAGACAGGCTCTATAAAGGCCTTGTCCATGCTGATGGGGGGGCAATTCAAGAAGTTTACCATAGAATCTTCTTCAAAAGTATTGCCTTTATTCTACATTTTGTTAAGAGTAAATATAGATGTGATAATATACGAAAAAATGGAGAATAATTAAGATAAGATGAAGAGTGATGCTACATAACCAAGTAGCAATAAATGTAAGTGCAGTGATACAGGCAAAAGGTATAGCCAAGAGCAATGCACATCTAAACTTCTTCAGTACCAACCTTATGGTAAGAGTAAATATAGATCTGATGTGTAGAAAATGGAGGGCAAAGGAAAATAATCTGCAGAGTGATGGTACATGAACAACTACCTGTCATTATAAGTACACTGATAAAGGACAGCATGTACTTACAAGAGCTATGCAGAGCTAAAAAAACATTGGCATTGGATATATTCTACACTAATGTAACCATTCATACAGATCAGATAATTTGGAGTGAACAATTGATAAGCAAGCTATCATGCATACTGCTGTCACATAATGAACCAGGTATGTATGCAAGTACAGTGATACAGGACAACATGTACTAACAAGAGCAAAGCAGCGGCATCATATTTGCGATATCCTATCGTAATTGACAAACCGGAGTTCTTCTTGGAGCAGATTTCCTGCAAAAAAGATCCGTAAGGCACATGCGGAAAAGTAGAAGTTCAAATTGTCATGTGATTTCATAGACAGTACCTCATACTGGGGACGAGACCAGTGCATAACAAAGTTTTTCCATTCAATGTCTTCTAAATTTAGCACAGGAGACTTCACCAGAAATTCGTTTATAGACTTGCCATCAAAGTGTGATTTCCTCAGGTAACACCGATACTACAGCAATGCTTCCCTTGAAAAGCACAAGCAAGCTTTGCTCATCATGACTATCCAGATTGACCCTCGCCTAGTTACAACAATGTAATGTAAATCATTGATTTGTTCAATCAGCAGAAAACAGGAAAATAATAACCATGAATAATAGCACTTACACGTAAGTTGGACAGGAAGATGTGAAAATGGTGTTTGTCTTCACAATAATCTTCCCATGATGGGAATATATGCACGTAGTCCCTAACAACATTGAAAGCATTGTCTTTTAAACTGGGAATAAATGGAATGGGGTTCCAATCTGCAGGAATTGGCCGTCTCTGCAATTGGGATAGGTCTTCGGCCGGTGGACTTGCTGTACTTTTTGCTGGAGTGGGATTTTTCTATGGTACAGCTGGTGCTATGGCAAATGAAATCGGTATACCTTTTGCTGGAGTGCAGGTCCTGTGTGGTAGGGCTAGTGGTGTGGCCAGTGAAGTATGGGTACAGTCTGCCGGAGTCGGTCCTACGTTTTGTGTCACTGGTTGTACAGCCAATATAAGTGGGGTGCTGTCTAATGTCTCCAGCCCTACCACGTTTTTCAAGGACTTTGCTGGTGCTCCTTCAGGTTCGGCAATCACCCTCTTCCTTTTTGATGTCTGATGCACCAGAACAGCATTTGAGTGGGAAAACATGGTACGATGACGGATGGAATATGTATTGATAATGGATGGGCATGTCATCTTTACATATATGATGAGTAAACTAAGCAGATGGCGGTGCAACAAAGTAGAAGAAATGCAAGAGAACATATGCAAGATACGCACAATCAATAAAACCTTGCCAAATTAGAATAGGCACCTTGATGGGTGAACAGGACAGGCCATCTGCCATTGACTCCTCGAGGTTAGAATAGTCATTAGGATGATATTCTGAACAAGAATCAACAGGTGGGGAGCATATGAGTTTCATTGCTTCCAAAATGGCACTCAATGCCTTGGTGCCAATTTTGTAAGTCATTGCGGTGTTCCACAATATTCTTCTGATGCCTGGATTCTGATATTCACTGTAATTGCGTATGATATCTGAGAACCATGAAAACATAAATAGTTGTGAGATTATCTTTGTAATGCAGATGATATTCTAATATAGGGGCGCCCCTGTAAACACTTGTGTGCTATCACTGGATTCTGATGAGAGAGCTCATGTGTGCTGTAATATGGTGCGTGCATTTATATAATCTGGCACAAGTACACAAAAAATAGGCTCCAGAAGTAAGGATAGCTGGCAGATGATAGGTTCATAATATACTGTATAGAGAGTTTATTGCCAAACCATGATAACAAGAGCACACAGCAACTAGGCAGATCATAGTGTACATAACAGGGGTACACCATAACCAGGATATATAAATCGGGAAAGTGGAACTGGCTAGAAATTACGGTGTTGTATTGCCGCTAGTAATTGAAAGCCTATCGATCACATACAGGCCAGCTCTATCAGCTGTTAGACTACAGATGTCCATGCTCCCCTTCCTGATAAGGAACATACTGTGCTTCCCATACAGAACACCGCATGGGCCGCCGGCCGAACCACCGGCCCCACCGCCTGGGTTCCTCCGCCACACCCACCCCCGCCCCCACCCGCATCGAGTTTTCTTCATTCGACGAGGCCCCACCACCGCCCCCCACAACCACCATCCCCACCCGAGCCCCTTCGATCGCATCAGCGAACTCCGGCGAGCTCTGAAAAATCGACTGACCCAATTTTGAAATTTAGTCTACTGTGATTTAACTAGTGTGGAATATAAAAGGGGAAAACCATGAGCATTGCGAGTATGGTGTTGAGCGTGCCATGGCGGATCTGAAGGTGCAAACCGGACAAAGGCAACATCGCAACCAAGACAAGAAATTGGAGTAAAGCAGTGGCGATCTATTTTCTTGCTGCGATAAATAAGTTGAGCAGATACGAAAGAGTACCGCCTCTGGTGCGGCGCCGTGTACACATCTGCTGAGAATTTTATGGTGTTGCGGTAGCGATGGCTGTCGACAGCGTGGAAGCAGATCTAGGAGGGTAGACGGTAGCGGCGGGGCACGGTGGACGAGACAGTCATAGGAGCAGCGCCGGCAAGGTGGACGACGGCGGGGATGAAGCGAGAGGACGGGATGCAAGGATCCCGGTCCCAAGCCGTGGATCAGGGTATCAGCTCCGGCATGGTGGAGGAGGACGACGGTGCATGGGGCGGCGGACGGCAGCGGCGGACGGCGGCGGCGGACGGAGGAGGGTGGGGTGGAGAGGGTGTTTTTGTGCCCACGGAGTACGAATGGAGAAAAGGGAGGTAGAGAGTAAGGGGAACCATGTATTCAGGGCGCGCTTGTCTCAAATGCGAGGAAATTTACAAACTTAGCCCTCATTTCAAATTTCTACCACATCACAGCAACACTAGTCAGCTGGGGATAGGACGGTAATCTCGCATACACCGAATATTTGCCGACGAGAGTTTGTTTTTGGCGCCCACCGTGTATGAATATAAATCAGGGAGGGAGTCAATTTCGGCCGAGGACACACTGTCTTTCGTCTCCCACCTTGTATGAATCCGGGTGAGAGGCGGTTACGTCACGTTTGGGTGAAATTACAAACCTACCCCTATCGAAACCTATAGAAATCCAGCATATAGGCTCTGCGTGGCAGGGATAGGCAGTAGTGATGTCCATCTCGCAGATTTTGGTTTCGGGCGGTTACTGCGACTTTCCCCGCTTCGTTCAAATTTTGCAGAGTGCACGTTTACCGTGCCAACTCAATTCGAATCCCGTTTTTATTTGTTTTTTTTCGTGCGGGATCCATTTTCAATTGTAATTACATTCTATATACATCATTTTTTTATATATACTTCCAAAAGCACAACAAAGAATTCTGCTCCTTTATATGTATAGTATAATATGATTTACAAATACAACGATCTCGAAATCTTAAGGTTGAATTCGAAAAAATAACCTAATTATGTTCTACTAAAATGTATGGATCGGTAATATCTACATATTAAATAACATAGATGTGCGTGAACTCATATGAGTATGCATGTTTGATAGATCAATTTTGGTTCGAGTATGGATTACATGTATCATCATCTTGAATTCAAATATTTGAATCCCTTTTTTGTTCACTCCTTTCACGCCCATCTCTCTCGCATGCATGCTCCTTCAGGTAGCTATCACTCTCTTTTCTCCAGCTCACCCGCATGCTCACTTCATGTTGCTCCTATCCTCGCAAACATGGTCTCTCGAGGTCTCCCTTGAGAAGTGTCACACTTTCCCTATCATTATACATTACATGGTTTTCATTATCTCTCATGTCTCTACTGTTCTCTCATATCACTCGGTACCTAAGCTTTCTTTTTCACCGCCGAACACACAGTCTCCACTCGTCTTTCACTCTGTCTTTCTCTCTATGGGATTCTCTCACACACCGTATATGTCTCTACATATGACTCATACCACTAAAATTACTCTCTCTATCTCTCCTGTAGACACAACATTTGTTGCGGTCTCCTTTTCGTCTCCATCCCAGACTGACATTATTCATTTGTTTACCGATCAAACAACCCCGACTACCGTCTCCTCTCTCTCTCAAAGACACACACACACAACTCCTGCTTCCACTCCCCTTCCCGACTACCGTCTCTCTCTCTGTCACACACACAAAACTCTCGTTTTCGCACACCGACTCATATTTCTCTCACAAACATATATCAACTAGCTAGCCTCTAGATAGGTTTATACACCCGCACACTCGTGCTTCCACCATCGCATACATGTCTCTCTCCCGCTCCTTGTATCTATGTAGATTTTTCTTCCCTTCTTGAGACACGCCCTCTCGATCGTGCACACACACTATCGCCTCATTTTAAGTTGATACCTATCGCACACACACTCCTTGTGTCTTTGTCACACATGCACTCCGTCCTCCTCCACTCGCCCTCTCTCTCACACACACATGGGCTTTTTGCAACAACTAGCAAGATGCCCATGCGTTGCATGAAACATCAGGATGCATTTGTATGAGTATTTTATCTTGTGGGGGAAAAGGATGAACGAGGGAAGGCCTTATTTGCAAATGTGGAGAGGGGTGTGGGTATCTTTTTGCAAAATTGCCATAGTTTCCTTCCTATCCGTCAGATATAGACCGGACAGCCTATATTGCAGGATGGCAGGCACACGATCATCACCGACAATGCTTATTATAAGAGTAGGGATAAAAAATAGAGTTGGTGATGATGGTGGGCCTGCCATCATGCAATGTAGATCGTCTGATTTATATCTGATGGATAGGAAGGAAAATATGTCAATTTACCCGCACTCTTCACCACATTTGCAGATAAGGCCTTCCCTCGTTCATCCTTTTCTCCCACAAGATCCTAATGTTCCGTGCAACGCACGGGCATCTTGCTAGTAAGAGTAGAAATTAGACATATACCACTTCTCGAATCTTGAAACCAACAACATTCCTCCCTTATCTCATCAAAACCGCCAAAGGAATATATTTTGAGTGAAACATAACATATTTTTAATGATATACGTATTTCAAAGCTAGACTTTTTTTCTATCAAATTGGTGAATATGTATTAATCCAGTGGCAGAGACAGGCCTGGGGCAGCTAGGGCTATAGCCCCAGACCTAGAAACAACTTCCTTTGTAATTTCTTCATGCAAAGCATAGAAAATCATAGAAGTTTATCACTCAACATAGCACAGCCCTAGGCGTAATTTGCATCTAGCTCCGCCACTGTATTAATCTACTTTGATCGTGTAGCAACGCATTGGCACATTGCTAGTAGTTATTATAATTTTTTGGACACAAGACAAATGGTGGAGTACATATACGAAGAGAAGAGGCGCATGCACGCAGTCGGCCTCTCGCTGTCTCGCACACATGAGTGCTACGTAAAGGCGACATTAACAAATAAACTCTAAAACCCTAGGGGCACAATTGATGCATTCGCGGGTACCGGGTACGTGGTGGAGCACCTTTGTAGGAATAGTCAGCTCACGTGATAATTTGATCCGTAGGAGTTGATGGTCGGGACCACAGGTGAACGACTTGGAGCGCGGTGGCTCGCCAGTTGCCACAGATCGAGTAGCCACGTTTAAAATATTGTTTTTTTAGCGGGGTTAAGAGTTCCGATTTTCAATGGCGCGTTATAGTAGTAAGTAGTTTCTAGAACGATTGGTATGGACCGAAAATGGAATTCATTGTACTATGTACCTCCTTGGCGTATGGTTCTATGGTTTGTTTTTTTCGATGGAGGTTGTATGGGTTTATGTTGTGAGATGTTGAACCTGGTAGTTCTAGGGCAAATACTATGGTTTAGATTTAGATGCTGGTTTTCTTTAATGAAAATTGGAAGGGGAAACCCTTCTTCGATTAAAAAAACTACTACCTCCATTGTGGTTTACTAGTCCCCATCGTACTTTGGGTCAAAGTTTGTCCACGAACTTTACTTGTAAAATGTGAATGGAAAACGAGATTTTGTTATACCCAAACAAAAAACGATTGGAGGGAGTGATTGCTCTGACACGCACGCGACCTCTCATAGTGCACGCATTGAACCGGCGCGCCGGCCAAGAGGGCCACACTCGCTGCAGGCCCGGCTGAGCACGCCTCCTCGCCGCGTGCAACCAGCTTAAGACTGCCCCACCTACCTTCATTGAATCTGCGTGTGTGTCGGCAACACGTCCTTCCGTGAGCCGGCAGGCATTTTAGAACACAAAAAATGACTAAAATATAATTAATTTACGCATGGTCTTGACTTGTTATGCTCGCACTCGTAGTAGGAACTAGTAGAGGATTTTCTTTATTTATAAATCTCCTCACATTTTTTTGGCTTTGAAGTGAAACATGGTTGTGGACATTATGTATGAATGTGCAGATATCTGTGAACATGAGTTTGATGTGGAAGTTGAACTTGGAATGTCGGGCTTGCGCGTGAACTATACCATGTCCAATGCTTCGTCTGTTATTGTTTGGAAAGTAATTGCTGTTATTACATGACCCAAAAAAAACATTTTGTGCCACATCAGTAGATGCACAGACATCACAACATGCATGCTGACTGGATAAACATTTGAACCTAGCTATTATGAAGGAAATTTTGTATTGACAACAGTTTTAGATAGCAGGAGACGCCTAGCCTGCTCTGCCTCTACTAGCTTATTTCTGGCTTCTTCCATCTCTTCTTTGGCTTGGGTGAAGAGAGCATCTGATTGCTCTTTGCACTTCTTCAGGAACTCGGCTACATTCTCAAGGGCTGCTGCACACTTTCTTTCAGCCTTTACTAATGCCACGAGGACACGAACAGTTGACGACTCCACCTGGCTTGTGTGTAATCCAACATCATCTGGGAATTTGCACCTTGTGTCTAATCCAGCATCATTAGGGAACTGGCACCTTGTGTGTAATCCAGCCTCATTTTGGAAACATGATCTCGAGGTTGACCATACTTCCCTCCTCGCAGGAACTGCATCCTGACATGAAGTTACTTCTTTTTTAGATCAATACTCAGAGCAACCTAGATCCATTTAGTAGAAGCCAGATAAACAGAACTCGGAGAAGTGAATTCAAAAGGAAAAAATAAATAAAAACAGAATACAAGGTGAGAACACCCACTTCCTACATCAAGCTAAAAACGAAAGCATTAGGATGATTAAGACTCTTCTTATTACACATTGAAGAACACCACGCTTAAGAGAAATAGAAACTACAACATATACACATCGAAGAACACGAGGCTACACGAAAGTAATTGAAAGGGTGTTACTTACCAAAGGTCGTTTTACAGGTTCGGTGCAGCTCCTCTTTAACTTGCCATGCTCCTTGAGATGTCCCGAATATCCCGTGTTTGGTCTTCATTGATCGTCTGCATGTTCGCACTCGTGGTTTTAAAATCTCAACATGGCAAGAAAAATATACTACTAGTAATACTCGCGCATCTTGTGGGCAACATTAAAGCACTCGTCTGCCATGTTAGAGCATCTCCAACAAGATAAACTACTCATACAAATGCATATTGATGCGTGCAACGCATGGGCATTTTTCTAGTTCTAAAAACCTTTCCATCATTTGCCACACTACTGGATGCAGATGAAAAACCTACCCAAGCACAGCGCGATACAGGAGCGACGCACAATTACAAGCTGATATTCTGTTGGACAATGGAGGCTATAACCAATTACTTTTACGGGAACAATAGCACCCATGAAATTTGAAGGGTAGGTATGAAACTGCACATGTACTGCTAAGTGATTCAATACACACATTACCAATCGAGGAGGAAAACGATGGTCTCGGCGGCCTCTGTGAGTCATGGTCGGCAACGGGAGTCAGTTCATTGTCCATGACGGTGGTACTTCTGCGCTTGGCGTCAGCTTCCGGGAAGCAGATCCGAGACCGTGGAAGACGATGCCGGGGAAGAGGCTCCGTGTACGACAACGATGGTGGACCGGCTCCAGTGCGGCGTATGAGGTCGTCGATGAGGCAGATGCACTGTGGTGGACGAGTGCGCCGATGTAAAGGGGAGGAGCACGAAGGCTGTGATGCCGTGGAGAAGTAATTTTATTTTTTTATAAGCTTTCTGAGAGTTTACAAAACTTGACTTTGACCAATGCTAATACGCGGACTGAAATAAAAACGGAGGGAGTACACATTTGTTTTCTTAGTTTGTAGTGAACTAATCACTTGTTGAAATTGTAAAATAAATATATTAGGCTATTGACTTCGAATGTAATGGTCTATACAATTCAATAGTTACAATCATTGTCGAATCCCAAGATGTATACAAGGTCTATAGTACTTCACAACATGCTCAAACTCACATAATCCCAGTCAAATGAGAATCTAAATGCATTTCATAGTTATTACTTTGTAGGATGCAACAAGAACAACCATAACTCTACATCAGCCATTATAGAAGCAACATTTTGACATATCCCAATGCGTGAATGAAACGTGCAGAGAGAGATTTTGAAGATGGAGCAGATAGGGCGGGAAAGATTGTATGTATGTGGACAAGAGAGTAGGAATCAAACCTAACGAGACAGAGAGAGAGATAGAGAGAGAGAGAGAGAGAGAGAGAGAGAAAGAGAGAGGAAGAAGTTAGGTCTGTGAGAAAGATGCATACATGTAATATACATGAGATGCGTGTGCATCTGGATTCTGTATACGTGGAAGGAGAAGAGACAACATGTTTGATGAGAGAGCAGGAAAAACATGGACGGGAGGGGAAGGATCTCGTGGGTTGAGGGATTGACAATTTTGTGCGGGGGAGAGAGGGATTGGTAATTTTGTGCAAGAGAGAGAGGGCGGGGGGAGGAGTCAGTCAGCCGTCGTCACATCACCCTGCTTCCAAATGACCCCGCATTCTCTAGCCCAGTGTGGTCGCCGTCTTCGACCTACTCGTTGCCCTCTTTGAAGATTGAGGTGTTGTGCATGTTGGGGTGCAAAGAAGCACAAGCGAGAGTGGTCGCTGTATAACCTTGGATGGGGATGAAATGTGTGCTCGGGGGAGTGTGTGTGTGTGTGTTGTGCTGCGTGTCTCTCTGTGTGTGTGTGTGTGTTTGTCAGATATTGAGAGAAAACAAACCTAAGGAGAGAAATTTGTATTGACGAAGAGATTGTGCGGGCCTTGAGGTGGGCAGGGGCCGGGTGAGGGTGTCAAAATGTGCGTGTTGATGCATGTGTTGCATGCAACCGTGCGAGGGACGAACGAATCGAGAGAGATGGTTGTTGTGTTACGGATGCTCCTCTCTCTCTCTCTCTCTCTCTCTCACACACACACACAAGTAAACTAGAAGACCCGTTCTCTCATGTATACACAATGTATCGGCATCTGTCTATGTCTCACTCATGCATGATCATTTGCACATTCACACCTCTCTATGTCTGTATCACACGCACACCGTCTCCACATTACCCTTCCACCACAACACACATATGGACACATACACACGTTCTCTCTCAGTCACACACACAAAATCAGTATTAAAAAAACTAGGGCGCACCTAAAACGTCCAAATCCAAATAAACACGAACTACAGCTAAATTCAAATATATGGAAATATTGCAGCATCAAGAACTTTCACAAGAAAAAAAAGTTGAGTAATACTCGAGGATTGTTTTCACACACACAAAAAGGTTTGGTGGATGTCTTTCGAGCGCGACACGGTGACGCACCGTTCGATCGACCGCGCGGCCGCGGTTCACGCGCTTGCACAGGATTCCGTATCGTGGCTGTGGTACTAACTAATAAAAGCGCTGCCTAAGTCTAATGTTTACGTGTACTAGTATGGTTTTCTTTTAAGTTTGACCAACCTTATATTTAAAACTAAAGTAAGCTCCCACACACGCACTCATCAATATGCCGCCGCCATTGCGCATGCTGCCGCCCGCCTGCTCCGGCCAATAATTTCTCGCCCATCACCGCTGTGTCGCCGCCATCCCTGTGCCATGAAGCCGAAGGCTCACCCGCTCACATTGTCTGCAGTCCCTCCTTGTGATGTCACCGCGCTGCCAAGCACGCGAGCAGCCAGTGGAGCCATGTCTATGGACGCATCGTACGAAGAGGAGGACAAGCGCGTGCTCCAGCACGCCGGCGAGGAGGAACTAGCGTGTCATTGTCGTCTCCGCCCGCGCGGAGGAGGCGCGCATGGTGGCTGTCGCGGCGGAAGCCGGTCGCGCGCGCGTCGAGCCCGCAAACCGGGTGCGGACGTAGAATCTACCTTCGAGACCTTGAATGCCACGTGGATCCTGCAATCTGAAGGAGTAATTTGGGTCAGTCGACTCATGTGAGCCGTTTGATGCAACATGGATGGCTAGAAGGGCTTCTTCCACCTCTTCTGTCGTCTTCTTCCTTCGCTCCGTCGAACTTCTTTCACAAATCGACCGACCCAAATTATACTACTAGTACGAACGTATTAAGTACAGTACGAACATGAAGATACGAGCAGTAGTACCAACTGCAAGAAGAACAGTAGTAAGACATAGTACTAGTACTACTGTACGTACTAAAGAGTTCAAATAACAAGAAAGAACATAAACATAGTTCTGCTGGGGCCTCAGCACAACACACCCTTGAAAATAAACTAATAAGCAACTAGTCCGCTTGACACTGAAGTAGAACCAGCATGAGCGACGGCACTGCCACCTATTTGGAGTCCGAGTCCACGTCCTCGACTTCGTCCTCGTCCCTCTTCCTTGTCCTCTTCGCCGATGCTTCTTTGCTTGAACCGGACACTGAGCTCTGCTTCTTCATCCAACCCTTGTAGATATTTAACAAAGGTAGGCATCCATTGCTGCGTACAGGATGTGATCTTCATCTAATGTCTTCGACTCCCATGCATGATGAAACTCATGATGAGGTTTCTTCAGTTTAGCGTACGAAGGATCAATCATGGCTGCTGCCAGGGTCAGCATTGAAGGTTGAGAGGAGGACACCAGGCTTGCCTTCTGGAGATCGAAGGGCTGGCCTACAACGAGACCTATCCGACGCAGGACGTCACTGTCGTTCTTAAAGCCTACAGTAACGAATTTCACTCTTTTGTCCTTGAGGAAGTTCTTAAAATCCTGGCACTCAACGTTGGCATGGCATATGTGGTAGACCAAGCAAACGTTATGTACGCAAACCTGGATCACGGCAGGCTTCTTCCTCTCTTTGTCCTTTAGATCCTTCTCTCGTCCCACGATTTTGGTGTACTCAACATCTAGCCCAGCGACCCACTCATCCGTTGAACTGTTGAACATGCGTAGGAAGCGAGCAAGCCATGCTTTCACTGTCTCGGATCCACGTGTGTAGATGATGATGAACTGATCGCCGGTGATGGCCCTAACCTGGTACTCAGCGGCGACCATGGAGATTTGGGAATCCATGGATTTTGGAGGAGTGTTAGGAGAAGTTGAACTATTGTACCCCGCAAAAAAACTGGGAGCGAACTAATGTGAAAGGACGGGACCACTGGGAGCGAACTGTTGTAAGGTAGAAGACGGGGACGAGTAGGGCGTGCGAACGGCATGGGGTTGCTGGCTTGCCCGGTGGATAAACGGCTGCAAGCCCCCAAAGAGTTCTCGAGAACTATGCGGGACCCACTAGATGTCATGTCTACTAGACCCATATCGTAGGCCTGACGGTATAGCTTCTGCCTGTTCGCACGCCATGCCGGCGTGTGGATGTAACTTAACTTAATTCCGTCAAACGTCGTGCCTCCCACGACCTTCGCCTCCCCCGCGCGGTCGCGCCCTTGGAGACTTCGGCCGGCTATAAATGAGCAATTTTTTGCCTGTTTTTTAGACAAGCAATTTTTTTGCCGACTCTGCATGCATGATACTCCCTCTCGTCCTTTTTACTCCCGTCAATCGTTTGCAAAGTGTTTGACCAAATTTATACTTTTTTTGAACACCACCTTATATTAATTAACCAGCCACACTAGTTCACTCATTCGATACAATATTCCCAAAACACTTAGGCGCGATGCATTAACTTCTACCTCGTTTCTTGTTTCTTGACATATCAACCAATAGGAGACATGGGTGTGCATGCTTTTAATGACTTGAGACTACCAAACACGACATGCAGTGGTTAGTTCATTGCATGCAATGCTATTAATTAGCAACTAAACATTAAGATCTCTCGTTTTCCCCTCCTCCTTGGTCATAGTGCACAATCTAAGATGACTAGCTCACCTAGACGAAGGGAGTACTGATTATAATGAGTATAAGAACTACATTTTATAATGAGTGTAAAAATATTGATTTGACATTGTGAATGTTGACACATTGTGGAATAGTTTTTGAAGTCTGCAAAAGTACTCAACTAGTGATGTCGTTCTCCACAAAAAAATGTGTTTACCAATGCATGCATGAACACTAGTTACTCTAACCCCCTCTCTTCTTTAATTCTTTGCCACATCAGCATGTTTGCTATTCCCGTGTGCTAAGATACCACCATTATGGCCAGCCTTAATCATCGCATGCAATAATTTAGTGCACCTTGAAATATGAACATGTGTGGGGCGTGTTTGTTTTTAATGACTTGAGACTGTACCTAGCCCGGCATGCAAGATGACTTATTATGCACCGTTCCCCATACCTGCAGGAAGCCCATTCATCTCCAAATATTTTCCTCTCCATGTGTGGAAATAATATGCCTACCAAACTCTCCTTCTCCCTCCGACGGTCCTACCACTCCACCCCGTGTGAAAAATTCTGCATTCATGACTCTCCTCCCCCCCCATGCTCGTCCAATCCGTTGTGACCAGCAATATTTCCACCCCTTCGCACCCCCGTAATTTACTCCAACAAATATGCCCACGTAGCTGTTACTTAACTGCAGGTGCATTCGGTCACTGACATATGGGCCCAACATGGGTCTGGCCCACATGTCAGTGACGCAACTGGACCTGCAGTTAAGTCAGTGCAACTCAGTCCATATCTTACGTAGGTGTGCCATTGCTCGCTATAAATACTGCGCCTCCCACGACATCGCTATCTCCTCCCCCTCACGTTCACGTTCATCGCTATCTCCCCCCCTCCCTCTCACGTCAACCACCATGGCATCGCCCTTCCCAAGCCCTACGAGCCCCTCGTAGCACCGCGCGGACGGTCACGCGTCGCCGTTCCGTTCCTCGCCGCCACTAGTCGAGGAGGACGCGTCGGTGTTCCGCTCCTCGCCGCTACGCGATGCGTCGCCGTTCCGTTCCTCGCCGCCACTAGTCGAGGAGGATGCGTCGGCGTTCAGCTCCTCGCCGCGAACCATCGAGGTGGACGTGTCGGCGTTCCCAATCTCGCCAGCACACGCGCCGGAGGACGCGTCGGCTCCCCGCTACAAGGAGAATGTCGTGCCGCCCGCCGAGGCCCCCAGCCTTGAGGAGCTTTGCAAAGAAATGGATGACGCCTTGTGGGAGGCTTTGCCTCCAACAGAGCGCACCAAAATAGAGGCGGAGAAGAAGGCCGAGGAAGAGAAGCGCACCGCGGAACAAGCTACCTGGGAGGCCTATGTCGCGTCCGAGAGAGTCAGGCAATTGGCTCTTTGGCAGAGGGCTCGTGCGAGGGCCGTGAGGGTGGCGGAGGACGCCCATGCCGACGCCCTGAGTGCAGTCGGACCCAAGTGCCTCATCTACGCTTGGCGGTACGTGGACCGGGTGCACGCTTCCAGTGAGGAGGAGTACCTGTTGGCGCCGGATCACCACACCGGTGAGATCGCGCTCGCCCGCCGGCAAGCTGCCAATCAGCACCTCGCGAGTTGCGAGGCTGAGGAAGAGGCATTGTGTCGGCGCGTTGGGAAACGGCCGCGCACCGGGGCACTCTTGGCGCGCCACATGCGCTCCTGCAAGCGTCGTGGCTTTTAGGATGAGTATAATTTTTGTTTCGTAAGGCAATCTCATTAGTTTTGGGACGCAAATGATAAATCCCGAATGTTCAGGAATTTTTAGCGTCCTTAATTAAGTATGTAAAAGGGAAAGTTTGGAAACCTTGTGTATTCGTACGCATTTTGCAAGTACGTGCATATAGCACAAACTTTACTATATACTATCACACTACACGTCTCTCTCGATATATGCTTGCAGACTGTGCTACTCCCTCCGTCCAGGTCAATAAGTCATCTTCGGTTGTGCACCGTGACCAAGAAGGAGGGAAGACTTATACACCTAGACGGAGGGAGTACTACTATTACTTATATACGTGCAAATGCACGTTTTAACATTACGATGCGGTTTTTGTAAAAGTGGAAAAACGGCACTAGTCAAGCTTGTGAAACGATTCAATGCAAAACAAATGCAAAAATGCTTGTTTGATTGTTTACTTTTAGCTTCCTTCTCTGTGGTTATTTCTCTGTCGTACTTTGTAAGGAGTATCTCACTGGTTGGAAAGGCATGCAAATTCCCAAACTGCTTCCTACACCCTGTATCGAATTTTTTGCCTAACAGGTTGTGCCGTGCAATTGGAATTCCAACTTGAGTACTACTACTAGTAGGAGTACCAGGGGCCAGTTCTTTTAGGCTTCTAGATTTGTAATCCCATAACTACTACCTCCGTCCTGGTTTATTGGTCCCCATTGTAATCTCTGTCAAATTTTTGGTCAAAATTTAGTACAAATTACAATGGTGAGGAAAACCCAGTTAAATCTTTGGTTAAAATTTAGCACAAATTACAATGGTGAGGAATAAACCAGGATGGAATAGTAGTTTAGAAGCCCAAATAAATGAGTGAGGCGCCTTATTTTTACTCTCCACTGTGACTAGTCTTGTGGGAAAAGCTGGGGAAGCCGCCAAAAGAACTGGCCCTAGGAGTAGTTGCTAGGGATCGAGTGTGCGAGATGAACCGGAGAAAGTAAATGCAGAGAGATGAAATGCAAAAAAGACGGAGGGATGTGATGGTTGCTTGTCCGTTTATTTTACCAAGCCACTGTTTTGTGATATGACGGCTTTACTGCCGCGCCACGAGCTGGGTGAGAGGTGAGACTCCCGTGCAGCGCCGCCCTCTACACGTACTACTACTCCCTCCATCCATTTTTACAGGGCCTAACTTGTCAATCTTTCGTACCAAGGCATGTCCGCAAAAAGAGGAACAGGTTTTGGGACTAGTATCTGGATCCCGTGTAATGTTGCATGCAGCCTCCTTTGAATGCCTAGCCGCTGGCCTCCCTTCCTTTAATCCCTCGCATGCAAATTACTCTCCTCCCTTTTCTACATGCATGCCCAACAATAATTCCTCAAATCATGCATGCCTTGGCTGAAATATAGAGCTCGCTCCTCCTTTGAAAATATGGTGGTGCTATCCATGCATGCAAATCAATGCGACGGCCAGAGCATTTTCACGATGAAGGGACCACGCACGACTTTCAAGAGAAAATTAAGATGGAGATGCCTCGGTTAGTTCATTTGGATAGGTTTGTTCGGATATTATTTCATCTCTAGAGCCCACAAACATCCGGGTGAAATAGATAAAAAGTATCTTTTGCAAACAAAAGCATTCAACTGTTCAACCTGCATCCAAAACTTGTGAAGAAATAACTCTTATTGTGCTTTGTAGGAAATGATCTTCAAGAATTAGTTTTTGAGTATCCATTGTTATACATGTTGGCTATAGATGACATGGCACTTTCTTGTAGCAAACAGTTGGCTATACTATTTAAGTATTAACCATGCCCATATACACCTAGACGGAGGGATTAAATCAGGATGACTTGGGAGGGGGCAGAGGATATGTAAGAAATGGTTCATCATAAGTCTTTCACCAGTACTGTAGTAAAAATTCATACATGGAAGATTCTAGACTAAACCATAAATGGATTCAATTTTATTCATGCGCGATACTCCAATAGAGCAAGATCATGCATGGAAGTCTCCACATGCTTAGAGAGCGGATTACATTGAGCGAAGACTAATGATCAACATTTAACTTGAAAATGCAGATGTCCAGGTGAACCTCCTTGGAGTCCCCGTGCACATTGTTGGAGTCCAAATAACACCATGGGTTTTCCATGTCCACATCGGCGGGAAAGTCCCAGCTCCGCAGAGTCCAAGTATGCTCGGCGTAGCCAGTGTCGCCGCCCACGCGTGTAGGTCTCTTCTTCTCATGCTCATACAAGTGGTAGAAGAGCTCACCTTATAAAGGCCTACTAGCCAAATTCCAACATCGACCAGGCCGTCCATGAAACTTGAGTGGCTATAGGGGACGTTGTGCCAGTTGAATATATGAGCAAGTTACTACGAGATTTAATCCTAATAAGCACAAAATAAATCATGACGGCTATAACAGAGATGAGACTAATAATGTGGACTAGCATAGTAGTAGGATACAGAGTAGAAACATGAATTCTACCACGATTTCGAACAGGAAGGACAGAAACACATACGGTGCAACGGCAGCAGCACCGTTGGCGTTGAGTTTGTCATCCATGTCCAAACACCACGTAGACATGGTCTTTGAGCACGGTTCATAGTTGTTCCACGCTCGGGCATTGAAGTTTGTAACTATTTTAGATCAGAATATACTACTCCTCCGGTGCTAGTAGTAGAGCAGAGTCCTACTCTACTACTCTACTCAAGCAAGTTAGGGCATAGCACTGCTGGGTATACCAGTACTGTGATCACTCAAGAAAGTTGTCTGGCATCGACATGACCCTACACTGCTGGTATGTGTCTCGTAAGTCAAGCGGCGTGATGTAGTCATCATCACCTGTCCACTTCCCGTAGCACATATTCGCTTCTCCATCTTTGTCCGCACATAATCTTGTCCAATGTTCCATCCCCACTAAGGCGCCTCCCCCCCTCGTCCGAAACCCAAGCACTAACAATGGCAGAACCGAGCAGCGTCCGCCGAAAGAGTGGCTGGAATTCTCTCCCCACAAAGGTAATCAAGCTCATTGTTTCGCATGTAGACAATCTCAGTACCATGCCGCTCGCCGCATGCTCATCAGGGTTGTACCGATTACTCAAAGCCCTCAGGCCGGAGCTTTTTAAGCCAGCTCCTTGCTTGCTGATGTCGCCAGATCTTCAGAAGCGGCGTGTCACGCAGCATAACGATCATAGGGTGGCGAGCATCAACCCCCTTGACTGCGACACGATCCCCGTCAGCCTCAACTACATTAACGGTATGTACTGGGTCGGCATGAACACGTCTTGGATGGTGCTCGTCGACGGTCGCGATAGCTGGATGCTCGTGGAGGTCTACACCCGGCGATTAATCCCCCTTCCTTCGATTAACACTGCACTGCTTTGGCACCGCGGCCCAGAATACTCGAAATCTTACAGTAGCCAACATGATACCAAGTTTTATTTGCTCAACATTGTAATCTACCAAGTGCCCACAAGATCTGCGAATTATAAAGACTTCAGGCTAATTGCTTCTTCAACCGTGGTCTCGCCTATCTGACAGGTCACTACGGTAAGTGGATAAATCTGCACGTCCATCGCAGGATCATACATCCTCCATGGTTCTCTGATGCAATTGAACACAAGGGCTTCATTTACGCTGTCGACTCCTTCTATGGCTGCACGTATTGCTGGCCTACTCCAGTCATCGCTACAAACGGCTGTTACAACAGTATGTTACTTTCCTATGATATCATGATGGCTTGCTTATATTACTGTCAACATTTGTTGAAAAAAATATTCATGCTCATAACATGCTGTTCTTAAGATTAACTAAACCAAGAGCCCTTTTTTATTTGACTCCAACTTGATATGATGTTGTAGGCCGCCTGGTGTCCCTACCCTTCCTAATCCCACAACCTTTCAAAGAAAAGCGGCATGGCAGTTGCAGGTGGTTCCTGGCTCGATCAGACGACGGCGAAAGATTGATGATCGTTCGCACGTACCGGACGTGTTGTTTCACAGAATACAATCACAATCACTGCAAGGTCTTTGAGCAGGATCCCAGCTTCTCTGGGCCTTCAGGAATTTTTGACTGGAGGCTGGTAAGTAGCCTTGGTACACGCTCTCTGTTTGTCGGAATGAATTATCCTATTAACCAGGAGATAACCGACGGCAAGGATCATGATGGCAGCGCGGTTTCGTTCATCAGGCAAAACTATGTGTACACAGTGTACCATGCGTCTCAGCATGCACCATACCCTGATATGTGCCGCCATGCTCTGTAGCCCAAAGTAGGAGAGAGGGTCGCAAGTATCATACTTTGACATGCTGGCTGGAGTTTCCCCAGTCAGGCACCCATCTGGTTCAAGCCGTGAGCCAATCTCCACAGCTTAATAAATAGTAACGTCTAACTGAGCCAGTTAGTTAGATGCGTACACTTGGTGTAGTAGGAACTTTATTTAGTTTGATGCAAACACTTGTTCTTTTTTGGTAGCCCTTTTTGTAATGATGGCTAATGTTTGGTTTGAAAGAGAGAGATGCGTCTTCATTCTTCTGGCCTGCTTACTGCTTTTGTTGCACCCCCAGCCCTGGTTGCTGCTGCTGCTGTTTTCAATGTACAATCAATAGTATATTTCGTCTGTTGGTTGAATAAATGTGTTGTTAGAATGACAAACACAATGTTTTGGAAGTCGTTGCATGGTTCGATCCTTTAGTGCCCCGTACCGTACGTAGCGCATACTATTTATCGTACGGAACACATTTTTTTGAAACTCGGAACACATTTTCCACTTGTTGATAACATGCAACCCACTGATAAAGGCCCAATAGAGAATTCCATAATTAACTAGAAGGGAGGCTCTCACATGAATCAGGCCCAGGTACATGCTCATGGTCCCCTAAACATAAATAAGTAAATAAATGAATAAATAAAGCTAAATGCTGATGCACCAGTTCTTTGGGAAAATAACTAGCCCAGTATTTCTTTTTGAAGAATACCCAAGCTAGGCCTATTTGTTTTCTCCGAATTACTGGGCTGCAAATCTTTCAAGATAAGGAGGGGTGCATTCCGGCCTGGCTTAAGAGTATGGTCAATGTCTGTTAAAAGTAATATCAAAAGGGGTTGAAAATTCCAAAAAATTTATAGCAAATGGGATATAAGTTTCTTTTTTTGTTTTTGTTCTTCATTGATATCTTATACGTATTTCATTGGATTTAACATGACATCTTATCTTATATTTACTAATTGGAGGCACCTTTCAAGCCTTTTCATTAATCCACATCATCAAAATTAATTATACCGTTGGATTAAATAATTAACGCCTGAGATAAAAAGAAAACATACGTAACACTAATGGTCCTATAAAAAGGAATATGGCACGTTCAAAATTGGGCAAACAAAAAAAAGCATCCATCGTCTCCTTAAAAAATGATAGCCTCCTTCCATAAAAAAACTTCTGCGATGAAAAGGAAAAAATAACAAATCTATTTGATTGCCCTTGAAACTCCATTAATAAAATCTTCTCCCATGAAACAAAACAAAGAAGGCATCCATTGGTTCCTTAAAATAAGGCTATTCACGTTGGTAAGTGAAGATATTTTTTCTTGGCAGATATGCTGCAATTAATATGTGATTTAAGTCCAACGTGATTACTTACGGAAAGAGGAAGTCAATAACAAGCTTTTTAGGCATGTATCTGTGCGCTCAAAAGAAAAAGGATACCTGCACGCTCAAAAAAGGAAGTCCATCTATGCTACGATTTATTCCCATGGCAGATAGCTACAAGTCATACGTGATTTATGTCCAACATGGTAAGTTAAAAAGTGTCCATAACGTCCCCTCGATTTTTTTTCAATAACGAGCGTTTTAGCGGGCATCTGCATGCAAGTTCAAGATTCCATCTATGCTACGGTTTTGTTTTTCGTTGGCAGATATGCTACAAATCATACTCATACATGATTTAAATCTAGCGTGCTAAGTTTTTTTTAAAGCCCACTGTGATAGAAGAAATAGTACTACTCCTGCACGTACGTGTAGAGGGACATGCGTCCATTGCAAAAAGGCATATATTTACAAATAGAATATAAGCGCAATGTGTAGGGCCGTTGCAACATGGTTCAAAGAAAAAAAAAGATATGAGGGTGTCCTGCTATAACCGGAAACGGAATTAATTCACCAACCAAATATTGCATCGTTGGGATTTTTTACGTGCATGTAAAAAAAGAATGGATACATGAAAAGTGGTAGAGGTTTGATCGGATAAGAGTTCACTACATTTTTAATGTGAATTTAATTTTTAAATTCAGATTGGACAGGAGATTCTTTCAATCATCTCAATTTCCGTGCCCAGTCATGTTGAATGATGCACTGAAGGTGGTGTGTCGATGGTTCGCTGATGCGGAGCAACTCAATCTCTGCCGGTTCCGGTCCTCAAGCCAGTTTGTCTAGCGATCAAGTGGTCATTGTCACAACATACAATATAGATGGGTATTTATCCAAAGGATAGACATTTCCTCTACGCACATGCATCGCCATACTCGTGCCCAATATTCGGTCCGTCCGATCGCCATGCCCTTCTTCATCCTCATTATGTACTTCCAAAAAAGATTACATTTCTCTTGGCCTAGGGAGAAGACAAGAGTCAAAAAAAATGGATTTGTTAGTCTCCTCAGATAACTATGGCTGTTGACGGCTGTTTTTCTCAACAAATGATATCCCTATCACTGTCAAGTGTGCTCTCCAACCTGCATGTCCATCGGTGAACTACGAAGGATCCTAAATCTAGGTGCCGCAAGGGATGATGAGGGACCCAAGCGACGTTTGATCTTCCACTTTGTCAGGATCGCAATGTCTCCCTCCCAACATCCATTGCCAGCTTCAAAGTACACCTACATTTATGATCTAACAAAGGCCAACTATAAAATCCATCCTCTAACAATTCTACGTGTCTTAAAGTTCTGAGCAGACTACAATCTAACGATGATAATGGTCAATGCAGTGTAGGATGAGGTGTACTGATGATTCTGTAAATTTGATCCTGTTGTTGTCCTAATTGGTACAGTGCCCATTGGCAAACCTACAGCGGTCAGGAAGCTCAACAGTTGATCTATCTGATGTCCTCGAGTTCGTCGTTGCTTCTCCATGTCCACATGCAAGTAAAACCTATCCTAAAATTTGCTGAATGTGTTGCTTGATTTTTAGCCTGTTGAACTCCTGACAACCTCCATAATTTATCATGATACGAAGCATTCGATCATGTGAAAACTTACTATATACATGCCTGTTTATGAGCACACTTCACCCGATTATGTTATAGAGGAGCGCACTAGATTCAGCTGCATCTAATGTCGCCATCTCCAAGGTAGTGGTGTCAAGATGCATATGTTTTGAATCATCTGGAGTGTCGATTAGTATTATGTATTTTTTTAAGATACATTTCTTTGCCATGCATGCGATCTGTGAGTTACATGGTTTTACATGATTCTTTGGAGGTGCAGATTGCTAATACATATTTGCATATATAGTATGTCTATGCATTTTTTGTCCTTACAACAAAGAAAATGTTAGTCATTAAACCAGCTATAAATACACATATATTACTATAGCCACGAAAAAACTTTGATGTATCATGTGCCACAAAGATCTCATGTAAACACATGATTGTCGATGTGACATATAGATATGTATATATAGTATGGATAGAAAGTATTAAAAAATTCCATCCATGTTAATCATATAAGAAATTTTTAAGACTTTGTTGTTAGAGACAAGAACTTCTAACCTGAATAATCTATGGTATAATGAGAATACACAACAATCTTTTTTAATATGTATATTATTTGCAAAGATATCGTGTATGTTGATAGAAAGTTGTGCATGTATGTTTCCATTATTGCGTATAGAAACAGACTCTCTATAATTCTATGGTGCTTCCATGGCCAAAAGGAAGATGTATATCTTCTTCAGGCAGGGTAAAAAAGGAAGATATATGCTACAATAGGGAACTTGGTCATTTCTAACTTATTGTATACTTATTTGTCATGAATACATGATATATGCAACAACTTCTTTGTTTGTCACTATGTTTTCTATCAAAATAACACACATACCCTCTTATAAGCTTCATAAAGTAGCACATCCATATTTCAACATCAACATATTCATATTATTGTTTGACATTTTGAAATTTCACAACTTTGTTATATTTAGTATTAAAATTTCTAGCCCGTGCAGGTGCACGGTTGACGACTAGTAGTACTAATTTATTTTTAAATTTGTTTTACTATGGCTTTTAATTTTTGGATTAAGAATATTTCGTTCCCCAGCAAAAATTTGCGAATTTTCAAAATTTCCCACATATTTAGTTAATTTTTTGACCCTCGTACTGACCAAAAAATGGCCAGCAATTCAAAAAATGGAAAACGGGCTGCAATAAATTCCATATGAATTAGAAAATGAGTAAAAAAATATAAAAATAATAGCAAGTGGGTTGTACACGCCACGGATTTCGAGGCTGACTTGTTTACGAAAGGCTTTGTCAGTGAACACACGATTCTAGCAGCAGTTAGTGTTGGATGTCCATCCAACGACCGACGTGCTTTTTTAATCTCTGATCTTCCTGCTCCAGCCACCTAAACTAGCGCCGGCGGGACTGCCTGCTCCCTCATCTTGTGGCCCGCTGTGATGTCGCGCAGGCTTCCCCGGCCCACCCTACTCCCTCCGCTGGCCTGGCCGCACGCAATCAACTGCCTCCTTATTACGCGAAAAAAATGATTCCTCCCACTGACATCTGGGGCGCACCGGTTGGGAGGCTAACTTGTGGGCCTACTAAGTTGACGCGTACACAGGGCTTGTCAACTTAGTCAACAAACGATTCTAGCAGCAGTAACCATTGGATTTGAATCGAACGGTCCTGCTACTTCTTCAATCGCTGCTCTTCTTGCACCAGCCGCCCAAACCAGCGCCGGGGAGACCGCCTGCTCCTGCCACCAGTGGCCGGCTGTGCTGCCGATGAGGCCTCATCGCCCCGTACTACTCCCACCGCTAGCCAGTCCCTGCGGCGACGGCAGCCTCACACCGCAGCCGAACCAGTGAACCCTCGTACTCCTCTCCGCGTGGGCATCCACTGCCGCGTCTTCCCCGGCTCTGCGTCGTCCCCTTCCTAGGCCCCGCCGTCGTCCACCGCCTTGGTGCTCTCGGCGCGGCGTGGCCAACATGGTCAACAACATTCCATCGGAAGAGTATTGTACGTGGAGAGGCTAACAGCTGGGTCCACGGCCACAGCCCAGGTTTTTTGTGATTTGCCAAGTTAGTCGCTTTGTCAGGCCTGTTGGGCTGCAAATCTTTCAAGACAAGGAGGAGAGCTTGCATTCGACTGGCCGAGAAAATGGCCCATCAGTAATGAGAAATGGGCAGTACATTTTTAAAACACATCAAACCGGCAATTAGTTTCAAATATCTTTTTTTCATTTCGAGATTTGAAATTACATTAATTTTTATGCATGGAGAATTTGTTGGATTTTATATTGATATACATCTATTTTTAAAATCAGTTTGAATGTGAGTCAAAATTTCGGGATTAAACACAGTTCGGACCGCACCGAAATATGCAAAATTTCGTATAATTTTTTAACCGTGGCCACAATATGGGCTGTGATGCTAACAAAAAGAATATGGGCTCCAAAAAAACCTTAATAATTAGCAAATGGGCTGTAAATTATTAGAAATAATGGAAGATGGGCTGTATGCTGTTTCCCACAGATTCGAGGCTTTCCTAAAACAAAAGGTTGACGCACAAGCAGTGATTGTTGGATGGCCATCCAACGGCCGTCGTGCTTCTTCAATCTCTGCTCTTCCTGCTCCAGCCGCTCAAACAGGCGCCGGCGGGACTGCCTGCTCCCTCCTCCTCGCGGCCGGCTCTGCTGCCGCACAGGCCTCACCGCCCCACTGTACTCCCATCGCTGGCCTAGCCATCCCTCTACTCACCCACACCTGCTGTTATTCTCCAGCGACGGCAGACGAACCAGTAAACCCTCATACACTCGTACTCCCCTCCGCGTGGGAAACAACTGTCGAGTCTTCCCTGACTCCGTGTCGTTCCCTTCCTAGGCCTCGCCGTCGTCCACCGCCCTGGTGCTCTCGGCACGGCCTAGTCAACGTGGTCAACGACCGACATGCATCTGAAGTGGACTTTAGGTGGAGAGGCCGACAGTTGGGTCCACGGCCGCACGCAACGAAATGCCTCCTTATTACGCGCAAAATAATGATTCCTCCACCTGACATCTAGGACCCACCGAAAGGGCCTCTGTATTTCGCGAAAAAATGTTACTGCCGCTGACAGCTCGGACCCACCAGCTATATCTTCGCACGCAAGGAAGTGCCTCCTTATTACTTACAAAAAAATGAATACTCCCCCTGTTAGCTGGGACCCAGTATAGTGGCAGGCTGACTTGTGGGCCTACTAAGTTGACGGGGACGGAGGGCTTTGTCAACTTAGTCAATATGCACGATTCTAGCTCAAGTGACCGTACGATGTCCATCCAACGGCCGTCGTGCTTCTTCAACCTCTGGTCTTCTTGCTCTAGCCGCCCAAACCAGCGCCGGTCGTGCCTCGTGCTCCAGCCTCCCGTGGCCGGCTGCGATGCGGCGGAGGCCTCACCACCCCCTACTACTTCCACCGCTGGCCAGGCCACCCCTCTACTCACCCACACCCCCTGTTACTCTGCGGCGACGGCAGCCTCACACCGCAGTGAACCAGTGCCCTCGTACTCCTCTACGCGTGGGCATCCATTGCCACGTCTTCCCTGGCTCCGCGTCGTCCCCTTCCTAGGCCTCGTCGTCGTCCATCGCCCTGGTGCTCTCGGCACGGCATGGTCAACATGGTCAAGGAACGACTTCCATCGGACGTGGACTGTACGTGGACAGGCTGACAGCTGGGTCCACGGCCGTAGCAAGGAAATGCCTCCTTATTACGTGCAAAATAATTATTCCTCCACCTGACAGCGGGGACCCACCAGACGGGCCACCATATTTCACCCCCCCTGACAGCTGGGACCCACCAGCTACATCTTCGCAGGCAAGGAAGTGCCTAATAGTCGGGACCCACCTGGTCGAAGCGTACGTAGCGTTGACATTCTGGTCGCGAATGCGTACGTGCATACTGGTCGATGTAGAGGCGCGCGCGTGTCATAGTAGAGCCACGCACGTGTCGTAGTAAAGGCACGCACGTAGCATGTACACGTACGTACAGCGGCCAGGGTGCAAGAAATAAAATATGGCCACATATGTGTATATACGGGCGGGGTCTCGAACGCCTACTCGCGCATACATACGGCGAGGGCTCGTCTACATGGCTGGGTCGGAACGGAGAAACAACGTCGTCGTCGTGTTCATGGGTCGGAATGGAATGCGTGGTCGTGTTCATCGAGAGGGCTTGGACGGAAGAGGCAATGGAAATGAGGCCTAGCGTACCGCACAACGGAGGAAACGGACCTCCTACGGTTGAAACGAGGATCCTGTTGATCAGGAGGGGTGTGGCATACCGCAAAACGGAGGAAACGGACCTCCTACGGTTGAAACGGGGGTCCTGTTGATAGAGAGGGGTGTGGCGTACCGCAAAATGGAGGAAATAGACCTCCTACGGTCAAAACGGGGGTCCTGTTGATCGGGAGGGGTGCGGCGTACCGCAAAACGGAGGAAACAGACTTGTGTTGGACCGCTACGGTCGAAACGGGGGTCCTGTTCATCGGGAGGGGTGTGGCGTACCGCAAAACGGGACTCCACGGGATACTGTTCATCTCCATCGTCGACCCCCTCCAGACTCCACGAGCTACTGTTCATCCACCGTCGACCTCCTCCAGCCTCCACAGGCTCCTGTTCATCCAGCCTCCACCGCGCGCTACTCCACCGACTACTGTTCAACCACCCCTCCACCGTCTACTGTTCATCCAGCCCTCCACACCGCGGGATCCTGTTCAACCACCCCTCCACCGTTTACTATTCATCCTGCCCTCCACACCACGGGGTCCTGTTCATCCACCCCTCCACGGGCACCCCTCCACCGTCTACTGTTCATCCAGCCCTCCACCACACCACGGGGTCCTGTTCATCCAGAGGCAACACCACCGCTCACTGTTCATCCAACCCCCCCCCCCCCGCAACACTCACTATTTATCCCATCGACCGGCTTCAGTTAGCAGCAGTAGCCAACGAATCGCTCGATTGGGTTTAGTTAACAGCCATCGATCGATCGCTCGGGTTCAGTAACGCATAGCCTGCAGTGCAATCGATCGGGTTCAGTTAGAGCCCAACGCCTCGCTCGGGTTCAGTTAGAGCCAACGCCTCACACACACACGCGTACGTGTACGAGAGAAACACACATTGCTCAGCCCCCGACCTCCCACCGTAACCAGGAACTCCCCGAAATTTTCCTCCCCCTCACTTCTACCACGGTTTTTCCGTCATGGACGGCCAAAAGAATGTAATGCAGCTGCGTCTCCGGACCGCCTAGGACGAAAAGCCCATTTTCTGTCATGATTTTTTTTCATAGAAGTAGGAGCCCACCACATATATGATGATACCGGGTTTTGTCACAATTATCATCATAGAAGTGTCATATGTATGACAGAATTTTTTGTTCGTTCGGCCCAAAATGTCACGGATGTGTCTTTTTTTTGTTGTGTAGGTAGATGTAGCATTTAGTTAAGTGACATATTTGCCCCTAACTGGATCTATATTTGCCAAGAAGAGCTTTGTGCACTTTTGATCTCCCTACATCATCTCCACCGTGTGCTCGATCTCGAGATAGAGGTGATTAAAATTTCATGCTTTTGCAAAATGGAAACATGTGTATGTGTCTGTGATAAGATAATTGGGCAATATGATGGAAATTGTGTGTGTGGCATGTGTTGACACCAAATTGTGCTTTTGAGTTGCCTATGTTTTGCCGAAATGTCGATTTATTTCCGTTTCTGCGAATTCCGGGCAAACTCTAGATCTATATATGTCCTATTTTTAGGGAAGGTCATGCCGATTTTTTGTATGACTTTGATGCATGCATGCATTTTTATAATCAATATTTTTATTATTACCGTGCAGATGTTCATGATGGTCAGTGGAACGATGGTGGACAGGTGGTTGCGGTCGGCGGTGCAGGACATGAAAGAAAATAACCGGACAGAGGTTTTTTGTCCGTGTCGAAAATGCAAAGGAATAGTTTGGCTCGACCCCTATGACGATGGTCGTGGAGAAGCACACCTGCTCATGACTGGTTTCATGGATGGCTATACTTGGTGGATAATTGAAGATGAGGATGACGATGTTGAGGACGCCAACGGGGAAAGCGATGACGACACGGGGAAAGACGAAGAGATGATCGATAATGGTGGCGGGGAAGAGGCCGGACATGGCGGCGAAGAAGGGGTCGGACATGGCGGCGGAGAAGGGGCCGGACATGGCGGAGTAGAAGTCGTCGGACATGGCGGCGTAGAGAACGTGGACTCCACGCAGCTGAGTTCATCGGTACTAAGTTCAATCATGCGGGACCCTCATGTTCAAGCCCTGCTTCGCTAGGAGACGAGTACTGAGAGAGCTGCTTCTAGAGAGGAAGCTAAGCTGGAGCAACTGGAGGTAGACTCGAACACTCCATTGTATGATGGTTGCAATCCTGAGGTGACCCGCTTGAGTTTCACGCTCCAACTCCTGAAGACGAAGGCTAAAAACAAATGGACCGACACTAGCCTCGATGAGCATCTCAAGTACCTAAAGGATGTTCTTCCCGCGGGAAATCTATGTCCTACTAGTGTTGATGAGGCCAAGAAGATCGTGTGCCCTCTTGATCTGCCGCATGTTAGATACCATGCATGCATCAACGATTGCATAATTTATCGGAAGGAGCACGCGGAAAAAACAAGTTGTCTGGTGTGCAATGCTTCTCGATACAAGAAGGCCGGGAAGAAATGTCCCCAGAAAGTTGTATGGTACTTACCGATCACTCCCCGTTTCCAGCGGTATTTTGTAGATCCCAAGAAAGCAAAGCTAATGCACTGGCACGTGGGGAGGAAGAAGCCCAACGATGGAGATGATCCGAAGCTGAGACACGTCAAGGATGGAAGCCAGTTGAGAGCGTTGAATAGCTTCTATTGGTATTTCGAATGTGATGCAAGGAACATCATGCTCGGCGCGTGTACCGATGGCATGAACCGTTGGGCAACCAGAACACCAACCATAGCACATGGCCCGTGTTTGTATGGATGTACAACCTCCCCCTGGTTGTGCATGAAGTCGAAGTACATTCACATGAGCATGCTTATTCAAGGGCCGAAACAACCAGGAAATAATATTAATTTGTATCTGGGGCTATTTCAAGAGGAGTTAGACACTTTACGGAAAACATTGGCCAAGACATTGGATGCCAGCAAAGGCGAGTATTTCTACATGAGAGCCATGCTGATCACGACGGTGCACGACTATCTCAGTTACGGATATGTCGCAGGCCAGGTGTGCCATGGATATTGCGGATGCATGCAGTGCATGGACAATACAACGTCCCAGCAGCTAATGTCAAGGAAAGATGGCGAGTCTGGGAAAATCGTGTACATGGGGCATCGAAGATGGCTTGAATAGGACGACCCATGGAGAAACCGTGGAGATCTATTCAATGGTCATGCTGACCATTGAGGACCTCCATGTAAGTGGAGCGGTGCCGAAATCGATGAGCTGTTGAAAAACTGAAAGGAGTGCCCCATGCCAGGAAAGACGATGAAAAAGGCGCCAGAGCCGGTGCTGAAGGTATGGAAGACGAGGTCTGTGTTCTGGGACTTGGAGTACTGGCACAAACTCGATACACCTCATTGCCTTGATCAAATACACATCTGTAAGAATGTCCTTGAGAGTTTGCTCGTGACACTGATGAACATGTCGAATAAGACCAAGGATGGGCCGAAGGCAAGAAAAGACTTGCAAGATTTGAATATCAGGGAAGATCTGCACATGCCGCCCCATAAACAGTCAGACGAGACAGAGACAGAGGCGCGGGAGAAGAAGGGCAAGAAAATAAAGAAAGAGGATTATTGCCCACCTTCTTGCTTCACCTTAAGTCAGACTGAGATCGATCAATTCTTTAAGTGCCTTACCAGAGTCAAAGTTAGTTCCGGTTACTGTGGAAAGATAAGCAGATATCTAGACACGGACAAGAAAAGGTTTAGCTGGATGAAGTCCCATGACTGTCATGTGATGATGACGCAGATACTACTTGTTCCCCTTAGAGGGATAATGGTCAGGCACGTCCGTGACACGCTTATTGATCTCTGCAACTTTTTCGATGTCATCTCCCAAAATTCGATTAGTCTGAAGTAGCTCCGAAGGCTATAGGAAGAGATCATTGTGATACTGAAAGAGCTTGAGATGTACTTCCCACCTGCGTTCTTTGACATGATGGTGCATCTGTGTGTCCAAATTTTGGACAACATAATAGACTTGGGGCCGTCATTTCTGCACAACATGATGCCGTTTGAGAGGATGAATGGGATCATCAAAGGATTCGTTCGTAACATGTCCCGTCCGGATGGAAGCATCATCCAGGGGTATCTGACACAAGAGTGCATCTCTTTCTGCGAGAATTTTCTATATGGCATAGACCAGCCGCCTGATGTTAGTGTTGGTTTGCCCGATGACAAGCACGATTGGATCGAGGCTCGAAGGAGAAGGTCACTCCAACGGTCGCAGGAAACTGCATGTGGCATACTCAGATCGATGCAACGACTTTTACATCCCAAACTTGGTAGTGCTACAACACCTAGACGAGGTAGATCCTTTCGTGGCACTGCACAAAGAAATTATCGCAAAGAAGTATCGTGACCGGGGGTATGCAGGAGGGACGCCAAAGTTACTAGAGAGCACAACTCCACTTCCCTCCATTGGTTCGGAGAGCATATTATTGCTAATCCCCAAGAGGAGGGCTCTAAGGACGGATTGCTCATATACGCCTTAGCACATGGCCCCTCGCCCAACCTCCTAACCTATCAGGCATACGATATCGACGGATACACGTACTACACGGAGGCCAAATATATGGACAGTGATGATCAGAACTTAGGGGTGACGATGGAATGCATGACCGGCAGCGACAACAATGCAACTGAAAGATTTTGCAGAAGGATCAAGGAGATCTGGGAGCTTGACTACTGTGGACTGCACAACACGACGATGTTCTGTGTCAGATGGGCTAAGAATGTCGAAAGAGAAAACCGGAATTTCACTACCATGACTATACCCGACGCCAAGAGCGCTACCGTGAACGCTATCGCAAAAAAATGAGCCATGGGTACACGCTAAGCACATGACACAATGCTTCTTCATAACCAACCTGCGCAATCCCAGCCGTGTTGTCGTGAGGAGAGGCAAAAGGAACATCATTGGAATGGATGGAGTCGCCAACGAGGCAGACTACGATCAGTATGGCAACCCAATGAGGGAAGATGATGATGATGAAGAAGTATACGTCAAAAGAAGAATCAATACTACATTACCTAAGAAAAAGCATACTCCATGGAAAAGGCAAAGTCACAATGAGGGTCTCAATTATTCTTGAACGAACAAGAAGGGAAAGAAGCTGACTCTGAAACGAAAACGTCAACCCTCAGGAACCGTATGTTATCGGTCAAATGATGTAATATATATGTTCCTATTTTGTATACACACTTAGTCATTATTATGCATGGGTCCAATGATGTAATATATATGTTCCTATTATAGGTACTGGTTATAGCAGCATCGCTTTTTTGAGAAAAGAGCTACAACTAGTCAAGGTAGCAGTAGCGGTTTCTACATGAAACCCCTATAGCTACCTGGAGTAGCTATAGCGCGTTTTGCCTAAACGCGCTACTACTATGACCACTTAACCCCGAAGATCCCCACTCCTCTCTGCATCCCACCTCTTTTCCCCCAAATCCCCACACTCTCTCTTCCCTCGTCGCGCTGCCGGAGCCCTCGTCGCACCTCTGAGCTCGCCTCCGACCCGGCGCCGGCTCCGGCCCCCGACCCCGACCCGGCTGGGCTCGCCCACGGCCCTGGCCCCGACCCCGCCCCGGCGCTCGACCCCGACCCCTCCCAACCTCAGCCGTCATCAGGCCTGCACCCTCTGTAAGCCCCCCACCTCTCCTCCTCTCTCTAGTAGCTAGGTTTTTTGGTTAATTTAGTTAGGTTTTAGTTAGGTAGATGGTTAATTAGGTTATATATTTAGTTATGAATTTCGCTAGGTTTTTTCTTCCAAATTCTATATTTTTCTTCCTTTTATATGCAAATTTGAAGTGGACATGTGATGTTTTGGACATGTCATATTTGGAAATTTGGACATGTCATTTGGACATGATGATTATGTGTTGGGTAAATGATCTGAGTGGCCTATGTTACTGATAACCCACAAGTATAGGGGATCAATTGTAGCCTCTTTCGATAAGTAAGAGTGTCGAACCCAACGAGGAGCTAAAGGTAGAGCAAATATTCCCTCAAGTTCTATCGACCACTAATACAACTCTACGCATGCTTGACATTCGCTTTACCTAGAACAAGTATGAAACTAGAAGCACTCTGTAGGTGTTTTTGGGTAAGCTTGCAAAAAAGTAAAGAGCATGTAAATAAAAGCTAGGGGCTGTTTAGATAAAGACACAACTAAATTAGTTTTAGTAAAGAGCTTTTGTCAACAAGAAAGTTATTTGTCCCTAGGCAATCGATAACTAGACCGGTAATCATATTTGCAATTTTATTTGAGGGAGAGGCATAAGCTAACATACTTTCTCTACTGGGATCATATGCACTTATGATTGGAACTCTAGCAAGCATCTGCAAATACTAAAGATTCATTAAGGTAAAACCCAACCATATCATTAAAGCATCAAGTCCCCTTTATCCCATACTCAAACAACCTACTTACTCGGGTCTGTGCTTCTGTCACTCACGCCACCCACCATAAGCAAATCATAAGCATATTGAAAACCCTACAGCGGGAATCCCTCACGCTTTCGTGACACAGAGAGCACCATAGGACAGCACCAATAATAAAACATACAACTCAAACCAATCACGATCATCAAATAGCCATTAGGACAAAACAGATCTACTCAAACATCATAGGATAGCCATACATCATTGGGAAATAATATATAGCATTGAGCACCATGTTTAAGTAGAGATTACAACGGGTAAGAGAGAGGTTACACCGCTGGATATAGGGGGGGAAGAGTTGGTGATGATGGCGGTGAAGTTGTTGGTGAAGATGGCGGTGATGATGATGGCCCCGGCAGCGCTCCGGTGCCACTGGAAGCAAGGGGGAGAGGGCCCCATTTCTTCTTCTTCTTCTTCTTCCTTGACCTCCTCCCTAGATGGGAGAAGGGTTTCCCCTCTGGTCCTTGGCTCCCATGGCGTGGGAGGGGCGAGAGCCCCTCCGAGATTGGATCTATCTCTCCGTCTCTCTCTGTTTCTGCGTTCTCTTCTGGCTCTGTTTCACCATTTCGTATATATATGGAGATCCGTAACTCCGATTGGCTTGAAACCTTCGCCCTGATTTTTTTCCGAATATTAGATTTCTTGCGGCAAAAGAAGAGCGTCAACTGCCTTACGGTGGGCTCATGAGGGTAGGGGCACGCCCTAAGGGGGGGAGGGCGCCCCTGCCTCGTGACCACCTCGGGCACTGGTTCGCGTTGATTTTCCTTCCGAATTTTCCATATTTTCCAAAAATATGCTCCGTCCGTTTTTATCCCGTTTGGACACCATTTGATATGGATATTCTGCGAAACCAAAAACATGCAATAGACAGGAACTGACACTGGGCACTGGATCAATATGTTAGTCCCAAAAATAGTATAAAAAGTTGCCAAAAGTATATGAAAGTTCAATAATATTGGCATGGAATAATAAAAAATTATAGATACGATGGAGACGTATCAGCATCCCAAAGCTTAATTCCTGCTCGTCCTCGAGTAGGTAAATGATAAAAAGATAATTTTTTATGTGGAATGCTACCTAGCATAATCTTGATCATATGTCTAATCATGGCATGAATATTAAGACATGAGTGATTCAAAGCAATAATCTATCCTTTGACATAAAGACAATAATACTTCAGGCATACTAATAAAGCAATCATGTATCTTCAAAATAACATGGCCAAAGAAAGTTATCCCTGCAAAATCATATAGTCTGGCTATGCTCCATCTTCACCACACAAAATATTCAAATCATGCACAACCCCGATGACAAGTCAAGCAATTTTTTCATACTTTTGACGTACTCAAACCTTTTCAACTTTCACGCAACACATGAGCGTGAGCCACGCACATAGCACTATAGGTGGAATAGAATATGATGGTGGAGGAGACAAAAAGGAGAAGATAGTCTCACATCAACTAGGCGTATCAACAGGCTATGGAGATGCCCATTAATAGATATCAATGTAAGTGAGTAGGGATTGCCATGCAACGAATGCACTAGAGCTAAAAGTATATGAAAGCTCAAACTGAAACTAAGTGGGTGTGCATCCAACTTGCTTGCTCATGAAGACCTCGGGCATTTGAGGAAGCCCATCATCAGAATATACAAGCCAAGTTCTATAATGAAAATTCCCACTAGTATATGAAAGTGTTAACTCAAGAGACTCTCTATATGAAGAACATGGTGCTACTTTGAAGCACAAGTGTGGTAAAATGATAGTAACATTGCCCCTTCTCTCTTTTTCTCTCATTTTTTTATTTTTTATTTTTTGGTGGGCTTCTTTGGCCTTTTTGTATTTGGGCTTCTTTGGCCTCTTTTATTTTTTGCAAAGTCCGAAGTCTCATCCCGACTTGTGGGGGAATCATAGTCTCCATCATCCTTTCCTCACTAGGGCAATGCTCTAGCAATGATGATCATCACACTTTTATTTACTTACAACTCAATATTACAACTCGATATCTAGAACAAAGATATGACTCTATATAAATGCCTCCGGTGGTGTAGCGGGATGTGCGATGATCTAGCGTAGCAATGACATCAAAAAGCGGACAAGCCATGAAAACATCATGCAAAGCAATATGACAATGAATGCTCAAGTCATGTATATGATGATGATGAAAGTTGCATGGCAATATATCTCGGAATGGCTATGGAAATGCCATGATAGGTAGGTATGGTGGCTGTTTTGAGGAAGGTATATGGTGGGTTTATGGTACCGGCGAAAGTTGCGCAGTACTAGAGAGGCTAGCAATGGTGGAAGGGTGAGAGTGCGTATAATGCATGGACTCAACATTAGTCATAAAGAACTCACATACTTATTGCAAAACTTTATTAGTCATCGAAAAAACTACTACGCACATGCTCCTAGGGGGATAGATTGGTAGGAAAAGACCATCGCTCGTCCCCGACAGCCACTCATAAGGAAGACAATCAATAAATAAATCATGCTCTGACTTTGTTACATAACGGTTCACCATACGTGCATGCTACGAGAATCACAAACTTCAACACAAGTATTTCTACAATCCACAACTACACACTAGCATGACTCTAATATCACCATCTTTATATCTCAAAACTATTGCAAGGAATCAAACATATCATATTCAGTGATCTACAAGTTTTATGTAGGATTTTATGACTAACCATGTGAATGACCAATTCCTGTCATCTCTCTAAATAGATATAAGTGAAGCAACAGAGTTTAATTCTTTCTACAAAAGATATGCCCGTGCTCTAACAAATATAAGTGAAGCAAAAGAGCATTCTGCAAATGGCGGTTGTCTAAGTGAAGAGAAACAGGCAATCCAAACTTCATATGATATAAGTGAAGCACATGAAGCATTCTATAAAGCCATACTCAAAAGATTTAAGTGAAGTGCATAGAGCATTCTATAAATGAACCAAGGACTATCTCATACCAGCATGGTGCATACAAGAAAAATGAAAACTAAATGCAAAAGACGCTCCAAGATTGCACATATCGCATGAACGAAACGAATCCGAAAACATACCGATACTTGTTGAAGAAAGAGGGGGGTGCCTCCCCAGCATCCCCAAGCTTAGATGCTTGAGTCTCCTTGAATATTTACTTGGGGTGCCTCAGGCATCCCCAAGCTTGAGCTCTTGCCTCTCTTCCTTCTTCTCACATCGAGACCTTCTCAATCATCAAACACTTCATCCACACAAAACTTCAACAGAAAACTCGGTAAGACCCGTTAGTATAATAAAGCAAATCACTACTCTAAGTAATGTTTCAAACCAATTCATATTTTGTTTTTGCATTGTGTCTACTTTAATATAACTTTTTCATGGCTTAATCCACTAATCTGAATCGATAGATTCATCAAAACAAGCAAACTATGCATCAAAACAGAATCTGTCTAAAACAGAACAGTCTGTAATAATTTGAACATTCACCATAATTCTGATACTTGAAAACTTCTACCAAAATTAGGAAAAATCCATTTGACTTTCCAGCTAAAAATGTAAAATCGCGCACTACAGCCAAAGTTTCTGTCCTGCACCGTACAAACCATCAAGCAAATGTAAACATCCTAAAGGCAAACCTTGGCACATTATTTTTATAATACAATGGAATTGTACAAGGGGATAATTATTTTTATTGAAAAGTTTCTGTAATCAAGATTCACAAAGTTGCCGTGAGCATGAACAAAGTTCAAGGAGCTCTCCCACTTCAACAATGCTTGTCTTTCTCACTTTCGCTTTCCTTTTTCAAAAAGCTTTGGGTTCCCCTCTTTATTTTTGTTGTTTTTAAACTATATGAAAGCACTCAACAGAAATAAATGACTCTCTAAAACTTCCGGGTTGTCTCCCTGGCAGCGCTTTCTTTAAAGCCATTAAGCTAGGCATAAAGTGCTCAAGTAGTGAATCCACCCGGATCCCAAGGTATATCAAAGCCAATTTTAATTAACAATGATTTAGCATTTAGTAGTGAGCACAAAGTAACATATATCATGTAACAACAAAGTCTAACTCGCTTCCTATGCATCGGCATGTCATAAAAGAACAATTCATGCACACATAGTAAAGGCCGATGCATAGTATAAACAGTTTCTTGCAATTCTATCATATTGGAAACATAGAGAGGTGGAGATATAATTCCTCTCTCATAATAATTGCAAGTAAGAGCAGCAAGCACATGCATATTATATTTATCGAAATCATCATGTGCAACGGTAAAAGGCAACCCATCAATATAATCCTTAATAAGTGCAAACTTCTCCGATATAGTATAATCGGGAGAATTCAAAAAGATGATAGGACTATCATGCGTGGGTGCAATAGCAACAATTTCATGTTTAACATAAGGAACTATAGCAAGTTCATATCCATAAGCATAATTCATATTGGCATCTTGGCCATAAGCATAGCAAGCATCATCAAAAAGGGATATTTGAAAAGAATCATAGGGATCATAACAGTCATCATAGCAATCATCCTTCGGTAAGCACGAAGGGGAATTAAACAATGTATGAGTTGAAGAGTTACTCTCATTAGAAGGTGGGCACGGGTGATCAATCCGCTCTTCCTCCTTTTGTTCTTCGCTCTCCTCATCATCTTTTTCATCCAATGAGCTCACAGTTTCATCAATTTCTTCTTCAATAGACTCCTACAAAATATTAGTCTCTTCTTGGACAGCGGAGTAGTCCTCAATACATAGTTTAACATAAGCATTAGAAGCATAATTATCATAGCAATATTTATGTATGGCAAAAATTTCAGATTTATGAAAAGTAGCATCATACGTTTCAATCAAAGAAGCAATTTTGTAAGCACCCTTAAGAGCAACAAATTCTTCAATTTGTTGAATATCATAGTAACTATAAACACCTTTAGCATAAGAAGATAAGATTGCATTATCAATAAACTCACATTGGTAGGGAAGGTGTTTCTTAGGGTTTTCAGAACAACAATTAACATCATATATTTCGCATAAATTCCAAGCATAGCATTGCAAACGATGAATTTGATCCAGTAAAAGTTTGCCATTTTCAGATATTTGGTGTCGCACAAAACAAGCATGCTCATCTAAAGATTTGCCCTCAACTAAGCTAGTTGGGGTTTCTGCACGAGCACATAGGGATCGAAGATGATCCAAGTAATAAGCTTCAACAGTGTGATAGATTTTAAGTGGTTCTTCAACCATTGGTTTAGTAGGTACAACTAATTTTTTTTGGTATTTTGCGTTTCCTACCCATAACTAAAGATAGAAAACAACTAATATAAGAAAATACAAATTACTTAGTGATAAAGCAAACAAGCACACACGATAATATTCACCCCACGCTATTGCTCCCCGGCAACAGCGCTAGAAAAAGGTCTTGCTAACCCACAAGTATAGGGGATCAATTGTAGTCTCTTTCGATAAGTAAGAGTGTCGAACCCAACGAGGAGCTAAAGGTAGAACAAATATTCCCTCAAGTTCTATCGACCACCGATACAACTCTACGCACGCTTGATGTTCGCTTTACCTAGAACAAGTATGAAACTAGAAGTACTTTGTAGGTGTTTTTGGGTAAGCTTGCAAAAAAGTAAAGAGCACATAAATAAAAGCTAGGGGCTGTTTAGATAAAGACACAACTAAATTAGTTTTAGTAAAGAGCTTTTGTCAACAAGAAAGTTATTTGTCCCTAGGCAATCGATAACTAGATCGGTAATCATATTTGCAATTTTATTTGAGGGAGAGGCATAAGCTAACATACTTTCTCTACTTGGATCATATGCACTTATGATTGGAACTCTAGCAAGCATAAGAAACTACTAAAGATTCATTAAGGTAAAACCCAACCATAGAATTAAAGCATCAAGTCCCCTTTATCCCATACGCAAACAACCTACTTACTCGGGTTTGTGCTTCTGTCACTCAAGCCACCCACCATAAGAAAATCATAAGCATATTGCAAACCCTACAGCGGGAATCCCTCACGCTTGCGCGACACGGAGAGCACCGTAGGACAGCACCAATAATAAAACATACAACTCAAACCAATCACGATCATCAAATAGCCATTAGGACAAAACAGATCTACTCAAACATCATAGGATAGCTATACATCATTGGGAAATAATATATAGCGTTGAGCACCATGTTTAAGTAGAGATTACAGCGGGTAAGAGAGAGGATACACCGCTGCATAGAGGGGGGGAAGAGTTTGATGATGGCGGTGAAGTTGTTGGTGAAGATGGCGGTGATGATGATGGCCCCGGCAGCACTCCGGCGCCACTGGAAGCAAGGGGGAGAGGCCCCCCCTTCTTCTTCTTCTTCCTTGACCTCCTCCCTAGATGGGAGAAGGGTTTCCCCTCTGGTCCTTGGCTCCCATGGTGTGGGAGGTGCGAGAGCCCCTCCGAGATTGGATCTATCTCTCTGTCTCTCTCTATTTCTGCGTTCTCTTCTGGCTCTGTTTCACCATTTCGTATATATATGGAGACCCGTAACTCCGATTGGCCTGAAACCTTCACCGGTATTTTTTTCCATATATTCCAAAAATAATCTCCATCCGTTTTTATCCCGTTTGGAGACCGTTTGATATGGATATTCTGCGAAACCAAAAGCATGCAACAGACAGCAACTGGCACTGGGCACTAGATCAATATGTTAGTCCCAAAAATAGTATAAAAGTTGCCAAAAGTATATGAAAGTTCAATAATATTGGCATGGAACATTAAAAAATTATAGATACGATGGAGACGTATCAGCTACGCCAGAATGTTGATTCATTTCCGTTCCGGTGAATTTCAGGCGCTCGATATGTGCATTTTTTAGGAAAGGTAATGCCGAAATTTTCCGTGAATTTTGGCATGATTTGTGCTAGATAGTAGGCATGTCGAGTGCTGGGAAACGACATTCCGGCAAACATAGATTTCTTTTTTATGTCATTTCTCATTTTTTTCATAGTTTTAGAATTAAACAAGGAGACTTAATCATAGGAAACATGTCGAAGAACGAAGAAACTGGGCCTTCTGACCAAGATGCATACGAGATGGATTATGAGGGTGAACAAGAGTACCTCGACTTTTTGACTGCTAATAAAATGCAAATTCAAGGTTTGCAGGTCGGCCTCGACGATGGTACTGACGCCCACATCAACACCAAGGGCGCCGGCACCGATGGCGGTGCCGAGACCGGCGGGGAAGGTACTAGTGAGGAAGATACCGGCGGGGAAGGTACCAGCGCCGATGCCGCTACCGAAAAGAAGAAGCAGAAGAAGCAGAGGATACGAAAACCTAAAAAACTCGGGATTGGATGACTGGTGATCACAAAGATGGCACCTGGCAAGTTTGAGCCATTAGAGCCAGAAGAAGCTCGCAAGTGCTATGGGAACCAAGTAGGATGCATCCTACGGGAATGCGCGAGCATCAACGATGATGACTTAAGTAGTAAAGAACATTTGACACAGTTGCTCCTGATGAAGTTGCACAAGAGATTCAAGTTCCCCGACCGGGATGATAACATAGAAGAACCGTGGGATGATCCGAAGATGAAAAAGATTAACAATCACGCCATGGGCATGTTCAGCAATGATTTGGCCTCCTGGAAAGGGAGGGTGAAATGAGCTATTAAGGCTGATGAACCCCTGTCCAAGATTTGGAGGGAAATCTGACACTTACGGAAGAGGAGATTGAAAAGTTCAAGGACACTTGCGCTACCGAGGCAGCCAAGTCTAAGGCTGCGAAATTCAAGAGCCTTCAGCAAAGGAACATGGGGAAGCATCTCCTCGGAAGCCGTGGCTACCTCGGTAAAAGGCCCATATGGGATAAGGAGGACACGGAACGTGAAGCCGCGGGTATCCCAGACCACTTCACGAAGTTCACCAACCCCTTGGAGCGTGACATCATCAGGGCCCACTACAAGTGGGATAAGGAAAAGAAGGTTTTTTACACGGACCAGATCATGAGGAAATTGATTAGACTACTAGTAATTATTCTTTTACCACCTTACATTTAGCTCTAGATCTAGTCTACTACACATTCCTAAACGGTTCACGCTCCTTCTGCATGAGAAGCAACACCAGCTTCAGCCGAAAGCCCTACTTCTCCGATGAGGCCCAAGTGGGACAACCCTCTCAACCGGGCCTTGAACGAACTTAAGGGACTCCCTTTGGACCAGGGCTGCAATATGGCCGTGTGCACGACGCCAGAGACAGTGCCACGTGGAAGGTGTTTTACAACGAGGGCCTGGAGGCCAAGAAGAAGAAAAAAAGAAGTTTAGTCAGGCGAACATCGACGGGAAGGTGAAGCTTGTGGTTGAGAAAAAAGCAGCTGAGGACACGAAAAAACAGCCGAGGAGAAAAATGAGTTGCTACAGCAGGCAGTCAATGCAGTTGTAACTACCTGCAGAAATGATTTTGCTACTAACTTGGTTCCAACTATCATCAACCATACGAAGGAAAATCCAGACAAGGCGGTACATGATTTCCCGTTGCCCAGTTTCGTCGGGAGCAACTCCGTGAACAACAACACCACCGCACCATCACTTGCTCATGTAACCGGGCATCCTCTCGCAGTCGCTCCCGCTCATAGCAGCCCGTCCTCAGTCTATGGCGCGCTAGGTGGGCCTTCATCTTTGGCTGAGCTCGACGCCCTCACGGTAAACACACGCCTTTTGAATGTTTTACGTCACAGACATGTGTTTGCAGGCCGAAGAAACCCCGTGCACTATACTCTACTTGATGAAAGGTCAGAAGGTGGACGTGGGAAACGGGATGATAATGAACCCCTTGCAACCCACGTTCCACAACCACCCGATCCCCGCTGGGCACATCAGAGTTAACTTGTCCAGTGTGAAATCGGGGCACAAGCATTTGCCTCCTCTAGTACAGCCTGTGGGAGAGGACGATGAGACCCCGCCGTGGATTGGAAACTGCAAGGGTTGGGTGCTGCTATGGCCGAAGAATCTTATTCGTCTGGAGCCTGCCGAGAGCACACCAATAACCACACATCAACAACCATGTCCGGAGACCACCACCCCGCCTACGCAATTACCAGCTCCTTTAGTGCCGGTGAGAGCGGCGGACGACGTGATGAAGGGGGTGCAATAGTACTGGCTGATGTAATTGCTCCTGTAGAACATAGAATGGATGATGAGACAGAGGTCGACCCAATGGGTTTCCTCAATACAAACGCGTATGACTGTGACATAGATATGATGAGTCAACCATATGATGAATCGGGCTATCATCATGCTAATGAGGATATGGATGATCTGCCCGGGCAAGAAGGTCGTAGCAGGGATTGCAAAAAGTCTCTCTTCATGAAATCCTCACAGGACACGCCAGAAGATGCCGCCTCAACACAGGCTCAAATAGACGAGGGTTGTATAGTGCTTAGCCCGGGAACACTAGGGCAGGGGTTAAGGAAGGGTCTGGAAGGTGTGCCCAAGAAAAAGGAGAGGAAGAGATCGGGGAAGATAGCTGCCTCCAAACAAGCCAGAGCACATAGCAGCCAGATGATGGATTCTGAAGAGCATGTACCTGTGAAAGGTGCGGCCATGTTCCATCTCACGGGTGAGCCGATGCTACCATCGAAACCGCTGGAGGCACTATCAGGGGATCTCAGGAGACTGCACGACCATGTGCTGTCGACTGAGAAAATCCTACTAGCCTCAAAGGATCCAGGATATCCGACATACGCGGCTCGTGTGCCTGAGGGGAAGTGCTACGTTGACACATGGCCCGCGGAGGTGTTCTTCCTGTGGTTTGACCATATCTTTGAGATGTTTCTGACAAGGCGGCTCGATTTTAATCGTCCGCCTTTTTGCGCTACATATGAGCTCCGTCATGAAGAGAGAAGAAGTCTCACAAATCTGTGTGGCGGATCTGTACTACATGCACGAGTATTTCTTGAGTCTCGGCGACTTTGAGCGTGAAACTGCTAGCGACTACCTCCAAAACTTCATGGTACAGAATAAGGACCAGGAAATTGTCCTCCTGCCTTATCATCCAAAGTAAGTTAGTTCCAGACAACCCTTTCGTACATTTCAATCATTCCTTCTCGCTCATATGGAGAATAATTTGAGGTGTCTTTTCCCTGCGGCAACGGTCGCGCCGTCCTTATCGTTCTTTACCGGCGAGTCTCCCACGCCGTGTATTTCGACCATTCTAGAGACTACAAGAAGAAGGACTGCACTCACATAATGAATATTCTAGATGATGCTCTCCAAGGCTTCAACATTAGAGGTGGCCACATGCATATCAGGAAACAAAGGAGCAAGAATATGGGTTTCGCGCATAAAACTAACTTCTGTTGCATCTATGTCCCAAAACAAATCAAGAAGGATGGATTCTACATCCTCCATCTCATGATTGAGTTCAACACGGATCATCAAAAGCTTCGCATGACAAGAAGAAATGATGAACATATCCACAAGCGGCTAGAATCTCATGGAGAAGCGGATTATAAACTTAGAGATGACTTCTTTCGCATCCAAAGGGACATTGCGACAATCATCATGAAAGAAGTCATCGATGAGAAGGGGATGTTCCACCACGGCCCTATATCGCGAGCTGACGTCCAAACTCGCATAGGCATGCAATGTCAAGACCTCACGCCGTTCAAGAAGCTAGGGTCCATCTTCAATGATATGGAAGGATGGAACTTCTAGTGATTTACGATGCTGATGATGATGATATGTGTCGGTTGAACTTGTATACTTTCTGTAGCGATGAAACATTGTGATGTCCATGGTCCGTGCCGAACTTGCGTAACGCTACTTTGTTTGTTTGGGTACGATGACCTGCATACCTCTAGTTAATTAGTTTGCGCACTGTATGTTGCATCTAGTTGCTAATTAACCCTTTATTTTTCGTGTTGCTCTAATATATTTTGTTGCATATGATTGTACATCCTCTTAATGAACATGCATTTCTAACAGGTACCTAGTTTCTTGATGGCGAGATGGCGATGCTATGTCGTGTACAAAGTGAAGGTTCCGGGGGTGTACAACGAGTGTCCTGAGTGTCAGGCGCAAGTGAATGGGGTCTCGGGCGCCAGCCATAAAGGCTTCAAAACCAGACAAGAAGGAGAAGCTAGTTACTTGAGGTTCATGCTAGCGCGAGAGAGGACTCGTAACCGCCGCCTCATGTACTGCATAGTTTCGCTCTCACTCATAGTGATAGCTCTTCTCGCGTATACCATTGTTTAGATGGATGATGTTGTAGTTGCAAATATTCAAGACTTGCATGTATCGCTATTTTCGAGATGATGACGAGATACCACTTTCTATTGGATGATGATTATGATGAGACTATTTGTATGTATATGCTATGATTACATTTGTGGTCTCGCAGCCATTTGTATGTGTATCATGATGACATTTGTATCTGCTAAAGATTCTTGTATAAAGCCTGTTCAAATACAAAACAAATATGCAAAAAAACAAAAACTACTAAAATTAGTAGTAGCGAGTGGAGAAATGTTAGAAGCAGCGCCACAGTAGCAGTAGCGCATCCCCGCAAAGCGCGCTAGCACTATTAGCAGTAGAGAGCTTCCACGAGGCACGCTGCTACTACACTTGTATAGCAGTAGCGCCAGTGAGAACGCGCTACTTCTACGGGTTAGCTGTAGCTCCTTATTAGTAGCGCCGGTCACCGCGCTACTGATATACCTAGAACCTGCGCTACTGCTAGCCTTTTCCCTAGTAGTGAAGTTTTGCAGTCTCAGAAAGGGCTGGCGACATACCACTATTGTCATATTATATCATGGTTGTTTTGACAACATGTTGCGGTTTCAGATGTATTATGATTGCTCGCTAGCTGATTATGTCATTGATATGAGTCATTATAATCTTTAAGAGTTATTGTAGACATGGTTAGTTATAATGTTGGCTGAAAACATGGGTGCTGGTTAAGCTTATTTATGCAAACAAGAGCAAAAGAGTTTGTAAAAGTTTTTCTTTTTCACTTTCAGTTTATCAACTGAATTGCTTGAGGACAAGCAATGGTTTAAGCTTGGGGGAGTTAATACGTCTCCAACGTATCTACTTTTCCTACTGCTTTTCCTCCTGTTTTGGACTCTAATTTGCATGATTTGAATGAAACTAACCCCGGACTGATGCTATTTTTAGCAGAACTACCATGATGTTGTTTTTGTGCAGACATAAAAGTTCTCGAAACGGAATGAAACTTTGCGAGGATTTTTTATATCAATAATAAGAATTTCTGGAGCCAAGACCTACTAGAGAGGGGCACTTGGGTGGGCACAACGCACCAGGGCGCGCCCCCCTCTCCTGGTGCGCCCATGGAGCCGCCGCCAAGCCCTGTTCTTCCTCGAGAGGGCAGATCTAGAGTCTGTTTGGGGCTCCGGAGAGGGGGATTTGCGTTCTTCGTCATCACCAACCCTTCTCCATCGCCAATTCCATGATGCTCCCCACCGGGAGTGAGTAATCCCTTCGTAGGCTCGCTGGTCGGTGAGGAGTTGAATGAGATTCATCATGTAATCGAGTTAGTTTTGTTAGGGCTTCATCCCTAGTATCCACTATGTTCTTAGATTGATGTTTCTATGACTTGCCATGCTTAATGCTTGTCACTTTGGGCCCGGGTGCCATGATTTCAGATCTGAATGTTATCACCATTATATCCATGTTCTAGATCCGATCTTGCAAGTTATAGTCACCTACTATGTGTTATGATCCGGTAACACCGGAGTGACAATAACCGGGGCTTGTTCCGGTGATTACCGTAGTTTGAGGAGTTCACGTATTCACTATGTGTTAATGCTTTGTTCCGGTTCTCTATTAAAAGGAGGCCTTAATATCCCTTAGTTTCCAATATGGACCCCGCTGCCACGGGAGGGTAGGACAAAAAATGTCATGCAAGTTCATACATGCCTACATTATATCAATGAACTGGAGCTAGTACCGAATAGCCCTAGGTTATAAATATCACATGATGAATATCATCCAACAAGTCACCAATCCAATGCCTACGAATTTATCTTATATTGTTTCTGCTAAGTTACTACTAATATAATCACTATTACGCTTGCCACAAAATTACTGCTATCACTATTACTGTTACTATTGATGTTGTCACTTCTGTCAAAACTATCAAACTACTTTTCTACTGATTTTACTTGCTGCATATAATTAATCTCCAGGTGTGGTTGAATTAACAACTCAGCTGCAAATACCTTCAAATATTCTTTGGCTCCCCTTGTGTCGAATCTATAAATTTGGGTTGAATACTCTACCCTTGAAAATTGTTGCGATCCCCTATACTTGTGGGTTATCAGCACTCTCCCCGTGCTCCACCCCCTCCCCTGCTCTCTCCATCGAGCGCAGTCATCGCCGCCGCTCATTGTTGTCGTGGCCATCGTCTCTGCGTTGCCCCTCTGACGTGCCCACAAGCTCTGCGACGTCGTCCTCGTCATCTCCACCGAGCCAAGCGACCTGGGGCGTGTCGTAGCATCGTCATCACCACCGTCTTCCACCTCGGGAGCCAATCACCGCCGCCGTTGATTCGCCGCCGTCCGCGCCTCCCCGAGCCCGCTGAGACCGTCACCGACCTCGCTGTGAGCCTCGTCGTCATTTCCCCTCTTCTTCCCATGTCGCTCACCCCGCTAACTAGCCCCACCGTCAAACTCGGGGATCCATCGCCGCGGGCCATGTCACCGTCGAGGCACCAGCAGCCGTAGCTCGTGTCCGAGCACTTCGTCCTAGTCAACAGCTTCCCAGCAAGCCCACGCACCCACCAGCTCCTCCTCCCGTGCACCGTAGCGCCAAACCCGACCCCGCCTAAACTCTGGCCGCCGCCACGAGCTCGTTTCTGGCAAGCTCGATCCACCCCAGCTGCTGCCGCTAGCCGTGTTGGATGCGCGCGAATCCCAGCACCACGTAGAGCCTCTCCGCCGTTGTTTTGGTCATCGGAGGAGCTAACCCGAGCCCTCCACTGCATCTGCCGTCGCCGGCGTCGAGCCGCCGGTGCATTAGGCCCGGTTGACCAGGGGTTTGACCTGCCCTGGGTCGATGACATGTGGGCCCATGTTCCACTGACACTTTTAGTTAGGATTAAATTAGGACTAACATTCTCTATTAATGATCCTAGTCACTGACCAGTGGGTTCCACGCATCAGGTTTGACCTGGCTGACCTCCATTGACCTGCTGACGTCGGGCTGACGTAATTAATCATTTTCTAGATTAAATATAATCCAGGAAATTTCAGGAAATGTTTAAAACTTCAAAAATTCATATAGAAAATAATCTGTAACTCCAATGAAAATAATTTATATATGAAAAATGACCAGAGAAATCCAATCTTTCCATCTGTACCTTTTTCATGCATGTTTGAACAACCTAAGGTTGTTGTATATGACAGTTTGCATAATTGGCATTTAAATAATCACATATGGAGTTTGAATTTGAACCTTTGGTTCAAACCATCTTCATTTAATCTGGTTGCTAGTTGCACTAGCTCAATCGACATCATATTGCCATGTCATATACATGCATCATAGTGTTGCATTGCATTGATTGTGTTCCTTCTCTATTTGTCGGTGTTGTTCCCTCTGAGTGGACGTTGTTCCGACGTTGTGATCCTTAACACCGATGAAGAGCTATACTATCTTCAAAAGTGCCAAGCAAGCAAAACCCCCTTGTTCATTCCTATATATTTCCACTCTCTCTCGCTCTTGCTCTCTTTTACTGCATTAGGACAACAACAAATCAATTGTTACATGCAGCGGTAGTTGAACGCATTTCCTCTGCATGACCTGTCATTGCCACAGTAAATAGATGAAACCCACTAGCATGAGTAGGAGTTGTTTGAGCCCTGATGTGCCTACTCATTCATGCTTGTTTTTCATGCCTTCTACTGCTTAGAGTTGAGTCAGGTCCGACTCATCGGGAATGAATTGGAGGTGTGTGAACATGTCCTACTGTTGAGAGCTAAGTGTGTGAACACGATTTAGTAAAGGTATTGATGAGACGCTATGTAGGAGTACATGGTGGGTTGTTTCATTGGAACCGCCCTTAGGAACTGAGATATGTATTTGTGATTTAAGCTCAGCTACTACCACACATTGGGATCCTTAATTGACTCTCTTGACTTATTAACCGCCCATGTCCTCTATCCAGGAGTTGCAAGTAGTTTCTGGTGTTTGTAGTATGCTGAGGGCCGTGCGCAGCGCTGACCTGAGGGGTGGGTTGTGATGCGGTAGGCACGTCGCACGGTGTATTGGGATGCCCGTTTGGTGCCTGGGGAACCCTGCACACCTCATTCGGGGCGGTAGTGGAAACCTCAACCGGACTCCCTGCAGATGGAACCTGGATAGGCGATAAACCTGGACTAGGGACTTGTGTGGTTGGTCTGGTCGTGGTTGCTTACACAGTTCATAGACAAGTGAAAGTGGATACTCTAAAATGCGCAAGATAAGCGTGAGTGCTATGGATGGCGTTCTCTTAGGGAGACGGGAGCGGATCCATAGTGGTGTATTGATTGGTGAATATGTGGACCCGTGTGCGCCACCTCAAAAGAGTTACTTGCAGTCATAGTACAGGATAGCCACTGAGTCAAAGCTGGCTTGCTGCAGTTAAACTCCACCACCCCGTTGTTGATACTGATGCATATGTAGCTAGTTCTAATGTAAGTCTTGTTGGGTACATTTGTACTCACGTTTCCTTAATTTATGTTTTGCAGAGAGACTTCAATCTCACTAGTAGTTCTGCATGGACTTCGACGTTTAGCTTGTTACCTCAGCTACGATCTTGTACCCTTGGGAGGGTCTTGTAGATAATCAGGCTTCACAGCCTTTTTATTTGTAGTTGTCTGTACCCAGACATGTTATGCTTCTGTTGCTTGTACGCTCTGTATGTTGGGTCATGGGACCCATGTTTGTAATATCTGGCTCCTTAGAGCCTAATGAATAAATACTTTGAGTCATAGAGTTTTTTTGTGATGCCATGTTGTATTTGCACGTATCGAGCATATTGTGTGTATGTTATTGAAATGCTTGGTATGTGTGGGATCCGACAACCTAGTTGTTTATTCTTGGTAGCCTCTCTTATGGGGAAATGTCTCCTGGTGCTTCCATTGAGCCATGGTAGCTTGCTACTGCTCCGGAACACTTAGGCTGCCTGGCATGTGTCCTTCTTTGTTCCTGTGTCTGTCCCTTCGAGAAAATGTCACTAGTTGTTCCTTTAAGTCCTTGTAGCTTGCTACGACTTGGGTTCATACGTTGATGACATACACTTTCGTTGCTGGGTCACGTATGCCTGTCCCTGTAAGTTAGTGCCACCTAGGGTTTATGACTAGTCATGTCGGCCCGGGTTCTCTGTCATATGGATGCTAGTGACACTATCATATACGTGAGCCAAAAGGCGCAAACGGTCCCGGGCCAGGTAAGATGGCACCCATGGGGATACCGTGCGTGAGGCCGCAAAGTGATATGATGTGTTACATCCTAGATCGGTGTGACTTAGGATCGGGGTCCTGACATTATCGCGCTTCTATTAAAAATGAGAATTGTTTTCCTTAGCGCAAAAGTTTCTGTTTTCAGCAAGATCGAACCTACTATCACCGTAAGCTATTCCAAAGGTTACTTGGCACAAACACTAATTAAAACACAAAAATAGATCTAACCAGAGGCTAGATGAATTATTTATTGAAAATCAGAAGCAAAAAGCAAAGAACAAAATAAAGTTGGGTTGCCTCCCAACAAGCGCTATTGTTTAACGCCCTTAGCTAGGCATAAAAACACATAGATAGATCTAGGTATTGTCATTTTTGGTATGCACTCCATAGGTAGCTACCATAATAGATTCATATGGAAAAATAATTTTCTTTCTAGGAAAGTGTTCCATGACCTTCCTTAACGGAAATTGAAACATAATGTTTCCTTCTTTCATATCAATAATTGCACCAATCGTTCTAAGGAAAGGTCTACCAAGAATAATAGGACATGTATGACTGCAATCTATATCAAGAACAATGAAATCTACAGGCACATAATTCCTATTTGCAACAATAAGAACATCATTAATCCTTCCCATAGGTTTCTTAATAGTGGAATCCGCAAGATGCAAATTTAAAGAACAATCGTCAAATTCACGGAAATCTAGCACATCACATAAATTTTTTAGAATTGTGGAAACGCTAACACCAAAATCACACAAAGCATGGCACTCATAATCTTTATTCTTAATCTTAATAGTAGGTTCCCACTCATCATAAAGTTTTCTAGGGATAGAAACTTCCAATTCAAGCTTTTCTTCAAAATATTGCATCATAGCATCAACGATATGTTTAGTAAAAGCTTTGTTTTGATTATAAGCATGAGGATAATTCAACATGGATTGCAACAAGGAAATGCAATCTATTAAAGAACAATTATCATAATTAAAATCCTTGAAATCCAAACGAGTGGTGTCGTGGGAAACCACGGCCACCTATGGGACCAGGGGCCCCTTGCTGGTTCGGCAGGGGGGTGTCACGTCGCACAAAGAGCAGAAGAGCGTGGGGCAGCACGGCAGAAATCACACAGGCAATTTCACCTAGGTTCGGGCCGCCGTGAGGAGTAAAACCCTACTCCTGCTTTGGTGGATTGATGGTAGAAGAATGGTGGTCGAGCGAAGTACACTTGCCCGGTAGGAGTGCCTCAGGGAGACAGTGGCTACGCGCATATGATTGTGTGGGTATCCAACCTTCTAACCCCTATTACGGTTGCCATGGGCCTCCTTTTATAGGTTAAGGGGTCACCACAATGGCAAAGTAGTCATTATGCACTAATAAGATAGCAAATAGTGCTATCATACCTAACCCTCAGGCTAATAGGATGCACTAAATGCGCCGCTTAATGTCACATTGTCACTTGCCTGGCAAGCCTTGCCGGGCTGTTTTGCCAGCTTCACACCTGCTCGCTTGACACGTCGGACGACGGGTGTCGTTCGTAGGCATTTCCCGTAGAAAGAAGCTGCCATGTGGCGAGTGGCTGCCACTTAATCACTTTGCATCCTGACACCATACTGATTGACGACGTGGGTCATGGTGGAGTAGTTGGGTGAGGTGGTTTTGCCTCCGCGAGTCCCGGCAGGCCTTGCCGGGATTTCTTAGACGTTTTCTTCCGGGGGTGACCTCGCCCTCTCCAAGTTCACCTGCCCAGTAATGGAGACTTTTCTTCCGGTGGTATCTTGCTTCTCTGGCTTGACCTTCGTCCTCTTGATCTGCATGTTGGTCCCTCAAAGATCTTAGTCTCTTGTACTCTGGCATGGCCTGGTGCTGGAATCTTGTTCCCGTGCCTATGCAGAGTCTGGGCAACAGACCCAGGGTTTTGCTGCACCGACAGAAGCCCCGGGGACTGCCCCGAACAAGTTGATGAGCGTCGTCGAGGTAGGCCCTAATAAGTGCACATGCAATGGTGTGGAAGTGGCTGGTCTCTTGACATCTTCTTTGCTTCTTCATTAATCTCGAGTCTGGGCCAGTTTCTGGTTTCTCCGTGCGCCGTGTAAAGCCAATAGTGGTGGGGCCGCCCTTGTAATGGTCTGTGAATGACTTTAACGCACGGGGTAGAAACTTCCAATTCACTCTTCCCACCATGCTCTTATCCTTAGCCATTTATCCCGCATGCACTGCGCGGGGTATGTAACGGAGGCGTGAGGCGCGGGTGAGCATCAAGGCGAGGGCCCACTCTTCTTGAATTGGTGGAGGAGGACGGTGGTCGCTCATTGAGGGAGCGGCTCCCCTCCCTAGCCTACCTATAAAGGGAGGGGCGAAGGGAGGGCGGAGTCATTCATCCTTGCGTCCCCCTCCTCTATTTTTTGCTTCCTACTGGTTATGTCGAAGAGAAGAGCCTGGGGCCAGGCCCTAGGCTCCAGTCTAGAGCTTCACACGGATCCAAGGGGGGTACTCGAGCGGCATGGTGACAACGCCGGAGGTGGCGACTCCGGTGTGCTTGTTACCGGGTCGCCTGTAGCCTTGATTCCAATGGGAGGGGACGCGAACGACACCATGTCAAGGCCTGTAGTGGATATGGCGCGTGGTAGTCGGTCGCTCCCCATTCTTCTTTCCTCCGCGACGCCGGGGAGGAGTCACGAAAAAGGGTTGCCGCTAGCTAAAGCGGATCTGACTCCCCCTGGGTGTTGTCCTCTTGTCGTGTAGGAGGGCTTTCTACTCCCATACACGTCTTCAGAATGTGCAGTGGCTTCTGATGTCAGGTCCGTTGGGGACGACCATTCACTTTGTGGGATAAACCAGAGAGCATGGTGTCTGGTGCGGCTGTCGTGCTGAGGTCTTCGGGTGGCGGTGATACGGACGATGGTGGCAACCCACAATGCCTCAAGAACGGGGACGATCGTTCTGACGAGTCGTGTTTGTCGGTGACTCCGCATCCCCCATCTACTCCTCCGACAGCATCACCATCCACGCCCGCCCTCTGGTTTCTTCCTCCTTGCTAGGGAGCGGCACCATCCTGATCCTGGGGAGGCGCAAAATCCTAGCTATGTACGCCCCTGGCCTCCTCGACCTCTTCCTGCAGGAGATGGACAAGGCCAAAGGCATCACGGAGCACTTATCTTTTCTTCAATCTTCAACCTGTCGGCACTTGCCTAATTTTAATTCGAATAATGTAATCTCTCGAGTCCATGTTTGTGTTCTGTAAGGTTTGTACTTGTATTATCAGCATATTAATGAAAAATATGAACCTTGCCGGGAACTCGTGCATGTATATGTCCATGCAAAGGTGGGATGCCTCTTTAGTTTAAATAAACGAGTCTGCTCTAGCAGGCTATCCTACCGGTACCCTTTTGAATTTTTTTGCTAGAGAACTGAGCCTACCGGGCAAAAAATAAAAGGGACCAGCCCCCTGCCAACCTCTTTTCACTAAAGGCCACTACGACCATCCTAGCTAAATTAACGTTCAAGTCAAGGATGGGAGCACCTAAGTTTCAAAGAGTGGCGAGGTTTTCTCATGCACAAGTTCCAGCTTACAGAACACTTATGGACAAGAGGTAGAACTTATCTGTTTGGCTTGCAAAATAGTAGATCGGAAACTTATATGATGGAAAATGAACCCGGGGGCCATATGTTTCACTAGAAGTTTCTCTCAAGATAGCAAATAATACAGTGGGTGAACAAATTACTGTCGAGCAATTGATAGAAAAGCGCAAAGTTATGACGATATCTAAGGCAATGATTATGAAATATAGGCATCACGTCCATGTCAAGTAGATCAAAACGATTCTGCATCTACTACTATTACTCCACACATCGACCGACTCCTGTCTGCATCTAGAGTATTAAGTTCATAAAGAACAGAGTAACGCACACTACTGCATGATGGTCCAAACGCGACACTACGATCAGGGACACTTCAATGGAACTGTGTGTGATGCCATAATCACAAACGGTGGTGTAAAAAACCCATCAAAAAGGTGCAAAACATTTGTGATGACAGATGCATCAAACACGGTTCTGAATTTAGTTGCGTGTGCGATGTAGGGCATACGGTTCACCTCAATTAACTGTTTAGGATGAGGAGGCACAAAAAAATGTGCAGCCAAATGAAGGCATGTGCAATATAAAGCATACGGTTCACTGGGATGAACTATGTGTGATTAGGAAACACAATGGAAACGGTTCAACGGAACAAGATGTGTGTGATATGCAGCAAACAGGCCTGTAATCTGAAATTTGTGCGAAGACCAATAATAACACAGACGATTGCTGCTAATAAGCCGTGTGAATTGCTCTGTCTATAGTAGAATAACATGTATATATATAACTGAAATAAACATCGAATTACATAAGAGACTATACAGATCATTCGCACACACCTCAATAAACAATTGCATGCATTCTAAAGTAGGAGAAACATCGTCTAGTCATCTACTTCTTGTGACGCTCCCGCCACTGCTATGTGGCTCAATCCCTCGTCTGGGTTAGGAAGAAGATAGTTCCTCATGTCAACGATCCGCCTGTACGTATCGTAGCTTGTGTACGCGTCCATGACCGCGTACTTGACATGTTGTTCATCAAGTCTCTTATGCCACACACTGTGCCAGGCGTTCCTGTCCTTATTGCTCTCTTGCTTCATCTTCGTGTAGTAGGGGTCGATGATGGCCGAGGCGAGGTCAACGAGGGAGTTCAGTTTGCTTTTGTCACTGCCCCAAACCTTGTAGTGGATTTGGATGTTGACAAGATTCAGGCATTTCAAGTCCGAAACCTTGAGCGCTTTTAGATCGTTGGTGGTGTCCACTGTAGCAAAACTATAGTCGGAGCTGTTGGTAAACCTGGCAAAACGCTCGCAAGGCCTTGTGGCAAGGTGGAAGTGGTAGACGAGGACGTCATGTCGCATGCACAACTGGGCGACGGCAACCTTCTGATCGTGCCCCACACGACCCATGGTGTACTCGAGGTCGAAGCCGACCACTCGGTACTTGTCCTCTGCAAAGGAACTGCTCCATAGTTTGGATGGAACTCTCCACCGAGACCGGATCATTCGTGTACACCACCGAGACGGCCTTCCCCCTCATGTGGGTGTCCACTAAGTGATGCGTGGGGAACTGCCTGCCGTTGTCATTGTCGGCCGCTGGGAGCGCCATTGGAGCCACGGGGAGCACCATTGAAACCGCTGGATGTCCTCTCTATATGTGTCCTCGTGGGTGTGCTTATTGTGTCGTGTGAGACGAGAGATGAAGGTAAATGGCCGCGGGAATAAAAGGGGGCCGAGCAGCATGGATTCTCGGCACGTCCGCATGGCAGTTTTTGCAGCGGGTAACTGCATCGTCGTGCCACGCCCTGCGCAACCGCTTGCACACCAACGTGTGTGATTGTGTGCTGGTCCAAAAAACTGGCAGCATGCGTGGAGGGACGAGGGCAAAGCACCCAGAGGGACGCGATAGCAGAGCGCGCGCGGCGGGATGCGAGCAGAGCACGCACGGCCGCCTGAACCGCAAGCAACCACATGCATAGAGTAGTTGAACACGCAGGAAATGGTCGCCTACAAGCCGGCCGATAGTTGCATTGCTGCATAGAGAGCGGCCGTGTGGTACCACCTCCGTCTAGTCTATAGTCTCCTTTATATTCTGTGCCATCCTTTGCCCTCAAATTTAACCAACCAAATGTTAATGCATGTTTTAAAAATTATATAATTGGAAACTATGTTCAAATACAAATCCAACAATATAATCTTTGGCGACAAGCATTCATATTTTATTAGTTAAATCATACTTATAAACCAGGATGGTGGTATAGTAGGTAATTAAATCGCAAATGTTTTTTTATTAATGTATGTGTACGTGGCCTTTCGTCCTCCTCTCACACGTCTTGACACCCCGCTGCCGCAGACGGCTTACAGCGCAAGCTTGCGCAGCGCGGGGGGCGTTCTTCTTGCCAAACAGTGGCGCCAAAGAATCGTTGGTGAGCCCGTTCCCGCGCAATCTCGCAGGTTCCCGCACAAGCTTCCCGCACGACTTGGTGAAATCCCCCAAAATCCCAATGCTTACTGGCCTGCTTACAAAACCCTCACAGCCAGCGAGTCCTGCGTTGCATTTTCCCCTCCATCCCTGTAGCTTATCTCGTTTGCTTCCCCCACATTCGCCAATGGAACCGGTCCGTCGTCGTCGCTCAGCCACTCCGCCCTCATCAGAGGACAACTCCAGCTGGGAGTCTACACCACGGCGGTGGTGCAGTCCCCGACGTAGTGTAGTGCGCGTGGCGTCCCTGTTGGGTATGCGCAGAACACCCACCACACGCTCCGCCGCCAGTCCCCGTCGGGAGCTATTGTCGGCTGCCATTGCTGCCACACCACTATCGAAAGCCAGGGCCATCTCCCGCTCCACCGCCGCGGCCCGAAGGCGGGAGATGGCCGTCATGGCCGCCACCCCATTGCTGGCCATTGTGACCATCACCCGCTCCGCCATCGGGGCCCAAAGGCGGGAGGTGGTGGTCGTGGCCACCACCCCGTCATCGGCCGCCGTGGCCGCTATCCCACCATCGACCGCCGGGGTCAGCACCCACTCCGCCACCGCCGCCCAAAGGCGGGAAGCGGAGGTGTATGCCCGCACGTGCGACAGCGACCTTGCGCACTACACCAAGTTCCTGCGGGAGGAGGAGGAGCGCCTCGTCGAGCATGCAAAGAGCCTTACCGCCGCAGTGGCCACGGCACACACCTCCTCAGAGGCGAGGAATCAGGAGATCTACGAGGAGAACCATCGCTTCGAGAGGGGTCGTCTGGAGCGACAGAGGGCGTTCGAGTTGAGCGTCACTGAAGCTGCATTAGCGGCAGGCACCGCATTGCGGTTGCCTAGCTCGTCGGTAGGCTCCTCCTCCTCCGCCTCTTACTAGGCGCGCTCGGCAGAGGAGAGGCAGCCGGAAGTAGTACAAAGCCCCTCTGCAGTGGTAGTAGTAGTATTTAGGGGCTATTTTGTTCAGTTCATCTGACTATAGATGTGGTGGAACTTTACAACGTACTTAAATTTAGCTAGTATATATAGTTGAACTAGCTATTTCAGTACGTGTTGGCAACAACTGAGGAAAATTTTGGTCGGTTCAACTGTCGAGTTGACCTGTTTGTATAAATTAAGAATGATTGCTTAATCTATGAATGAAATCTATGCTTAATTACTGAATTTTAGTTGCAAAAATTAGATACTACTAGTGATTTTTAGCTTCATATTTTCACAAATCACAGTGTTACAAGGATTGACAAATCTTACAAATTGTTTGTACATGGTTGCACACGGGTCATCCAAAACAACTGTTTGCGTTAACGGGGTGCACAAATCATGTGATGCTCTCACTTTGCATACGGGTGTTCCATCTAAAACGTTTGCGATCAAGAGCTGCAGAAATCCGCACGGCACGGCACCTCCTACTACAATTAAAACCAAGACACATGGCGTCACGTGAATGGTTAACAAAATTTTGGATTTACTAGAATTTAAAAACCGGACATCTCAATGTTTTGTCAGCAATCAACGGTGCCCCGGTGTTTGAAATTCATTCCCATTTCTTGCATGGGACCTAAGCATGCACCCAAGGACACATATTTGATTTTTTCAACCAATTTATATGCACTCGAGCATGTGCATGTAGTTCAAATTTGAATTATGCGCATAAAATGCATTGAAAACTTAGTTAATGCATAAAAATGTCCAAACGAACCCCGAAAAATCACAAAAATTCACACAAGACTCCTAATGTTCTATGTTGACACGAGAAAAAAATCGAAAGCAATAAGAGGCAATGGATATTGTTTCGTCCCCAAAGGTGGGACGTTCCCTACCGAAAACCATCATGCTTGTTGTGAGAAGCTTCGGTTTGTGAGAAGCATAGACCCAAACCTGCCCCAAATGGGACAAAATTTGTACCACGGCATGTTGATGCCGCTTCATGATAGCATGCCAAGTTTAATGAATTTCACACGAGTTTTGGATTTACTAGAATTTAAAAACCAGGCATCTCAATGTTTTGCCGGCAATCAACGGTGCCCTGGTGTTTGAAATTCATTCCCATTTCTTGAATGGGACCTAAGCATGCACCCAAGGACACATATTTGATTTTTCAACAAATTTATATGCACTGGAGCATGTGCATGTAGTTTAAATTTGAATTGTTCACCTGAAATGGCTAGAAAACCAATTTAATGTATAAAATGTTCAAATGAACACTGAATAAATCCAATTCTTTTACGACACACATATAGTTGCATCTTCACTCCAGATAAAAGGTCTAGCAATTCAAACACCGTCCATTGCCGTTGTGACCCCACTATGTAATTCAAATAAAGATGGAAAATCTAGTAGATCGCACACAGTTTATTATCAGCAACCGTGTGAGATGTAGTACAAAATATCTTGGAGCACAGTAGGTGTATAGTACGCCTATGGCTTACGCGAGAACGTGCGCTGGCTATAGTCCATAGCCGGCGTCTCAAGCACACTAGCTTGCTCCCAAAATATCATTTCACTGTTCAATCGTTGCCGGTGAAAGATGGGCACGTGGACCCGCGTCATGAGGCCAATTTCGATGGCCCACTCCGGTGAGAGCGCGGCTGCAGATGCCTTGCGCGTGCTAACAAGGTGCATGAGCGCGGCCGCAATCTGCCACCAGGCGGCAAAGGCAGCCAAAACGGCTGTTGTTCCTTCTCAGGTGGCGGCAGCAACAGCAGTTGTCCGTTCCGCAGCGGCGGCCTCAGCCCTGATGGAGGCCGCCCACGACCATGTCGAGACCGCCCACGCCCAGCTCATGGCGGTCATCGCACAAATCGAACGAAGATTCTCCGACAATGGTCGGCAACCCATGGCCGAAGAGCTGGCAATCGCCGAGAGCATTCGAGGAGCCGTCCGTTCCTCTGCCGCATACCTTGCAACGACGGAGCCCGTCCAAGCCCAGATCGTGTACGCCCATGCCCAGCTCGTGGAGGACTTTTCCAAAGATATGGCAGACGCGTATGGCGAGGTGCTTGTTGAGTATAGTGCGATGGATGCCATGGAGCCCCTTCCCCAGGAGACCGTCGGGCGCGAACTGGACATGGAGGCGGCGGCGGAGATCAACGAGCACCAGCTGTAGTAGTACTCTATGTTTTGTTTAATTAAGAACGCGAGTCTTTAATTTGATAGAGTAATTTTTAGGTCAGCTAGCTCTGTTTAATTGCTGAACTTGCTCGATTAAGAAGTGTGGGTGTGCTGAAGTCTCCTTTGTGCACCCAAATTATGCAATGACGTGGATGACCACTTTAACCATGGAAATTCGAACCAAAACTTTTGATGTTCAAACTCATCACACACGAGTTAAGCTATCTTAATCTTTTCTGATGTCCACATATCGTACATAGTTCTGAATAAGGGACCGTGTCTGATGACACTTTGCGCGCCAGTTTTTTTGCTGAAGCGATTCCAAATTTTCGGATTCCGCGGTAATATCTACCTCCCCGCCCCCTCCCCCATACCAAAAGCCACATTTCCCCTCTTTCCTCCTTCCTTTCCAAGTTGAAACCTTCACTCCTTGCTTGCAGCACCGCCGCCTCCTCGCCGGCGACCCTCCTTCACGCTGCTCGGCCTCCTCTATCCAGGCAGGTAATCCACACCCGACCTTCATCCTCCTCCTTCCACGTCCCACATGCCCCGACCGCCGGCACGAGCGCGACACCTTCTACCCAAATTACCGACCCCTCCACCAAAAAAGCACCGGCCTAAGCCATGGTGCATGCAGTATAGCCAGGACCTCAAGGAGCATTTGGCAGCGGAGAAGCAAATCACGGCCACACACATGGATGAGGTCGTGATGGCTGCCATTCGTGCCGACCCCCGGATCTTTAAGGAGCACTTTGTCAATTGCTAGCTACGCCGGTTAAGCATGCTCGGTTTACCCGTTGCGTGTGCTGCTCCTGCCTTTCCTTCACAAATTCTAGTGAGTTGTGCTATCTAATTTCACCATGCGATTCGTTTCTCTAGTGTATATGTTCTATATGTTGTGCGGTGTGGTGCTCACTTATTAACTGTTTTGTTAATTAGTTGTCGTCTTCAGTTTTCTGTTTGGTTCAATTCTGCAAATATGATGTTCAATTCTTCAGGCTGCAATTTTGTATTGTCTTCCATGTGAGAAATAAATCGAATTTATCTTTACAAAATTGTAGGTGCATTCTGTTATTGTATATGAGGGTGTCCTGGACTAGGGGGTACTCACCACGTCGTCTCCCGGTCAGTTAGATTGGGCCGAGGACCCCCATGGCCGTATACTAATGGGCCAGTTCAGACAGCTGCCGCATACAAGGAAGATTCAACAAGACTTGGTGGTCAAGACAAGGACTCCTCCTCCACCGGCGTATTCGGCTAGGACTCTTGTTATCCTAGGCCTCTAGTGCATTATATAAACCGAGGCTAGGCTAGTCAATAGATCATCATCAACAATCATAATCATAGGCTAGCTTCTAAGGTTTAGCCTCTACGATCTCGTGGTAGATCAACTCTTGTAATACTCATATCATCAAGATCAATAAAGCAGGAAGTAGGGTATTACCTCCATAGAGAGGGCCCGAACTTGGGTAAACATCTTGTCCCCTGTCTCCTGTTACCATCGACCTTATACGCACAGTTCGGGACCCTCTACCCAAGATCCCCCGGTTTTGACATCGACATTGGTGCTTTCATTGAGAGTTCCGCTGTGTGATCGGCAAAAAGATCAATGGCTCGCCCGCAGGTCATCTGCGATGTCGGCATCTTCATCGCCGGCTCGAATGGTCACCTTGGCTCGACCGAGGACCGTGCTCCATCTCCGATCGTCATGTTCGGACGGGGGCCTTCTTCAACATCAACTCCGATATCTATCATGATCATAGAGGAATCATCCATCAAGCTCGAGGGCTCAACGTCAACATTGCCCTCGGGCGGTCGTGCTGTATTTATGGACAACGAACTTGTATCCGCCATCACCACCTCCTCGAGCGTTGGTTTGACGATTGCTTCGGTGGAATAGTGCGGAATTACATCTACAACAGCCATGCAAAATTTCGTCGAGTTCCTATGGAGGAATCGACGACAATCTACGATACACCGGAGACCTATCAAATTTGGACGGGAATCTGGACGGGTTTATGGCGTGGTCTCCAGAACCCAGCTCGGAGGTCCTTTGGAAGATCCAACCGTGCATCTACTGCGTAATTCCCATATCTACTACCCCTCCAAATTTCAGCTCGATCCGACGGTTCAAACTTCGGGAACCTTCCGATGAGTGGACCAATTTTCGGATCTGTTTTCTGCGCGAATACGGATCCGACCCGAATTCATGTTTCTTTATGAACGTGACATTAGACAAACTTTTTAGAGGAGCTCTCTTCTAGGGTATTGTGCGTCGTTTTTAAACACATGCCCTTAAAATTTTAAGCATCCCCTGAGGTCATCTTCATCATCATGCTGGTGTCAAACCAGTCCGGCAATATGGCTCCAAGGCTGCCGACCTGCGCTGGACACGTCGTCACTTTGTTGAGCCGAGCTCAACTTCTTCGGATCATCATCTCGGCAAGACGAACAGGAGTTCGGCACCGTGAAGGATAAATCATCACCAACATAGCCGCCCCACGGATTACACGGAGCGGGCACACCGGCATCGCCGCACGTCACTTCATCAAGCCGGCATTGACCATGTCACGACCTGCATCGGCAGGGCCGCAATGTTGCTCCTTCAAGCCGGTGTCCATCACGCCAACCTACTTCGACTCATCGGCTGACATCGAGGCTTCGGCATCTCGGCTGGACCGGGGGCTTCGCCATCTCTTCATCAACCTACTTCGGAGACTTCGGCATCACTAGCCGACCAGCTCCGTCATGTTAGCTTGACCGAGGGCTTTGCCTCGGCGAGCCAACCTTTGCCAGCATCGCCATGCTGTCGCTTTATCGCCCATCAGGCAATGGGCGTGCGGATCGAGTCCCAATTTTGGGAATCACCTTTCTTCGGATAGCTACAACAAATAAACCAGGTGCTATTAATCCTAGTATTTTTTGCTTGTTTGGGTTTATTTTTCCCAAGGAATTATTACTCTGGTTTGTCCATCATATGTACACAGGTCTATCAAATGGTGGTCGCATTAACGACGGTCGCATGGTGGTTTGGTCAGTTTCCGTACATAGTCCGGCGAGCGCCGCATCCGGAACTCGGACCGACCTATGAATTCTGGCTTTGCCATGCCTTTACCGCATCACGCCGACGCCCTTCATCGACATTGACTTCGGCGCCAGTCCATATTCATTTTATTGCTCACTTTGCATAAATTATTCATTATGCAACGATTTTTTTAAAATTATTATTATTACTATTATCTCCGGTTTGCACTATTTTTGTGTAGAGGAAAATGATCCGGGTTGGGCAGTATCGTCAACTCGGCATACTTACATACCACGTCACCTCGGCTGGACGGGGGGCTTCGTCAACACTTCATTACCCCATGCCGGGGACTTCGGCATCACTCTGCCGGCCTGCATTAACCGTGCTATGTCACCACTTCGAAGTTCCGAGCTCTTTGCTCCGCCACCTCGGGACCGACTTGGGGGATGGAACCTTGTCCCGCATCAAGCTCGGACCGCATCATCAATACCAAACACATTAACCAGCTAAGTTGCCTTCATGCTCAAAGTTTTAAATTTTTAACTTGTGTTTGGTTCGACCAAGCATTATACTTTTTTGGAAAAAAGTTGCTTGTAAAAAATTTCCTTATCAAAACTTTGTTTGTGACACACAAATTCAAATACCCCGTTTACTTGGGGGCTTCCTCTATGAAGCCTTTCCTCTTGCAAATGATTACACTTGTACAGCTTGGTTCCTTGTTCGTGTATTACGCCACAATATGCACCATGTTGACTTAAGCGATTTGCAAGCTGGGTTGCCTCGCTCCTGTGTTTACCCCTATGTTCCCGATTGTTCGGCTAGGGAGTAAAGGGAGCACCTCTGTGATTGTCACGATCGGGTCATCCGATCTGGACCTCAGACTGGGTGAAGCCGAAAGCTAGCGCTCTTATTGTTTTCAATTATGGTCGGCACACAACGGAACTCATGAGTACAAAAAATCTATTGCACAAGTCTCATAGTAATAATGAGCACCGAAGAAAGGTATCGGTGGGGGTACTATTTTCTTCGAAGATGCTTCTTACACTTCGTCAGTAATATAGCATAAGTTCCCTGAGCGCGCTTTGTCTGTTACAGCCTTATGGCCTGATTTCCTGGTCATCGGAAACACCATAGATACGCTCGACAGGTGGAGTACATGACACTTTTTGGCCCTTGGCCAAAGAGGGAGAAGCAGACGGTTGGTTAAGACGCGTTTAAAGTTCGGGTGAACACAGATATGATATAAGTACTTCGGTCCATACAATCATTATACATAAAATTCTTTTACCCAAGTCACTTGGGGGCTCTTAAATTTATATGAGCCGTTTTATAATAAGTGTTCGTCTTCTTACTCGTTGCAAAGTTTTTTTTATTACTATTTTTCACTCCTTTTTTCGACATGAGTGTTTGGTCACTAGCCGGGGAGCCTAATTTCTCTCTCAAAGCCGCTAGAGTTTAGTTTGCTAAACTGGCCTAATGAGAAGTACTCCGCCTTCGGGATAGGAGGTTAAAGCCGTAGGCTAACCCTCTTGAAGTCTTGAGATAGGATGTGTCATGTTAAAGCACGACAGAAGCACTTTTCTTTCTACAGTCCAATTTTCATATTGGCACCGAACACTTGATCTTATTCGGACATCATGTTTTCACTGACGTTTTTTGGTTTTCCAAGCCTATGGTACTTTTAAACTATTTGTGTGTTTCCAGTATTAGTCTCGTAGTGCAACGCCGGACACCTTTAGAAATTTGGCAAAAACACTCTCCGGATATTGCCATATATGTATCGGTTTCGAATTGTGTCTTCGTTCAATAGTTGGGTTGCCCGGCTCCTGTGCTTGCCTCCTACGTTCCGCTTTTGTTTGATAGGTGTGCAAAGGGAGAACCACTGCGATTGTGCTTTCAGCTCGCATGGTTAAGCACCTTAGTGGAGAAAGCCGAAAGCTGACTGTCACAATAGGCGTAAACTGGTCAGCGATCCGATGACTATGTTAAATGAGGGGCCGTTCATAACATTGGCCGAAATATTTACGGCTTGACCTCGGATGTCGCCGAACACTAACCGGGGGCTCATCGCTAGCTTCCAAAGTTTAAAGCTCCTATGACTAAGCAAAAATTATAAACCCCGCATATCTGATTGCCTCGTTTCCGCTAACACAACCGCCTTCGGGCACCGAGACGTCAGCTAAGGGTTGTTTTGTTATTGCGGAAACACCCTGCGTAGTATCTACCAAGGGGTAGAGGTCGACGATGGGCCACTTTCAACTGATAAACGGTCGCCATGGGGTCAAAATAATGATGTAAAGTATTTGGATACATAGAATCATTACACATAATCTGTGATTTTACTCTGGATATCGATCCTTAATTCGGCCACCCATGCCCACATTAAGGCTTGGGGGCTACTGGGCTTTGCGCTCATTATTTACAAATATTAAAGGGGCACATCGATCCCTTGATCTGGTGTTGCCACCCGACTAGTGTCTCGGGGGCTACTGCATTGCCTATTCAATGCAGAAAATTCAAAGGGCTCGGTGTTCGGCTTGATCGAACTATGGGAAAGCACGTCTTCGGACAACAATAAGTACCATCTGGACCTATCTGGCATCAAGCTAATATATCACGGCGACTTCTCACGACCCTCTCTCAGGGGCCCGTAGCTGATCATTATTATTTCTAATATATTACACTGCGTTTTTATTCCTATGTATGCTGCCGAGCTAGGAGTTGATCCTCAGGACGATTTCGCGCATCGACCTGAGTCTCAACGGCTACTGGGATCAGCAGTCTTACGTCATCCTTCAGGTGCATCTCGGGTTTTAGACCGATACACACCTTGAGGGCTACTGGCTATATATCTCGGCACAGAATAAATTACACAAATAAAAAATATTGACAAAAAATCGACCCACAGTCTGGGTGGTGCACCACCTCGGAAGCAGTCCGGCATAATGCTTAGGCACGAGCGGCTAGCTCTATAGAGGGCATTTCCGGCATTAAGCTCGGCTCAACTCCTTCAACTTTTTTGGACCAAGATGATCTATGGCATCTTGGATATAGTCCGGCGTTGGAGCTTGGACACAGTCCGGTGTTGGAGCTCGGATACATTTCGGCGTTGGAGCTCGGAAGCAGTCCGGCATTGGTGCTCGGCTACAAAAGATACCTCGAATGCAGTCCGGCGTTAGAGCTCGGACGCAAGAGGACACTGCCTCCCGGGAACAACTTCAAACCCGAGGTGTGGCATAAAAATAACAAGGCATTGATAAAGGCTGGAAAATTAAGGGGGCTCCTCGGATACTCGACGTGTAAACTCTTCGGATTCACTTTGGCGATCCTCAAGATCAAAGATGAGAAGATTTGTTGAACCAGATTTCAAGACCTTCGACCGAAGATGAAGAACAGTTTAGAAGAATTGAGGAGCGTCCCTAACTTGAAGACCGATTCAGGGGGATACTGATGGTGTCCTGGACTAGGGGGTACTCACCACGTCGTCTCCCGGTCAGTTAGATTGGGCCGACGACCCCCATGGTTGTATACTCATGGGCCAGTTCGGACAGCTGCCGCATACAAGGAAGATTCCACAAGACATGGTGGTCAAGACAAGGACTCCTCCCCCACCGGCGTATTCGGCTAGGACTCTTGTTATCCTAGGCCTCTGGTGCATTATATAAACCGAGGCCAGGCTAGTCGATAGATCATCATCAACAATCATAATCATAGGCTAGCTTCTAGGGTTTAGCCTATGCGATCTCGTGGTAGATCAACTCTTGTAATACTCATATCATAAAGATCAATCAAGCAGGAAGTAGGGTATTACCTCCATAGAGAGGGCCTGAACCTGGGCAAACATCGTGTCCCCTATCTCCTGTTACCATCGACCTTAGACGCACAGTTCGGGACCCCCTACCCGAGATCCGTCGGTTTTGACACCGATAGTATACCATGTGAGGAATAAATTGAATTTGGCTGTAAATACATGAGAAACAAATACAATTACTACAATTGGTTGTAGTTAACTGTTTGGTTAACTCTCTGATCTTCTATTAGGAGTATGTTATATTGTGCAATGTGGTGCTCAGTTAATGTTTGGTTCATTTGTTATGGTGTTTAGTTAACTGCTTGGTTCAATTCTGCAATGCGATGTCCAATTGTTGTGGGTAGAATTTTGTATTGTTGTGCATGTGAGGAATAAATCGAATTTGGCTGCACTTAATACATGAGAAACATATACAAGTGCTATATTTCCTAGTTCTTAATCATGCTTGGTTTGGGTAAATGCGTTTTTCGTGTGTCTTTAATTAATCTCATGAATCTGCAATGTGCTTATTTTTAATCAACATATTTTATTGATGGCATGTGAACCCTTACTTAACCCGATGACTAACTACCTTATATGTGTTGTAGGGAAACAATGGGAAGCACTGAGGTTTACAATCGAGGTTAGCACGTGCATGGTCCGTTGTCTAATAGCACATTATTGTGCAATTGAAGGAACCATTCTAATATTTTGGTTTTTAACAATTTGGTCTTGCACATGTAGGTCCTGCTGTCAGAGGTTTTGACGCACTATTCGACCCTTTTTGCATATGGGGAAATGAGTTGTCCATGAATATCAATCAAATCAAGAAACTCAGAAAGATTGTTAGGATAAAGAAATTAGCAACAAAAAATAACAAGATCTTTGTCTGCACAATGAAGAAGACATCAGTTCATTACAAGATGGTACTAACTATTATACCTTGCCTTTTTTATCCCTTTGCCCCATTTCCAATATAGAGAAGATATTTATGCACATCCTTGTTTTTAGGCCTTTCCAAAGCAGTTCACTGATGATTACCTCTCAAACCACCTCTATGGTCAGGAGGCGAGGAAGGTTTTCATACGACACCCACGGTTCAATATTGAAGTGTTCCTGAACAGGACGAAGGACAGACGGTCAATCATCCATAGGCACTGGCCTAAAGTTGCGAAGACCTTCGACGTGAATGAAGGCTCAATATTTGCCTTCCGCTTCAGCAGTTTTCCAGATGAGATGCAGCTGTCTATATACTGTCTATGATGCTAATTTCGAAAGGTTCTACATGTTACATGTGGAACTTGTTGCTGGTGCAGTTGTGTAATGGGGTTGCTGAGTGCTGAAGCTATATCATGTTGTACTCTGATGTATTTCAATTATGAAATTCTGCTTCCTTAATATGGAAATGAAATATAGTGTGTGCTTAATATGAAATGTCAATTAGATTAATAAATGGATTATGAATAATCGGATAATTAGCCTGCTAATTGTGTTTTGCTATTGCAAACGGTTGTTGAAAAAATACCATGGGCGATGACCTCAGACAACGCACACAGTTTCAAGGAATAAACCGTGTTGGATCAATGAACAATCACACACGACTTTCTCTTGAAAACTATTTGTGTTAGGCCACCTTGGGTAAACGTTTACCACATTAAAACTATGTGTGATGGATAGCCTTTGCCACATAGTTTCTTCTACGGACCATGTGTGATACATTCAATAACGCAAACGATTTAACAGGAAAACTGTGTGTGATGTACTTGTGAACGGAAACGTTTTCCTTGGAGCGACTGTGTGGGATGTGCATATGAACGTAAACGTTTAGTGGGGACTGACTGTGTGGGATGTACTTGCGACCGGAAACAATTTTGCCGTATAATTGTATTTTTTAGCTCTAATGTACATATTTCCGTATTTGAGTGCTCGCGGGACGCACACGGCCTCATTTTGCCTAACGTGTGTGCTAGGAGGGCATATCTATGACGCCTAGAGACCGATGCTCGAGAAGACTTCCATATGTTCCAGGTTTCGCTGTGTGTTTCATTTGTGCCTGCCCTTTTATTTTTGCATTGCATCATGTCATCATTCCATCATCTCATAAATCTTTTGCAACTCAACTAAATAAATTGCATAGATCGTTGATCTATTTAAACCGAGGGAATTCACATGGTGATTCTCTTTACAACATATATCCCAATATTAGGGAGCTATGATAATAATTATTCCATTTATTTGGAATTAACCATAACACACTTGCAAATATCCCATATGGTCTCTAACTTTGTCATATATCTTTTCTTCATTTTCCGGAGCTCCACCTAATTTCTCAACATTTTTGGGCACTTCGAAAAACCTGTCCTAGTTCAAACCTTTTGAATTAAATTCAAATGAATTTGAATTTAATCTTTCAAACTTGACCTTTTCTATTCTCTCGGGTCGTGCACATTTTCACGAGTCCGTGAAAATTATCCCCATGCCCAGACTCGTCCCCTACCTTCTCTTTCTTTACTTTCTCTTTTTCTGTTTTGTTTTAAAGGGAAAAAAGATGGGAAAGAGTGAGAGAAAGCAGAGAGCCCAACTGGGCCTCCCTAGGACATTGTCCCGCAGGCCCACCTGGACCACCCGCACCCAAGCCGGCCCAAGGCCCACTCCCTTCCTAACCTAGCACTGACCGAACCCTCGCTCTCTCCCTCCTCCTCGTTCCCTCACCGCCACCAGTAGCGCTGCATGCACACACGCACGCTCCCTTCCCTCGATCCCATCTCTCCCTCCCGCAGCGCCCGACTCCCCCATCTCCTTCGCAGCCTCGCTCTCTCCCGATCCTCTCTTCTCCCCTGCTCGCGCCGCCAGAGAGGAGCGGTCTCTCACCCCACCCATGCACGCAGGAGCCCCCGCGCTCGGTCCCCGTCATCGCCAGCGCACCTCGCTGCCCCGTCCCCGCAAGGCTCCATCCTCGCCGCCTGCAAGCTCCGTCCAGCGAGCGCTAGGGCGTTCCTCATGTTCATGGCCTCCTCGCCGCCGTTCACCTTTGCCTCGAGCTCCCGGAGAGCGCCGCCGCGCCTCCTGCCATGGCCTCCTCCTCGCCTCGAAGCCCCGCGCCCTGGGCTTCTTCCTCGCGCTCCTTGCCATGGTCATGTGCCCCTCGATCCAGCAGGACGATGCCCTGCCTCGCCGCCATTCGCCTCCGGCGAGCATCCGCAGAAGCTCATCCACCTTGCCATGCTCCTGTTTCCTCTCCAGTGCTGCCCCTGTTGCCTCTTGTTTTTGGCTGCAGAGATCCTTCGACAACCCGTGTGCCTCACCGTGACCGCTTCTTGTCGTTGGACTACCGAGATGCAGCCCCGGGGCTCTTCATGATCGTTGCAAAATTCCACCTCGGCACCAGTTGCACCCCCATGATTCGGTGATCCTTCGTCCACACGCCAAGACCGGACCCGTCAAGTACAACCACACCGTGTTGATACGGGAACCACTACCGTCGACCTCCGAAGAACAGGGTTTTGCCGAGTACCCCTTCGTTTTTTCAAGACCATCAAGTCCCTCGTCGACAAGTCCACGACTATGCAGATTGTACCAAGTACCCCTTCGTTTCGACGAGACCAGCAAGTCTGAAGAAAGCCAAGTTCGACGACGCTCTCCGCCCGAACGACTACCACCGATGCGTACCTCTCCGTCGCTGTGGGTTTTGTCAAGTTCAATGATGAACCCCGAAGCCCTCGGATTCGTCAAGTCCAAAGGTGCAAGTACCACTCCGAACCATGTACGTCAACCGTCGCCGAAGACCCATGTAACGCGAATGTCAAGTTCGACTACCATCACCTGAACTGCTACTTCAACTATGAACGTGAATGACTACCGTCGCGGAACAACTACTTCCTCTACTTCCCTCGACGAACTCGAACCGTCCCGTTTGCACGCTTTGAAGGTATAACCGCCGAGAACGAACGTCTGAGAATGAATGCTTGTGTCGTATGGGGTGCACCCTTTGTCTACACTGTGTCTGATTTTTCACTCGTTTTCCATGCCACTAACCCATGGGAACCCGGTAGTCGGGATCACCCCACCATCTTTTGCATGCTCCCGTCACTTTTCCTTTTGCATCGGTATTTCCATGAGCTACCGGAACCGTTATCGTTGCTGTGGCACTCCCTTTCTTTCCACCACGGTGACAAATGCTTCTTAATGCTCTTGTCAACTTTTAATAAAAATTGCATAAACTTGAACATGACATCCGCATCATGATAACAACATTTAATATGTGTTGCATTAAATTGCTAATGCATATGGGATTTTACCGGAATTGTTGGTTGATGTTTCCGGCCCCATTTAAATTGTTTAGATGGATAGTTTTGTTATGCTTCACCTCTTGCCATGTTAATCAACATTTAATTTTGTTGGGTACTTAAAACGAGATCGAACTAAATAACTTGTTGTGGTGTTTCCTCAATATGCAACTCGTTGCATATTGATCTCCACTTAATTTGTAGAATTGCTTGTGCACTTTGCCATGCCATGCCTCATTAATCCGGACATGCATCATACTTGGTTGTGCATCATGTCATGCTTATGTGGTGGTTGTTTACTATGTTGTTTGCTTCTTTCCGGTGTTGTTTCTTCGGGTTGGTTCCGGTAACGTCGTGTTTGTGAGGACCCGTTCGACTATGTTCGTTTGTCTTCTTCATGGACTCGTTCTTCTTCCTTGCGGGATTTCAAGCAAGATGACCATACCCTCGAAATCACTTCTATCTTTGTTTGCTAGTTGCTTGCTCTTTTGCTATGCCTATGCTGCGATACCTACCACTTGCTTATCATGCCTCCTATATTGTTGAACCAAGCCTCTAACCCACCTTGTCCTAGTAAACCGTTGTTTGGCTATGTTACCGCTTTGCTCAGCCCCTCTTATAGCGTTGTTAGTTGTAGGTGAAGATTGAAGTTTGTTCCTTGTTGGAACATGGAGATGTTGTTCCTTGTTTGGAACATGTTTACTTGTTGGGATATCGCAATATATCTTATTTAATTAATGCATCTACATACTTGGTAAAGGGTGGAAGGCTCGGCCTTATGCCTGGTGTTTTCTTCCACCCTTGCCGCCCTAGTTTCCGTCATATCGGTGTTATGTTCCCGGATTTTGCATTCCTTACGCGGTTGGGTAATAATGGGAACCCCTTGACAGTTCGCCTTGAATAAAACTCCTCCAGCAAGGCCCAACCTTGGTTTTACCATTTGCACTAACAACCTATAACCTTCCCTTGGGTTTTCGTGAGCCCAAGGGTCATCTTTATTTTAACCCCCCCCCCCGGGCCAGTGCTCCTCTGAGTGTTGGTCCGAAACGGGCAGCCTGTGGGGCCACCTCGGGGCAACTCGAGGGTTGGTTTTACTCGTAGCTTGACCTATCCGGTGCGCCCTGAGAACGAGATATGTGCAGCTCCTATCGGGATTTGTCGACGTATCGGGTGGCTTTGCTGGTCTTGTTTTACCATTGTCGAAATGTCTTGTAACCGGGATTCCGAGTTTGATTGGGTCTTCCTGCTAGAAGGAATATCCTTCGTTGACCGTGAGAGCTTGTGATGGGCTAAGTTGGGACACCCCTGCAGGGATTTGAACTTTCGAAAGTCGTGCCCGTGGTTATGGGCAGATGGGAATTTGTTAATGTCCGATTGTAGAAAACCTGAAGTTGTCCTTAATTAAAATGCACCAACCGCATGTGTAACCGTGATGGTCTCTTCCCGGCGGAGTCCGGGAAGTGAACACGGTGTTGGAGTTATGCTTGACGTAGGTTGTTCCAGGATCACTTGTTGATCATAGTTGTTCGACCGTGCTTTTGCCTTCTCTTCTCGCTCTCATTTGCGTATGTTAGCCACCATATATGCTAGTCGCTTGCTGCAGCTCCACCTCATACCTTTATGAAAGTGCAACTATCCCTAGGTAGTTTTGGTAATTCATAACAACATATAGCTCATTGAGCTAATGCTATTCCAAGACGATTATTTCAGGAAAGCTCAATGATTGGCATGGCATGGATGGTGAAAGTGGAACCCTCAAAATGCTAAGGACAAAGGATTGGCTCAAGCTCAAAAGCTCAAGACTCTTCATTTTATATTTTAGTGATCCAAGATCACATTGACTCTTTAGGAAAAGCCAATACTATCAAGGAGGGATGAGGTGTTGCTTAATGAGCCTCTTGCTTCATGTGCTTAGTGATATGCTCCAAAATCCTCAGCTACTTTCCCATATCCACATATGACCTAAACCCTAACCCAAACTCGGTCCTACCGATTCTTTCTATCCGGCGCCACCGAGTTTCACTTGTCATAAGCCACTGCCAAACCCTAGCAATTCGGTTCTACCGATAGGGATCTCGGTCTCACCGAGATGGGATTGCAAACTCTCTGTTTCCCTTTCGTAACTTTTCGGTCTCACCGAAAGAGCGGATCGGTCCCACCGAGATTGCAATGTAAACTCTCTGTTTCCTTTTTGTAACATTTCGGTCTCACCGAAAGAGCAAATCGGTCCCATTGAGTTTGCCTCACCAACTTTCTGGTTAGCTTATTACCAAAATCGGTCTCACCGAGTTTGTGTAATCGGTCTCACCGAGATTACATTATGCCCTAACCCTAACAAAATCGGTCCTACCGAGTTGCATGTCGGTCCCACCGAAAATCTCTAACGGTCACTAGGTTTACCTTTTCGGTCCGACCGAGTTTATTGATTCGGTCCCACCGAGATTGGTAAATTGTGTGTAACAGTTGGATTTTGTGTGGAGCCTATATATACCCCTCCACCTCCTCTTCATTCGTGGAGAGAGCCATCAGAACACATCTACACTTCCAACTCACATGTTCTGAGAAAGAACCACCTACTCATGTGTTGAGACCAAGATATTCCATTCCTACCATATGAATCTTGATCTCTAGCCTTCCCCAAGTTGCTTTCCACTCAAACCTTCTTTCCACCAGATCCAAATCCTATGAGAGAGAGTTGAGTGTTGGGGAGACTATCATTTGAAGCACAAGAGCAAGGAGTTCATCATCAACACACCATTTGTTACTTCTTGGAGAGTGGTGTCTCCTAGATTGGCTAGGTGTCACTTGGGAGCCTCCGACAAGATTGTGGAGTTGAACCAAGGAGTTTGTAAGGGCAAGGAGATCGACTACTTCGTGAAGATCTACCGCTAGTGAGGCAAGTCCTTCGTGGGCGATGGCCATGGTGGGATAGACAAGGTTGCTTCTTCGTGGACCCTTCGTGGGTGGAGCCCTCCGTGGACTCGCGCAACCGTTACCCTTCGTGGGTTGAAGTCTCCATCAACGTGGATGTAGGATAGCACCACCTATCCGAACCACGGGAAAAACATCCGTGTCTCCAATTGCGTTTGAATTCTCCAAACCCTTCCCTTTACATTCTTGCAAGTTGCATGCTTTACTTTCCGCTGCCAATATACTCTTTGCATGCTTGCTTGAATTGTGTGATGATTGCTTGACTTGTCCTAAAATAGCTAAAATCTGCCAAGAACTAAAATTGGGAAAAGGTTAAGTTTTTATTTAGTCAAGTAGTCTAATCACCCCTCCTCTAGACATACTTCCGATCCTACAAGTGGTATCAGAGCTTTGGTCTCCATTTGCTTTGATTTCCATAGCTTTTGGTGGTCATAGCCTTGGTTTCACAACCTAGGAGAGTATGGCATCTAGCGAGGGAAATTATCACCGTAGAGGTCCTTACTTTGATGGTACTAATTTTGCTAGTTGGAGGCATAAAATGAAAATGCATATTCTTGGACATAACCCCGCCGTTTGGGCTATTGTGTGTGTTGGTTTGCAAGGTGACTTCTTTGATGGGAGAGAACCAAACCGTGAAGCTACTGCGGATGAGTTGAAGATGTTGCAATACAATGCTCAAGCTTGTGATATTCTCTTCAACGGATTGTGCCCCGAAGAATTCAACAAAATCAGCTGTCTTGAGAATGCAAAGGAAATTTAGGAAACTTTGATTGATATGCACGAAGGTACTGACTCCGTCAAGGAATCCAAATTGGATGTGCTTCAAAGTCAACTTGACAAGTTCAAAATGAAGGATGGTGAAGGTGTCGCTGAAATGTACTCTAGGCTTGCTCTCATCACAAATGAGATTGCCGGCTTAGGAAGTGAAGAGATGACCGATAGATTCATCATCAAGAAGATTCTAAGAGCCTTGGATGGAAAATATGATACCGTGTGCACATTGATCCAAATGATGCCCAATTACAAAGATCTCAAGCCAACGGAGGTAATTGGAAGAATTGTTGCTCATGAGATGTCACTTAAGGATAAAGAGGAACTTCACAACAAATCAAGTGGTGCCTACAAAGCCTCATGTGAAGCCCCTACATCATCAAGTGAGAAACAAAACTTCAATGAAGAATTGAGCTTAATGGTGAAGAACTTGAACAAATTCTACAAGAGTAGAAGCAAAGATAGAAGCTCCAAGTCAAGGTCCTACAATGACAAAAGATCTTCTAGTCGAGAGCGAAACTTCTACAATTGTGGAAGACCCGGACACTATTCTAATGAGTGTATGGCTCCCTACAAGAGAAGAGAAGACTCTCCAAAAAGAAGAAGCAAAGAATCACCACCAAGCGAGAGAAGGAGTAGAGATGATCGTTATGAACGAAGATACTCATGGAGAAGCAAGGATTCGGAAAGGAAGGAAAAATCATCAAGGAGCTACACAAAAGGAAGACATCAAGCTCATATTGGTGAATGGGTATCCGGCTCCGACTCCGACAGCCACTCCGAGAGAAGTTATCACTCCGATTCCGAATATACTCAAGATGAAGGTGTTGCCGGTCTAGCACTTGTGTCAACCAACTCCTACGACATATTTGACTCACCAAATGAAGGAATTGGAAGATGCTTCATGGCCAAAGGTCCTAAGGTAACACACCTCGAGTATGTTGATTTTAATAGTGATGAAGATGACTTGTTAGGTGATGATTTACTTCTTGACAACTCTAGTGATGAATACTATGATGAAACGTCAATTAATCATGCTAATTAAGATAAAACAAATGACAATGATAAGGAGAAGATTGAGGCTCTAACTAAAGAACTAAACACTCTTAAGTTAGCTCATGAAACTATCTTCGAAGATCATCGAGAACTTTTAAAAGCTCATGAGAAGTTACGCTTTGAAAAGCTCAATCTTGAGCAAGAGCATGAGTTTTTAAAGGCAATCAATGATGATCTCGGCAAGAAAAGTTCTTCTTACATTGCCAAGCGTTTACTCTTATCCACTTACATGCCTCAAGTCAAGTCTAGTAACAAGAACAAGAAAGATTCTTCCTCTAGTAGTAACAATGATCATGCTAAATCCAATATTGTTGCTTCTAGTAGTTCTCTCGATTCCACTAATGATTCTCTTAGCCAAGTTACACTTGAGCAAGAAAATAGCTTATTGAAGGGAATTATAGAGAAAGGAGTGTACAAAAGCCTTGCCGGGAGTAAGCAATTCGAGGAAATTGTGCGCAAGCAAGGAATGCACCGGAAGAATCAAGGTGTTAGTTTTGAACGAAAGTTCAATGCCAATGGAGTTGACTGGGAAGAAGATCAATACCCCAAGACAAAGTTTGTTCCTCAACAAGAGAAGTATGATACTTCCTTCAAGGGGACACAAGCTCAAGATGATCTTCCACCGCAAGACTACAAGCAAAAAGGCAAGGACAAGCCTCAAGAAGAAATTGATGCATTTGAAGAAGCTCCTAAGACCTTAGTCAAGTGGATTCCCAAGACCACTTCAAGTTCCACTTCATCAAGTACGACTACAACTCCGAGGATTCCCATCAAGATGGTGTGGATCCAAAAGAAGAAGAACTAGAGAGTTCTTGAGGGTGACTCCGCCAACATACTTCATTGTTATCATTTTGGCAAGAACAAGTGCAATCAACTTCCACATCTTGCACTAGTTCAAGGAGTCACAAACCCTCTTGTTGGTAAGACAAGGGACAAGGTAACCTAATAGTTTTCATGGACATCATCTTGTGTGTGCATCACTCTATGTCTATGGATATCCTTGTTTGTTCCTTGTGGGACTAACCCATGTAGGTATTGAAAGTGCAATTCACTCAAATGGATAGCTCCAAGTGATCTACATCAACATTGAGCATCCACATCTTCAACATCTACATGAAGTCATCATCGACAAAACCCAAGGTTAGTTCATCCCTCTTAGGGGGGATATCACATCTAGGGCGAGCTTTACTCTAAGACTTGAGCTAAAGCAACTCTAAAGATGTGAACACAACAATGCTTTAAGTAAAAGTGGTAACCCCACTTGAGCTTAAACGATGAGTATGACCTATGATCAAGTGTTCTCACTTGACTCCTAAGTCAATATACTCATATATAGATGACCTAGTCATCGCAAATTGCTTGATAGATGCTAGAATTGGTTGTGCATGCTTTGTCACATATTTCAATTGCCATCTTATTGTGTGAGCATGTTGGTTGCATATTTTACTCATTCGAGGACATCCACTTGTTGTTTTTATTGTTTGGTCTTATTTCCTTTTGCCAAGTGGATGGACAAGAATGCCTAAGAACCTCCTCTAGCTATCTATGCTTTTCTCGTCTCGAACTCTATTCATGCTACATCACAAAATTTGATCAAGTCAGATTCGAACCACTCTGTGTGAGGAGCACTCGGAGTCCCCAATTCGTCATAGACTTAAACTTCCAAAACCTCTTTGTGATTCTCAGTCTGACCGATACCCCACTTTCGGTCTTACCGAGATCATCAAGTTGATCTATGTTTTCGATCTCGGTGCAACCGATTTGAACCTTTCGGTCACACCGAGTTGCAATAACTGTATACAGTTTTGCATCTCGGTGCCACCGAGTTGTTCCACTCGGTCACACCGATAGGGTCGGGCTATATATAGTCACAGGCAAAAATTTGGAAATTTCTCCAACCCTTTCGCCCGCACGATAGCCTGCTCTGCCAACGTGGTCTCCGGATCGTCTCCTCGCCGCCAGCCGCCTCCAGTCGCTGGTCTCCGTTGCCGTCAACGGGAATCAACCCCGCCGTTGTCGCCGTAGCGAGTCTCCGCCGAACTAGGGTATGGACTCGATCTTTGTGCTATTCCCCAATCTGATTCTTAGCACATTGTGATCATAATGATTCTTTCCACGTTTGATAAACTTCTATCCAGTCAATGAACTCGTAGATTAGGTTTGATTCGAAAATTTTAGGTTTAGGTTTCCGCCGAAACCATCTCGGACCCACCGAGTTGAAAAACTCGGTCCCACCAATTTGGCTTATGCCATTGCACAAGTGAAACTCGGTCTGACCGAGAATTACTTATCGGTGTGACCGATTTTGGAACTTTGTGAAACCCTAGCAGTCTCGGTGCCACCGAACTGTGACTCGGTCCAACCGAGTTCACTAGTTTAGGTTCCAAAAACTGCTTCAGTATCACCGAGTTTGAAAATCGGTAGATCCGAGATGATTTCAGTGGGAAACTAAAACTAAGATTTTGAGTCATTCTTTTGCAAAAATCTCTGCATTTTGTGATGGTCATCCACTCTACCTCATCTATAAACTGTTCACAGGGTCAGCAGTCAGCTTGTTCATCATGTCAGACCAGAGTGATAGCCAGAATTTGTTAGAGCAGCAAGTGCAAATGAGTGAGGGCACTAGTCCCTCCAGCTCTTCAGATGAAGGCAGCAGGAGCATCCCTAGCAACCTGCCAAAAGCTGCCACAATACAAAGGAAGAAGAGAACCTCAGACTCAGAGGATGAGGATTATGTGGCAGAGGAGGAAGCAACTTCCAAGAGAGTTGTGCTCACAAAGGAACATGGCCCAGCACAGAGCACAAAGCCAGGGATGAAAATCAACAGGCCAGCAGGTAGGCAGCCTATGTCAAAGGCCAGAGCTTCAACTGAAAAGCCCACTCCCATAGAGCCAGTTGCTGCTGAGGGAAAGAAAAGGAAAGAAAGGGTCAAGAAGACCGTAGCCAGAGTGCTTGGAAAGGCTTCCATCATGGAAGAAGATGAAGAAGAAGAGGTTGCTGCACCAGCACCTAAGGCACCCAAGCTGATGGGTGATGCCATAAGATCAGGGTCAACTACTTCCAAGGCCAAGCCAGCTTCAAAGCCAAAACCAAAGAGGAATACAAGAAGCATCCCAGCTGCTGAGAAGAACAAGGCCCCAGTGCCTGACATTGCTGAAGAAGAAGAAGGTCAAGTGCTCAGAAAGCTCAAGCCCAAGATCCCAGACCACAATGATGCTCATCCTGTGGCTGAGGACATGAAGCTCAGAAGAGACTCAGGGCTGAGGAAGTGGAGGGAAGCAGATCCCTATGCTACCAGGAGGGAGGACTGCTATTGACTATAGGTTTTACACCAAGGAGCAGCAAGATTTTTATGAGACAGTGCTGCTTGATAAGAAGCCCATAGTTTGTGACATGAGATGGGTTGATTGGGAATATATCAAGGAGAATGAAGAGCACTACCCTGGAGTGCAGGATAGCTTCAAGGCATGTGGAGTAGAGGACTTTGTTGGGCAGAAGCTCACAAAGTGGAATGAGGAGCTTATCATGCAGTTCTACTCCACAACACATTTTTATCCAGATGGGAGGATCACATGGATGTCTGAAGGTACGAGGTACCAATATATAGTTGTTGAATGGGCTCAGCTGATAAATGCCCCAGAAGAGCATGAAGATGACCTGGATGTCTATTCCAAGAAGAAGATGGACCACAACTCAATTTCAAATATGTACAAGGAGATCCCAAATGAAGCACTTGATACGTTCAAGTTTGGCTCAGTGCATTATCTTCTGTCAGGGCTGCCAACTATCAATTGGATCTTGAGGCACACTCTGTTGCCCAAGTCAGGTGATCACAAGATGATCAGAGGTCATGCCATCAATTTGCTTCATATATTTGATGTGCCTCAGAAGTTCAAGGTGATGAGCCTCATGGTAGAGACCATTAAGAGGACATCAGCTGATCAGAAGAGGAGCTGTGGATATGCTCCACAAATTCAGGAGCTAATCAACTCAAGAATGGGCACAGACACATACTTGTTGGACAAGGAACACCTGCCCATCCATCTAGATTTTGAAGATAATCAGGTTGTCATGCATGAGAATGAACCATCATCCGTTCAAGCACAAGCCAAGAAGGAGAAGGCAAGGAAGGAGAAAGCTGCCAAGATGCCAACTCAAGAGGAGGCATCTGAGTATTTCTTGAAAACCAAACAAGAGCAGCTTGGTTACTTGATTGCATCCACCATGCGGATTGAGAAAGGACTAGCCACCCTAACTCAGAACCAGGCAAGCCTAGAAAGAATCATAGAACAAAAGTTCTATGACTTGGATATCAAGGTGACAGAGATTCAGACTGCAGTGGAGCAGCTCCAAGATGACATGCAGGAGAGGAAAGGGAAGACAACCACTGATGCCTTTGCCAAAGTGCCACGAGGTCCGAGGTCGTCTGCAGTGCCAGTTCCTGACACAAGAGCAACCGCCTCAGCTCCAGCTACAGCTTCAGTTCCACCAGCTCTAGCATCTACTTCAGCCTCAACTCCAACCACGTCTACAGAAGGCTTCGTCCTTGGAGTGCTCCGGACTCCACCACCACCAGAAGATCAAGCCTGAGAGTCGATCTAGCACTATGCATTTTCTAGGAACTTTTTGGTAACTTGTTGCCAAAGGGGGAGAAAATGTATAGATCATAGGCTTCGAGAGAGAGAGTGTTGTTTTTTTCTCTCTTGCTTTATTTGGTGGTTTATCGAACTTTGTTTGCTTTTGAGTGCTTGAGATACTATGCTTGTGAGACATTGATGATCATGTGTTTCATCATAAGCTACACTTATGCATGCTTGGTGAATGCTATTATCTTATCTATCTTATGTGATCATTCACTTTTCTTGGTGATGAGTGCATGTATTTCATTCTTATCATTTTAAGCGCTCCACCAAGATGTATGTGACATGGAAGAGTAACCCATGACTCTAACTCTTTGTGCATTTGCAGTCCAAAGCAAATCTTAAGTATGCGCAAATTTAGGGGGAGCTCTTACTTATCACATACTTCTCAAAGCGACGATATCTTTCATGATTATTATCATTTGTCGAAGCTTTGATCTATATGTTGTCATCAATTAACAAAAAGGAGGAGATTGAAAGTGCAACTATCCCTAGGTGGTTTTGGTAATTCATAACAACATATAGCTCATTGAGCTAATGCTATTCCAAGACGATTATTTCAGGAAAGCTCAATGATTGGCATGGCATGGATGGTGAAAGTGGAACCCTCAAAATGCTAAGGACAAAGGATTGCCTCAAGCTCAAAAGCTCAATACTCTTCATTTTATATTTTAGTGATCCAAGATCACATTGAGTCTTTAGGAAAAGCCAATACTATCAAGGAGGGATGAGGTGTTGCTTAATGAGCCTCTTGCTTCATGTGCTTAGTGATATGCTCCAAAATCCTCAGCTACTTTCCCATATCCACATATGACCTAAACCCTAAGCCAAACTCGGTCCTACCGATTCTTTCTATCCGGCGCCACCGAGTTTAACTTGTCATAAGCCACTGCCAAACCCTAGCAATTCGGTTCTACCGATAGGGATCTCGGTCTCACCGAGACGGGATTGCAAACTCTCTATTTCCCTTTCGTAAGTTTTCGGTCTCACCGAAAGAGCGGATCGGTCCCACCGAGATTGCAATGTAAACTCTCTATTTCCTTTTTGTAACATTTCGGTCTCACCGAAAGAGCGAATCGGTCCCACCGAGTTTGCCTGACCAACTCTCTGGTTAGCTTATTACCAAAATCGGTCTCACCGAGTTTGTGTAATCGGTCTCATCGAGATTACGTTATGCCCTAACCCTAACAAAATCGGTCCTACCGAGTTGCATGTCGGTCCCACCGAAAATCTCTAACGGTCACTAGGTTTACCTTTTCGGTCCGACCGAGTTTATTGATTCGGTCCCACCGAGGTTGGTAAATTGTGTGTAACGGTTGGATTTTGTGTGGAGGCTATATATACCCCTCCACCTCCTCTTCATTCGTGGAGAGAGCCATCAGAACACATCTACACTTCCAACTCATATGTTCTGAGAAAGAACCACCTACTCATGTGTTGAGACCAAGATATTCCATTCCTACCATATGAATCTTGTTCTCTAGCCTTCCCCAAGTTGCTTTCCACTCAAACCTTCTTTCCACTATATCCAAATCCTATGAGAGAGAGTTGAGTGTTGGGGAGACTATCATTTGAAGCACAAGAGCAAGGAGTTCATCATCAACACACCATTTGTTACTTCTTGGAGAGTGGTGTCTCCTAGATTGGCTAGGTGTCACTTGGGAGCCTCCAACAAGATTGTGGAGTTGAACCAAGGAGTTTGTAAGGGCAAGGAGATCGCCTACTTCGTGAAGATCTACCGCTAGTGAGGCAAGTCCTTCGTGGGCGATGGCCATGGTGGGATAGACAAGGTTGCTTCTTCGTGGACCCTTCGTGGGTGGAGCCCTCTGTGGACTCGCGCAACCGTTACCCTTCATGGGTTGAAGTCTCCATCAACGTGGATGTAGGATAGCACCACCTATCCGAACCACGGGAAAAACATCCGTGTCTCCAATTGTGTTTGAATTCTCCAAACCCTTCCCTTTACATTCTTGCAAGTTGCATGCTTTACTTTCCGCTACCAATATACTATTTGCATGCTTGCTTGAATTGTGTGATGATTGCTTGACTTGTCCTAAAATAGCTAAAATCTACCAAGAACTAAAATTTGGAAAAGGTTAAGTTTTTATTTAGTCAAGTAGTCTAATCACCCCCCCTTCTAGACATACTTACGATCCTACACTTTACCTTACCCATAAGCTTAAATAGTCTTGATCACGAGGGTGTGAGATTGCTGAGTCCCCGTGACTCATAGATACTTCCAAAACCAGTTTGCAGGTGTCGATGAAACCGTACAGGTGACGCAACCAAGCTCAAGGAGGAGCTCGATGAAGATCTTGTCCTTTGTGTTGTTTCGTTCTAGTTGATCAGTAGTGGAGCCCAGTCGGGACGATCGGGGATCTGTGTAGCATTTGGAGTAGTCTTCTCTTATTTTGGTTCCGTAGTCGAACCTTGATTGTATCTGGATGATGTAATGTTTTATTCATGTATTGTGTGAAGTGGCGATTGTAAGCCAACGATGTATCTCTTTCCCTTATGTATTACATGGGTTGTGTGAAGATTACCGCACTTGCGACATTGCTTTCAATGCGGTTATGCCTCTAAGTCGTGCTTCGACACGTGGGAGATATAGCCGCATCGAGGGCGTTACAAGTTGGTATCAGAGCCTTCCCCGACCTTAGGAGCCCCCACTGCTTGATTGAATTAGCGGACGAGTTGAGTCTAGAAAAAATGTTTTGAGTCATTTAGGAATTATATATCGGAGAGTTAGGAATTCTTTTTACTCCCCAGTCCCTTCGTCGCTCTGGTGAGGCATCGTAACATAGAGTTTTGACTCTTCTCTTCTCAAATTTCACTAAAAAAATTAGGATCACGCGGGTATCTTGGAATCGTTCCGATGGTTTTGTGACGAGAACATTGTTCTTGGTGCCTCCTGTCATTTAGGGGTTGTGGCAGTGTCCCGGGGATTTGAGCTCCGAGGTGTTGTCGTCACAATTTTATCGTTGCAGTTCTGGAATACCTGAGTTTAGTTTCGCCGACATCGAAAATCTCTTTTATGCAGTTGTTGGTGAGATAACCTCGACGCCACCCAGTACCGGGGCGGGAGTTCGGGAGTATTGCCATAACTTGTATAACGGATGCTTTTCGAAGGTTGAGGTAGACGATTTCCGAAGGTTTCTTGGTTATGTGTTGAAGGATGGATACAGCTGGATGTAGGATTTGCTAGTTTGGGTGAGATATTATGCTTCCCTTGTATCCCCAACATCTGATTGCATAACCCAAAAATTTCGGGAGTTTATAAGTGGGAATTCAAGTAGCTCTTAGGATATCTTTCCGACAGATGTATGATATGAAATTGGGGTTCGACGTCTAGTGGTCCGCCTATTCACGGTTGGTTTTACAGTGGTCTTGTTGTGTCCTAAAGAGTCCTTGGCTATGCCGACTCGGGGACGCTTCGTATGTCATGTGCACTGCCTTGTACATGATGGTGCTGTACGATCGATCCTGTGTAGGCCCCACCACGAAAACTTCGGACGAAATCTCTATCATATGTTTGTTCCGGCTTATTCCGCAAGCCAATCCTTTGTTTTGTTTTGATTTGTGAAATTCGAGTTGCTTCAATGTCAAGTGTTGATTCCATGCCTTTTCCTAAGCGGTGTTCTCATAATCCTATGTGAATACTAATCCTTGTTGATCATTGAGATTTTCATGTCAATCCTTTTCACCAGTGAGTCGCTCTTCAAGTGGATCCGATCTTTTCAACTTCAGCAAGATCAATTATCATTTCTTCTCAACGGTGTTCATTTCATCCGTCCCAAGTTGCCTTTATTTTCCCGCCCTCCCACCCTTGTTCTTCAAGGAGTCTTATATCTTAATCAAGTGTCCATCTTATGGATGTGAAGCCTCTCCATTCTTTTCTGTCAATATTCTTATCCGGTGATTATCAGGAAGATATTAACGGAGCCTCAAGTTCATCATTCTTCATTCTTTTCATCTACGATGGTTTCAAGTCAAGCTTTGTTGATCATATCCTTTCCTCGTTTCAATGCTCTCTCATGCCGGTGCAATTCTTAATCATCCACTCTTCGATATTCATTTGTTCCGGAGTGCTCAAGAAATCTCAGAAGATTCGTGTTTCTACTCGGCTTTCATAATCCTTTCAAGGTCTTTCGAGATTGTTATCTCATTCTAGCGATTTAATTCAACCGGTGCAACCTCTTTTTTTAAATCATTCAACGGTATTTATTTTGAGTGGGCCCTAACCCATAGGTATTTTCCCTAGGATCTTACCTGACTCTTCTAATTTTCGGAGTTATTCTCATATTCATCTCAAAGTTTGACGTAAGAATGATTTAACATGAGTCATATGTCTTTCTCCAAGATCTTTCAAATTCTTTCATCATTGGTTCAACCTTTCTAATATTCATCCCGGAGTATCTCAACAACTCATGTTGGGGTTTCACATCGTCATTCTCAACATTTGAAGACCGAAGAAGTGTTTCCTCTAAATCTTGCTCCATTCTCTTCAAGATTCATGGTGCTAGCTTTATGCCACCCTCTCATAATTGTTTTTGATTGTGAGAATTCTTTTCACCCATCCGGAACAATTCAGGAGTATTTTCCAGTTTGATTATCTAGATGCCATCATCTCAGAATTATTCATTCCAGCTTTCATCTATCATTCTCCAAATCTTACCGGTGCATTGCTCAAGTATTAGTTAATTAGCTCAAGATCTCTTCATTATCTTGTTTCTAAATTCTCTCAAGCATCTTCGTTCATTTGCTAATTCTTCCTAGTGCTTCTTTATCTTTTCTTCAATCATTTTCAATTCTTACGGTGGTTCCCAAGATTCTTCTTCCTTTGTTTATCATATCTATGTATTTGTTGTTCCCAAATCCTACTGGTGGTTCGTTGAAGACTTTCTCAAGTTTGCGCTATATCTATCTTAATCTTTCTACGAGGATAAGTAGTATGCCTAATCCGCTGCTTGTCAGCAATTAAATTGTTGAAGGATACGCATAACATAATTCTTATTCTTGTTGCATCCAAGTGATTAATTCCTTTTTTCGGAGTGGTTCATCATATCATATTCTCAGTTCGAGATGATTTATCTTTTCTTTCCCGGAGTTCCAAGCTCTAATTATCACGAAGATCCATCTAAATCATTGCAAGGATTCACCTTGTGTTTTCAATTTCTCTTTTTTTATTCTTTTGTTACCGTAGTTTCTTCTTGGAGGCTATACATGATGGTTCATCAAGGATTTATTTCCTTCTCGAAGCGTTCATCAAGATTCCTTTATAAGGAGCTTAAGTTTCTTCATCTTGCAATCCGGAGTGCAATTCTTTCTTCCATATCATTGAAGGTGGTATTATGCCATTCTTGATAATTTGAGTTCATGTTTCATGATTCAGATGTTGTTAAGAATGAGGTATTTTAAATCCATCAATCCCTTCGTTGGAGTTATCTTGGGTTATATTTCACCTAAAGCTGTCCCTAAGGATTGTTGCTATCTATGGTGCTTATAAAGGACCCAAGTTCTTCTTTATCCTCCCGGTGAAATAAGTTTCTCGTCTCCTCGCCCATATCAATCCAATTTTTTTTCCCGTAAGTGGCTGGTTGACACCTTATAATTTGAGATGTATTCCATAAGACCATATCAAGTTTATTCTTTTCGTTGTTGGTGTTCCAACGACTCCGTTCGACCCTTCTTCTAAGGATGCCTTTTCCAACTCAATTGTGGCAGAAGTTGGCATTTTCTTCTTCATTCTTTTATTTCAATTATCTATCTTCTATTATTTCCTCCGGAGGTATTGTGATGTTGTTCTGTTCGACCCATCATCTTGTTTTGTCAAGATCATGTTCAATTCCTTCCATTTACAGTCGAAGTGCTGTTCAAATTATATCAGTCTTATTCCTTCTCTATCTTGTTTTAACTGGAGTGTTGTGTCTATCATTCCCCTTCTAACCGGAGTCTCATCCAAGTGCTTCCTTTTGCCAAGCTCATATTCTTTACCTTCATGTTCCAACCGGAGTGTTGTCGTAATTGATCCTTAGCATTCCTTGTACATCTCGTTTCTACCGGGGCGCTTGCATGTAGTTCTTGTCCATTGCAACCTTTTTATTATGTCTTTCAACCTACAAGGTTCTAGTAAGGTTCCTTGTTCCTCTTATCCAGAGGAGTGTTTTTTACCTTGTTCACCTTCGTTGTATTCTGTCTCGAATTTTGTTCAACCTCGCAAGGTTCTTTGGTTTCACTCATTCGTCAAAGAAGCAACTTTATTTTACCTCTTCCTCTTCCGTTTCTCCTCGGTGCCATCCTAGATCTCGGGACGAGATCCTCTCGTAGTGGTGGAGTGTTGTGACGCCCAGAGACCGATGCTCGAGAAGACTTCCATATGTTCTGGGTTTCGCCTTGTGTTTCATTTGTGCCTGCCCTTTTATTTTTGCATTGCATCATGTCATCATGCCATCATCTCATAAATCTTTTGCAACTCAACTAAATAAATTGCATAGATCGTTGATCTATTTAAACCGAGGGAATTCACATGGTGATTCTCTTTACAATAGATATCCCAATATTAGGGAGCTATGATAAAAATTATTCCATTTATTTGGAATTAACCATAACACACTTGCAAATATCCCATGCCTTTTTCCTTCTCAACTCTTCGTCTCTAACTTTGTCATATATCTTTTCTTCATTTTCCGGAGCTCCACCTAATTTCTCAACATTTTTGGGCACTTCAAAAAACCTGTCCTAGTTCAAACCTTTTGAATTAAATTCAAATGAATTTGAATTTAATCTTTCAAACTTGACCTTTTCTATTCTCTTGGGTCATGCACATTTTCACGAGTCCGTGAAAAATATCCCCATGCCTAGAGTCCTCCCCTACCTTCTCTTTCTTTTCTTTCTCTTTTTCTGTTTTGTTTTAAAGGGAAAAAGATGGGAAAGAGTGAGAGAAAGCAGAGAGCCCAACTGGGCCTCCCTAGGCCATTTTCCGCGTAGGCCCACCTGGACCACCCGCACCCAGGCCGGCCCAAGGACCACTCCCTCCCTAACCTAGCGTTGACTGAACCCTCGCTCTCTCCCTCCTCCTCGTTCCCTCACCGCCGCCAGTAGCACTACACGCACACACGCACGCTCCCTTGCCTCGATCCCATCTCTCCCTCCCGTAGCGCCCGACTCCCCCATCTCCCTCGCAGCCTCGCTCTCTCCCGATCCTCTCTTCTTCCCTGCTCACGCCGCCAGAGAGGAGCAGTCTCTCGCCCCACCCATGCACGCAGGAGCCCCCGCGCTCGGTCCCCGTCATCGCCTGCGCACCTCGCCGCCCCATCCCCGCATGGCTCCATCCTCGCCGAAGACCCGTGTAACGCGAACGCCAAGTACGACTACCATCACGTGAACCGCTACTTCAACTATGAACGTGAATGACTACCGTCCCAGAACAACTACTTCCTATACTTCCCTCGACGAACTCGAACCGTCCCGTTTGCACGCTTTGAAGGTATAACCGCCGAGAACAAACGTCCGAGAATGAATGCTTGTGTCGTATAGGGTGCACCCTTTGTCTGCACCGTGTCCGATTTGTCACTCGTTTTCCATGCCACTAACCCATGGGAACCCGGTAGTCGGGATCACCCCACCATCTTTTGCATGCTCCCATCACTTTTCCTTTTGCATCGGTATTTCCATGAGCTACCGGAACCGTTATCGTTGCCGTGGCACTCCCTTTCTTTCCACCACGGTGACAAATGCTTCTTAATGGTCTTGTCAACTTTTAATAAAAATTGCATAAACTTGAACATGACATCCGCATCATGATAACAACATTTAATATCTGTTGCATTAAATTGCTAATGCATATGGGATTTTACCGGAATTGTTGGTTGATGTTTCCGGCCCCATTTAAATTGTTTAGATGGATAGTTTTGTTATGCTTCACCTCTTGCCATGTTAATCCACATTTAATTTTGTTGGGTAGTTAAACGAGATCGAACTAAATAACTTGTTGTGGTGTTTCGTCAATATGCAACTCGTTGCATATTGATCTCCACTTAATTTGTAGAATTGCTTGTGCACTTTTCCATGCCATGCCTCATTAATCTGGACATGCATCATACTTGGTTGTGCATCATGTCATGCTTATGTGGTGGTTGTTTACTATGTTGTTTGCTTCTTTCCGGTGTTGTTTCTTCGGGTTGGTTCCGGTAACGTCGTGTTTGTGAGGACCCATTCGACTACGTCCATTTGTCTTCTTCATGGACTCGTTCTTCTTCCTTGAGGGATTTCAGGCTAGATGACCATACCCTCGAAATCACTTCTATCTTTGCTTGCTAGTTGCTCGCTCTTTTGCTATGCCTATGCTGCGATACCTACCACTTGCTTATCATGCCTCCTATATTGTTGAACCAAGCCTCTAACCCACCTTGTCCTAGCAAACCGTTGTTTGGCTATGTTACCGCTTTTCTCAGCCCCTCTTATAGCGTTGTTAGTTGCAGGTGAAGATTGAAGTTTGTTCCTTGTTGGAACATGGAGATGTTGTTGCTTGTTTGGAACATGTTTACTTGTTGGGATATCACAATATATCTTATTTAATTAATGCATCTATATACTTGGTAAAGGGTGGAAGGCTCGGCCTTATGCCTGGCGTTTTGTTCCACCCTTGCCACCCTAGTTTCCATCATATTAGTGTTATGTTCCCGGATTTTGTGTTCCTTACGCGGTTGGGTAATAATGGGAACCCCTTGACAGTTCGCCTTGAATAAAACTCCTCCAGCAAGGCCCAACCTTGGTTTTACCATTTGCACTAACAACCTATAACCTTCCCTTGGGTTTTCGCGAGCCCGAGGGTCATCTTTATTTTAAACCCCCCCCCCCCCCCCGGGCCAGTGCTCCTCTGAGTGTTGGTCCGAAACGGGCAGCCTGTGGGGCCACCTCGGGGCAACTCGAGGGTTGGTTTTACTCGTAGCTTGACCTATCCGATGAGCCCTGAGAACGAGATATGTGCAGCTCCTATCAGGATTTGTCGACGTATCGGGCGGCTTTGCTGGTCTTATTTTACCATTGTCGAAATGTCTTGTAACCGGGATTCCGAGTCTGATCGGGTCTTCCTGCTAGAAGGAATATCCTTCGTTGACCGTGAGAGCTTGTGATGGGCTAAGTTGGGACACCCCTGCAGGGATTTGAACTTTTGAAAGTCATGCCCGCGGTTATGGGCAGATGGGAATTTGTTAATGTCCGTTGTAGAAAACCTGAAGTTGACCTTAATTAAAATGCACCAACCGCATGTGTAACCGTGATGGTATCTTCTCGGTGGAGTCCTGGAAGTGAACACGGTGTTGGAGTTATGCTTGACGTAGGTTGTTCCAGGATCACTTCTTGATCATAGTTGTTCGACCGTGCTTTTGCCTTCTCTTCTCGCTCTCATTTGCGTATGTTAGCCACCATATATGCTAGTCGCTTGCTGCAGCTCCACCTCATACTTTTACCTTACCATAAGCTTAAATAGTCTTGATCACGAGGGTGTGAGATTGCTGAGTCCCCGTGACTCACAGATACTTCCAAAACCAGTTTGCAGGTGTCGATGAAACCGTACAGGTGACGCAACCAAGCTCAAGGAGGAGCTCGATGAAGATCTTGTCCTTTGTGTTGTTTCGTTCTAGTTGATCAGTAGTGGAGCCCAATCGGGACGATCGGGGATCTGTGTAGCATTTGGAGTAGTCTTCTTTTATTTTGGTTCCGTAGTCGGACCTTGATTGTATCTGGATGATGTAATGCTTTATTCATGTAATGTGTGAAGTGGCGATTGTAAGCCAACTATGTATCTCTTTCCCTTATGTATTACATGGGTTGTGTGAAGATTACCTCACTTGCGACATTGCTTTCAATGCCGTTATGCCTCTAAGTCGTGCTTCGACACGTGGGAGATATAGACGCATCAAGGGCGTTACAATATCCCCGACAGTTTCTAGGTCATGTGGGAAGGACCCCCCTATCGCCCACACTCACTTGGCGACGGTTCCAGTTGTCGTCGCGGAAAGGGGTTTTAAACCGTTTGTTTAGCACCGACGCGCACCAGTGGCATTAAGTAAGATGACATGATGTAGAGGAATAAACTTAAGCAATATGATGTAAACCCCATCTTTTTATCCTCGATGGCAACAATACAATACGTGGCTTGCTGCCCCTACTGTCACTAGGAAAGGACACCGCTAGATTGAACCCAAAGCTAAGCACTTCTCCCATTGCAAGAAAAACCAATCTAGTTGGCCAAACCAACCTGATAGTTTGAAGAGAATTACAAAGATATTGAATCATGCATATAAGAATTCAGAGAAGATTCAAATAATATTCATAGATAAGCTGATCATAAATTCATAATTCATCGGATCTCGACAAACACACCGCAAAAGAAGATTACATCGAATAGATCTCCAAGAACATCAAGGAGAACATGGTATTGAGAATCAAAGAGAGAGAAGAAGCCATCTAGCTACTAGCTATGGACCCGTAGGTCTGAGGTAAACTACTCACACTTCCTCGAAAGGCCAATAGAGTTGATGTAGAAGCCCTCCGTGACTGAATCCCCCTCCGGCATGATGCCGGAAAAGCCCCAAGATGGGATCTCACAGGAACAAAAGGTTGCGGTGGCGGAAAAGTGTTTTCGTGGATGCTTCTGGTGGTTTGGGAATATTTGTGAATATATATGATGAAGAATTAGGTCAGGGAGTGTTGGAGTAGGCCACAAGGCAGGGGCACGACCACCCCTAGGGCGCGCCCCTGTGGCTTGTCGTCTACTCCAAGGTCTTCTGACTTGGAGTCCAAGTGCAACAGGTGTCTTCTGGTCTAAGAAAAATCATCGCGGAGGTTTTATTCTGTTTGGTATTCCTTTTCTACGAAGCTCAAAAACAAGGAAAAACCCAGAAACTGGTACTAGGCTCTAGGTTAATAAGTTAGTCCCAAAAATAATATAAAATATCATATTAATGCATGGAACAATCAAAAATTATAGATACGTTGGAGACGTATCACCTTCGGACCTCATCAATGACGCCAGGTACGCGATAGACTCATCACTTTGGGACACATGGCTCCGTGACGAGAACGACCTATGATGACAATCATACTTTGTCGGTCATGCTCTGAGCCCATCACAGATGCACTCTGCCAGCCGTGCGTGCTCTTAGTCCGCCTCGGCCCCGAAGTCATGTGCGGGTGCGCCGGCTCACGTTGACACCCCCACCCCTCACCGTCCACGCCACCACCACCTCCCATGACCGCCGAGAAGGAGGGGAGCTCTATAGGCGTGTGCTAAAGGACACTGTCTGGAAGCACGACCGCGCCCCAATGGGAGGGCCTTGATGAGATGCTGCTCTTCTTCGCCACAGGCGAGATCGCCATTCCCTAGAGCTGTAGGTCAAGAAGGAGGCCATGGAGGAGGTCAAGGTGGAGGCCACCGATGATCCACCCTTCGCATCATTGGTGCACCAGTCCTAAACAATTAGACATGGATGGACACAATGCCATGCATGCCGGAGCACGTGTCCATCCCGCCCGTGTGCATGGTCACTGATGCGTGGTCTTTGTCCCCGCGATGGGAAGAGGTGGTGCAGGGGCCTCCGGCCTTGCAGCCGTCGCAGGGGCCGCCTGAGCTATGGAAGCCACCAGCGTACATCGACCTCACCATAAATAACAATGAGGAGGATGGCGATGTGAAAGCACAAGTGCTCCCCGGGTGATTTTGGTAATTAATGTCAACATATCTCTTGTTGGACTAATACTTTCATCTAGCATATTTCAGATACGTCCAACAGTGGAGTGGCATGGACTAGAGGATGTGGGACCCCTTCAAGATGATGAAGACAAATGATTGGCTCAAGCTCAAAGCTCAGGACTCTACATTTTTCATTTTAGTGATCCAAGATCACATTGAGTCCATAGGAAAAGCCAATACTATTAAGAGGGGGTGAGGTATTGCTTAATGAGGTTCTTGCTCAAAGTGCTTAGTGATATGCTCCACAACCCTCAACCACTTTCTCATATCCAAATATATCCCAAACCAAAAGTCAAACTCGGCCCCACCGATTTGTTCTATCCGGCGCCACCGAGTTCTCTTGACACAGCCACTGCCAGAAACCCTAATCAATTTAGTCTCACCGATGGTATCTCGCTCTCACCGAGATGGGCTTGCAAACTCTTTGTTACCTATTGCATTAATTTCTGTCTCACCGAAACATGACGTCGGTCCCACTGAGTTTGCTTAGCCAACTCTCTGTTTAGCTTATTACCAAAATCGGTCCCACCGAATTTGTGTAATCGGTCCAACCGAGATGAGGCTTTACCCTAACCCTAGCACATCGGTCCCACCGAGTTGATCATGTCGGTCCCACCGAAAACCCTAACGGTCACATTATGAACTAAATCGGTCTGACCGCGTTGTATGATTCGGTCCCACCGAGTTTGGTGATTTGTGTGTAACGGTTAGGTTTTTTGTGGAGGCTATATACCCCCACCCACTCTTCATTCGTAGAGAGAGCCATCAGAACATGCCTACACTTTCAACATACATTTTCTGAGAGAGAACCACCTACACTTTTGTTGAGGTCAAGATACTTAATTCCAACCACATAAATCTTGATCTCTAGCCTTCCCCAAGTTGCTTTCCACTCAAATAGTCTTTCCACCAAATCCTATCCTATGAGAGAGAGTTGAGTGTTGTGAAGACTATCATTTCAAGAATAAGAGCAAAGAGTTCATCATCAACACACCATTTGTTACCTCTTGGAGAGTGGTGTCTCCTAGATTGGTTAGGTGTCACTTGGGAGCCTCCGTCAAGATTGTGGATTTGAACCAAGGAGTTTGTACGAGCAAGGAGATCGCCTACTTCGTGAAGATCTACCCTAGTGAGGCAAGTCCTTCGTGGGTGATGGCCATGGTGGAATAGACAAGGTTGCTTATTCGTGGACCCTTCTTGGGTGGAGCCCTCCATGGACTCGCGCAACCGTTACCCTTCGTGGGTTGAAGTCTCCATCAACATGGATGTACGATATCACCACCTATCGGAACCACGCCAAAAATCTCCGTGTCTCCAATGGCGTTTGCACACTCCAATCCCATCCCTTTACATTCTTGCAACTTGCATGATTTACTTTCCGCTACTCATATACTCTTGTCATGCTTGCTTGATATGTATTGTAAATGTTCAAATTTGTGCCAAAACTCCACTTCAACTTAAAGAAATTAAAAATTGTAACTTTTCTTGCTAATAGTCTATTAACCCCCCTCTAGAAACCTCTTCTCGATCCTACAATTAGTATCAGAGCATTGGTCTCCATTGCTCTGGTTTAAACACCTTTGGAGGAAGATGGATGAGTCTACGTTGGGGAGTCTTAGACGTAGAGTGCCTATTCTTGATGGAGAGTATTTTCATGAGTGGAAAAATGAGATGCTTGAGATCTTCAATGAATATCATTTGACCAAGTACATTACTACTCCTTGTGCTCGCATTGTTGATCCTTTGCATCCTACCCTTGATGAGTCTATTGACATGATCCGTAATCTTAGAACGGTCAATTTAATCACTAGAGGTTTGCCTAGAAACTTGCTTGGTAGCTTGCCTACTTTTGATTGTTCCTACACCTTATGGAGATTTCTTGAGGAATGATTCCCAAATTATTCCTTGAAAATCCTAGATGAGATTCTTCATAAGTCTATTGCCTTGAGTAAGATGAGTTCTAATGATCCCAAGTTTGGTGATTGCTTATTTGAGCTTACTAATCTTACAAGTGCAAAAGGAGATGTTGGAATTATTAGCAATATCATTTCCGAAGTCATTAGAATCCATAGAGATGAACATTGTTACGGCCATACTTCTAATGAATTACCCTCTCTAGGAGTTGATCCATCACATGACGATGTTGAACATGGATACTATGATGAGGATGATGATAGTGACTATGATCTTGATGATGCGATGAGACACTTTGGTCTTATGGCTAATCTTCGTGGCTACATGGCTGGAGGAAAGGAATGGGTCCTTAATAGTGGATGTACTTATCATATGATCGGAGACAAACATATGTTTCGTGAGCTTGCTGAAAACAACGGCCCTCGAAAGTATGTCACTTTCGGTGATAACTCAAAGGGTAAGGTGGTTGGCCTTGGTAAGGTGGCCATCTCATAGGATAGCTCCATACAAAATGTTATTCTCATTGAATCTCTTGGCTACAATTTACTTTCCGTATCTAGACTTGCTGACTTTGATTTTAATGTCCTATTTACTGTGGTAGATTGCCAAGTGTTTCGTAGAGATAACCATAAAATGGTCTTTACTGGTATACATAGAGGTGATCTTTACATTGTTGATTTCACTAAAAAGGCTCAACCTAGAACTTTCTTAATTGCTAAATCTTCTAAAGGCTGGTTGTGGCATAGAAGGCTAGGTCATGTGGGCATGCGAAATCTTGATAAGCTTATTAAAGGTGATCATATCCTTGGAGTAAAAGATGTTATATTTGAGAAGGATAGACTTTGTAGTGCTTGTCAAGCAGGAAAACAAGTTGGTGGAAGTCACCCCGTGAAGAACATTATGACCACGAGAAGACCGCTCGAGCTACTTCATATGGATCTTTTTGGTCCCAATGCCTATAAAAGTCTCGGTGGTAACTCATTCAGTCTGGTTATAGTTGATGATTTTTCAAGATTTACGTGGGTGTTCTTTCTTGATGATAAATTGCAGGTCCAAAAGATCTTCAAGAACGTTGCTAGGAAGGCCCAAAATCAATTTGAAGTGAAGATCAAGTAGGTTTGCAGCGACAACGGAACGGAGTTCAAGAACGCAAATGTCGATACCTTTCTTGACGAAGAAGGGATCTCACATGAGTTCTCAGCTGCATACACGCCTCAAAAAAATGGAGTTGTTGAGAGGAAGAACCGAACTCTTATTGAGATGGCAAGAACGATGCTTGATGAGTACAAGACTCCAAAACACTTTTGGGCGGAAGCGGTTGAGACAGCTTGTCATGCAAAAAATCGCTTGTATCTTCACAAGCTACTCGGCAAGATGGCATACGAGATCCTCACTGGTAATGTCGTGGAATTGTCACGGCAGATGTCCTAGTGTGAGGACTTAGTCGTGAGGCCAACGCATCTATGTGGTAGCTTGAGAGGGGTTGAGCGGAATCGAGAGATGCAACACAAGACAACGGTTTAGACAGCTTCGGGCCCCGGGAAACATCATCCGGCAACAACCCTACATGTTGTTTGTGCCTAGGTCTCATTATCATCATGAGGGAGTCGCCGTAAACCGGCTCTCCTAGTTATGTCTAGCCTTAAGATTATCTTCCCCCCTTGGGGTGCCCTGCCCCTCCTTATATATGTTGAAGGGGCAGGTTACATGTAGAGTCCATCTCGGACCAAGACTTAAACTATTCTGACTTCTCTTCATGGGTTTCTTAATGTCTTGGGCTTCATAGCATCTCGGGCTTCATAACACTGATAACCCACAATTATAGGGGATCGCAATAGTTTTCGAGGGTAGAGTATTCAACCCTAATTTATTGATTCAACACAAGGGGAGCCAAATAATTTTCTCAAGTATTAGTAGCTGAGTTGTCAATTCAACCACACCTGGAAACTTAATATCTGCAGCAAAGTATTTAGTAGCAAAGTAATATGATAGTAGTGGTAACGGTAGCAAAAGTAATGTTTTTGGTATTTTTTAGTGATGATAACAATAGCAACGGAAAAGTAAGTAAATAAGTGAAGAACAATATATGGAAAGCTCATAGGCAATGGATCGGTGATAGAGAATTATGCCGGATGCAGTTTATCATGTAACAGCCATAACCTAGGGTGACACGGAACTAGCTCCAATTCATCAATGTAATGTAGGCATGTATTCCGAATATAGTCATATGTGCTTATGGAAAAGAACTTGCATGACATCTTTTGTCCTACCCTCCCGTGGCAGAGGGGTCCTAGCAGAAACTAAGGGATATTAAGGCCTCCTTTTAATAGAGTACTGGAACAAAGCATTAACACATAGTGAATACATGAACTCCTCAAACTACGGTCATCACCGGAAGTGGTCCCGATTATTGTCACTTCGGGGTTGCCGAATCATAACACATAGTAGGTGACTATAGACTTGCAAGATAGGATCAAGAAATCACATATATTCATGAAAACATAATAGGTTCAGATCTGAAATCATGGCACTCGGGCCCTAGTGACAAGCATTAAGCATAGCAAAGTCATAGCAACATCAATCTCAGAAGATAGTGGATACTAGGGATCAAACCCTAACAAAACTATCTCGATTACATGATAAATCACATCCAACCCATCACCGTCCAGCAAGCCTACGATGGAATTACTCACGCACGGCGGTGAGCATCATGAAATTGGTGATGGAGGATGGTTAATGATGACGATGGCGACGGATTCCCCTCTCCGGAGCCCCGAACGAACTCCAGATCAGCCCTCCCGAGAGAGTTTAGGGCTTGGCGGCGGCTCCGTATCGTAAACCGTGATGAATCTTTCTCCCTGATTTTTTTTCTCTCTGAACACGAATATATAGAGTTGGAGTTGAGGTCGGAGGAGCTCCCGGGGGGCCACGAGGTAGGGGGCGCGCCCAGGGGGGCAGGCATGCCCCCCACCCTCGTGGCTAGGGTGTGGGCCCCCTGGCCTTGATCTTTTGCCAGTATTTTTTATTATTTCCGAAAATACGCTCCATGGAGTTTCAGGTCATTCCGGGAACTTTTTTTCTGCACATAAATAACACCATGGCAATTCTGCTGAAAACAGCGTCGGTCCGGGTTAGTTCCATTCAAATCATGCAAGTTAGAGTCCGAAACAAGGGCAAAAGTGTTTGGAAAAGTAGATACGACGGAGATGTATCAACTCCCCCAAGCTTAAACCTTTGCTTGTCCTCAAGTAATTCAGTTAACAAACTGAAAGTGATAAAGAAAAACTTTTACAAACTCTGTTTGCTCTTGTTGTTGTAAATATGTAAAGCAAGCATTCAAGTTTTCAGCAAAGATTATAAACTAAACATACTCACAATAACGCTTAGGTCTCATGTTTACTCATATCAATGGCATAATCAACTAGTGAGCAATAATAATAAATCTCGGATGACAACACTTTCTCAAAACAATCATAATATGATATAACAAGATGGTATCTCGCTAGTCCTTTCTGAGACCGCAAAACATAAATGCAGAGCACCTTTAAAGATCAAGGACTGACTAGACATTTTATTTCATGGTAAAAGAGATCCAGTCAAGTCATACTCAATGTAAACTAACAGTAATGAATGCAAATCACAGTAGTGCTCTCCAACTGGTGCTTTTTAATAAGAGAATGATGACTCAACATAAAAGTAAATAGATAGGCCCTTCACAGAGGGAATCATGGATTTGTAGAGGTGCCAGAGCTCGGTACTGGAATAGAGATGAATAATATTTTGAGTGGTATACTTTCATTGTCAACATAACAACCAAGAGATGGTGATATCTTCCATGCTACACACATTATAGGCGGTTCCCAAACAAAATGGTAAAGTTTATACTCCCCCTCCACCAACAAGCATCAATCCATGGCTTTCTCGAAACAACAAGTGCCTCCAACTAACAAGAGTCCCAGGGGGAGTTCTTTGCAATTATTTTGATTTGATTTGCATAAAGCATGGGACTGGGCATCACGGTGACCAGCCATTTTCTCGTGAGTGAGGAGTGGAGTCCACTCCTCTTGAGAATAACCCGCCTAACATGGAAGATACGGACAGCCCTAGTTGATACGTGAGCTATTCGAGCATACAAAACAGAATGTTTATTTGAAGGTTTAGAGTTTGGCACATACAAATTTACTTGGAACGGCAGGTAGATACCATATATAGGTAGGTATGGTGGACTCATATGGCATAACTTTGGGGTTTATGGGATTTGATGCACAAGTAGTATTCCCGCTTAGTACAGGTGAAGGCTAGAAAAAGACTGGGAAGTGACCAGTTAGAGAGCGACAACAGTCATGAACATGCATTAAAATTAATCAACACCGAATGCAAGCATGAGTAGGATATAATGCACCAAGAACATAAATATCATAGAGGATATGTTGATTTTGTTTCAACTACATGCGTGAACATGTGCCAAGTGAAGCCACTCGAATCGTTCAAAAGAGGATACCACCCTACCATACCACATCACAACCATTTTAATAGCATGTTGGCACGCAAGGTAAACCATTATAAGCTCTTAGCTAATTAAGCATGGTATAAGAAACTATGATCTCTATTTGTCATCACAAACATGTTTATTCATAATAGGCTGAATCAAGAATGATGAACTAATCATATTTACAAAAACAAGAGAGGTCGAGTTCATACCAGCTTCTCCCATCTCAATCAGTTCATCATATATCGTCATAATTGCCTTTCACTTGCACGATCGAACGATGTGGATAATAATAATAGTGCATGTGCATTGGACTAAGCTGGAATCTACAAGTATTCAATAAACAGGAGAAGACAAGGCAATATGGGCTCTTTTGTCAGATCAACAATAATGCATATAAGAGCCACTTCAACAATTTAATCATGATCTTATCCTATCGACCCCCAAAGAAAAGAAAAGAAATAAAATTATTTACACGGGAAAGCTCCCAACAAGCAAAAAGAAGAACGGGAAATCTTTTTGGGTTTTCTTTTTAATTACTACTACAAGCATAGAAATTAACACTTGCTAAAAGCTATGACTAAATTTTTTTGGTTTTTCTTAAGGTTTATCAAACACACAAGAAGAAAGCATAAAAACGAAATAAACTAGCATGGATATTACAATGAAAAAGTATGAGCACTGACATTTAGCAATGAGTGTGTGAACATGAATGTAATGTCGGTGGGAAATACGTACTCCCCCACGCTTAGGCTTTTGGCCTAAGTTGGTCTAATGCACGGATGGCCTGGCAGATATCCAAAGTTGTAGTTGGGGTCGTACTGAGATGCAGCAGTCATTGCATCATGGGCTGCAGCTTGGAGGCGAGCTATCTCAGCTCTCCTCTTATACTCTTGCGCCTCCTCTCTAGTTATAAAATATCTCCCTTTTGCCTGAAAGTCAAAGAAAGTAGAAGGAGGGAGAGCGACATGATAGGTGCCTCGTCTGTCAAAGATTAGTCGGTACTGGAGGAACTGATCGTTCCTCTCAACAAACTGATGATGAACCATAGCCTCATAATCCAAATAAGAAGGAGGCAACTCAATATCATCCTCACGTATGGTTATACCAAGAAAATTAGCTATGCGGGTTGCATAAATTCCACCGAAGAAATCTCCATTTAATCTATTAAGATGCAACCTACGTGCAACAATGGCTTCCAAATTATAAGATTTATCTCCTAACACAGCACTCCTAAGAATACTGAGGTCAGGGACACACATGTGACATGCTTCATCTTTACCATTAATGCATCTACCTATGAAGAGAGCAAAATAATTTATAGCAGGAAAGTGAATGCTCCCTATGGTAGCTTGTGCTATATCTCTAGATTCCCCCACAGTTATATTAGCAAGAAAATCTCTAAATTCAGATTTGCGAGGTTCACTAGCACTACCCCATTGTGGATGTTTGCAAGAAGTGGTAAAATCCTCTAAGTCCATAGTATAAGAATTTTCATAGAGATCAAACAGGACAGTCTGAGAATTGCGTGAAGATGAAAATTCAAACCTCGTCACAAAGGAACTAGTGAGATAGTGGTACTGACGACATTTTTCTTCCTTGAAGCTCACAAGATCGGTGTTACGCAAATATGCGCTAAATTCTTCCTTAATTCCCGCTCGATCCATGAAGTCCTCTGAAGACCATTCACAAGGCCGCAATGGAGCGTCCCTTGGTGGCTCATCATCAGCATCACGCATTGCAAGCCTGGGTCCTTGTTTCCTTGAAGAACCACCTTGGTACATTTTCCTAAACATATTTCTTCCTCTGAATTTTTTTTTGAAATTTTTAGTGAACCAAACTCAACAAAATTAATAGCAACTACTCCTACAAGTGCCTAGAGCCTATATCATGCACCAAAACTACTTGGAACCACATAAATTTGACATGCAAGCTCAAGAACATGGTCACCTAAGCAGCATAGATTTGCAATGAATAAAGCACTAGAACAAAAAATAATTGGACCAATGGAGGAGTCACATACCAAGGAACAATCCCCCAAAGCAGTTTTGTGAGAGGTGCTTTGAGCAAGGAGATCGAAAATCGCAGCAAAATGAGCTAGAACTCGTGCTTGAGCTGGATAATGGTGTTTGTGGGAGGAAGGAGTGTGTGGGTGCAGGAATAAGTGGAGGAGGGCCACCATGGGCCCACGAGGCAGGGGGCGCCCAGTGGGGTAGGGCGCGACCTCCACCCTCGTGGCCAAGTGGATGCCCCCCATGGTGTGTTCTCAGTGCCAAATATTCCAAAAAAATCATATTTAAATTTCAGGGAATTTGGAGAAATTTTATTTTCGGGGTATTTTTATATTGCACGGATAATCAGAAAACAGCCAGAAATTACTATTTTTTGCTTTATTTAATAAAAATAACAGAGTAGAAAGAGGGTACAGAGAGTTGTGTTTTCTAAATTCATACATCTCATGATCATCAAAAGGAATCCATTAACAAGGTTGATCAAGTCTTGTTAACAAACTCATTCTGAATAACATGGAACCGGAGAATTCTCGAATAACACTAGGTTACCTCAACGGGGATATGCACATCCCCAACAATAAGAATATCATATTTCTTCTTGACAGTAGGAAGAGGAAATTCAAAACCTCCAAAAATAATCGATGGAATTTTTCCAATAGAATTGATACTGTGGACTTGAGGTTGTTTCCTCAGAAAGTGTATCGTATGCTCATTACCATTAACATGAAAAGTGACATTGCCTTTGGTGCAGTCAATAACAGTCCCTGCAGTACTCAAAAAGGGTCTTCCAAGAATAATAGACATACTATCGTCCTCGGGAATATCAAGAATAACAAAGTCCATTAAAAATGTAATGTTTGCAACCACAACAGGCACATCCTCACAAATACCGATAGGTATAGTAGTTGATTTATCAGCCATTTGCAAAGATATTTCAGTAGGTGTCAACTTATTCAAATCAAGTCTACGATATAAAGAGAGAGGCATAACACTAACACCGGCTCCAAGATGACATAAAGCAGTTTTAACATAGTTTCTTTTAATGGAGCATGGTATAGTGGGTACTCCTGGATCTCCAAGTTTCTTTGGTATTCCACCTTTAAAAGTATAATTAGCAAGCATGGTGGAAATTTCAGCTTCCGTTATCTTTCTTTTATTAGTAACAACTTCTTTCATATACTTAGCATAAGAATTCATTTTGAGCATATCAGTTAATCGCATACGCAAAAAGATAGGTCTAATCATTTTAGCAATGCGCTCAAAATCCTCATCATCCTTTTTCTTGGACGGTTTGGGAGGAAAATGCATGGGTTTTTGAACCCATGGTTCTCTTTCTTTACCATGTTAACTAGCAACAAAGTCTCTCTTATCATAACATTGATTCTTTGATTGTGGGTTATCAAGATCAACAGCAGGTTCAATTTCTATACCATTATCATTGCTAGGTTGAGCATCATCATGAACATTATCATGAACATTATAACTAGTTTCAGGTTCATTACCAGATTGTGTTTCAGCATTTGAAATAGAAATATCATTTGGATTCTCAGGTGTTTCAGTAATAGGTTCACTAGAAGCATGCAAAGTCCTATCATTTTTCTTTTTCTTACTTTTAGGAGGACTAGGTGCATCTATATTATTTCTCTAAGAATCTTGCTCAATTCTCTTAGGGTGGCCTTCAGGATACAAAGGTTCCTGAGTCATTTTACCAGTTCTAGTAGCCACTCTAACAACATAGCCCTTATTCTTACTATTCAATTAATTTAGCAAATCATTTTGAGCTTTAAGTACTTGTTCTACTTGAGTGCTAAACATAGAAGCATGTTTACTAATAAGTTTAAGTTCACCTTTAACATTAGCCATATAATCACCCAAGTGTTCAACCATATCGGCACTGTGTTTTAATTCTCTACCAAAATAAGCATTGAAGTCTTCTTGCTTAACCATAAATTTATCAAACTCATCTAAGCATGGGCTAGCAAACTTAGTAAATGGGATTTCAGCTTTATCATATCAATAGAGAGAGTTTACCTTTACTACCTGTGTAGGGTTATCAAGACCATGTGTTTCTTCAATAGGTGATGGATTAAAACCATATATTTCTTCAACAGGCGGTAAATCAAGACCATGTATTTCTTTAATAGGAGGTAAATTCTTAACATCTTCAGCTTTAATACCCTTTTCTTTCATAGATTTCTTTGCCTCTTGCATATCTTCTAGACTAAGAAATAGAACACCCCTTTTCTTTGGAGTTGGTTTAGGAATAAGCTCAGGAGTTGGCTCAGGAGCTGGCTCAGGAAGTGCCCAATTATTTTCATATGTCAACATATTATTCAATAGAATTTTAGCTTCATCCGGTGTTCTTTCCCTGAAAACAGAACCAGCACAACTATCTAGGTAATCTCTGGAAGCATCGGTTAGTCCATTATAAAAGATATCAAGTATTTCATTTTTCTTAAGAGGGTGATCAGGCAAAGCATTAAGTAATTGGATAAGCCTCCCCCAAGCTTGTGGGAGACTCTCTTCTTCAATTTGCACAAAATTATATATATCCCTTAAGGCAGCTTGTTTCTTACGAGCAGGGAAATATTTAGCAGAGAAGTAATAAATCATATACTGGGAACTACGCACACAACCAGAATCAAGAGAATTAAACCATATCTTAGCATCACCCTTTAATGAGAACGGGAATATTTTAAGGATGTAAAAGTAGCGAGTTCTCTCATCATTAGTGAATAGGGTGGCTATATCATTTAATTTAGTAAGATGTGCCACAACAGTTTCCGATTCATAGCCATAAAAAGGATCAGATTCAACCAAAGTAATTATATCAAGATCAATAGAGAATTCATAATCCTTATCAGTAACAAAGATAGGTGAAGTAGCATAAGCAGGATCATATTTCATTCTAGCATTCAGAGTTTTTTGTTTAAGCTTAGCTAATAATTTCTTAAGATCACTTCTATCATTGCAAGCAAGAAAGTCCCTTTTAGTTTCTTCATCCGTAACATAGCCCCCAAGCACAACAGGTAATTCATATTTATTAGGAGAGCCTTCATAATCACTTTCATCAGTATTATCAGTTTCAATAATTTCATTCTCTCTAGCCCTAGCAAGTTGTTCATCGAGAAATTCACCAAGTGGCACAGTAGTATCAGGCATAGAAGTAGTTTCATCATAAGTATCATGTATAGCAGAAGTGGCATCATCAATAATATGCGACATATCAGAATCAATAGCAGAAGCAGGTTTAGGTGTCGCAAGCTTACTCAAAACAGAAGGTGAATCAAGTGCAGAGCTAGATGGCAGGTCCTTACCTCCCCTCGTAGTTGAGGGATAAATCTTGGTTTTTGGATCTCTCAAGTTCTTCATAATGATAAGCAGATATAAATCCCAAGTGACTCAAAGAATAGAGCTATGCTCCCTGGAAACAGCGCCAGAAAATAGTATTGATAACCCACAAGTATAGGGGGTCGCAACAGTTTTCGAGGGTAGATTATTCAACCCAAATTTATTGATTCGACACAAGGGGAGCCAAAGAATATTCTCAAGTATTAGCAGCTGAGTTGTCAATTCAACCACACCTGGAAACTTAATATCTGCAACAAAGTATTTAATAGCAAAGTAATATGATAGTAGTGGTAACGGTAGCAAAAGGTAATGGTAGAAAAGTTATGTTTTTGGTATTTTGTAGTGATGATAACAATAGCAACGGAAAAGTAAATAAGCGAAGAGCAATATATGGAAAGCTCGTAGGCAATGGATCGGTGATAGAGAATTATGCCGGATGCGGTTCATCATGTAATAGTCATAACCTAGGGTGACACAGAACTAGCTCCAATTCATCAATGTAATGTAGGCATGTATTCCGAATATAGTCATACTTGCTTATGGAAAAGAACTTGCATGAAATCTTTTGTCCTACCCTCCCGTGGCAGCGGTGTCCTAGCAGAAACTAAGGGATATTAAGGCCTCCTTTTAATAGAGTACCGGACCAAAGCATTAACGCATAGTGAATACATAAACTCCTCAAACTACGGTCATCACCGGAAGTGGTCCCGATTATTGTCACTTCGGGGTTGCCGGACCATAACACATAGTAGGTGACTATAGACTTGCAAGATAGGATCAAGAAATCACATATATTCATGAAAACATAATAGGTTTAGATCTGAAATCATGGCACTCGGGCCCTAGTGACAAGCATTAAGCATAGCAAAGTCATAGCAACATCAATCTCAGAACATAGTGGATACTAGGGATCAAACCCTAACAAAACTAACTCGATTACATGATAAATCTCATCCAACCCATCACCGTCCAGCAAGTCTACGATGGAATTACTCACGCACGGCGGTGAGCATCATGAAATTGGTGATGGAGGATGGTTGATGATGACGATGGTGACGGATTCCCCTCTCCGGAGCCCCGAACGGACTCCAGATCAGCCCTCCTGAGAGAGTTTAGGGCTTGGCGGTAGCTCCGTATCGTCAAACGTGATGAATCTTGCTCCCTGATTTTTTCTCTTCGAACACGAATATATAGAGTTGGAGTTGAGGTCGGAGGAGCTCCAGGGGGGCCACGAGGTAGGGGGGCGCGCCCAGGGGGCAGGCACGCCCCCCACCCTTGTGGCTAGGGTGTGGGCCCCTGGCCTTGATCTTTTGCCAGTATTTTTTTTTATTTCCGAAAATACGCTCTATGGAGTTTCAGGTCATTCCGAGAACTTTTGTTTGTGCACATAAATAACACCATGGCAATTCTGCTGAAAACAGCGTCAGTCCGGGTTAGTTCCATTCAAATCATGCAAGTTAGAGTCCAAAACAAGGGCAAAAGTGTTTGGAAAAGTAGAAACGACAAAGACGTATCAAATGTCTCGGGCTTCCTAACCCCTGGTGACTCTGTCTACCGGGTTATGACTGTCTGGCGGCCGGTTATGACTGTCTGCCGGTTTATGATGGTCTGCAGGTTTATGATTGTCTGTCGGGTTATGGCTGTCTTTTGGGTTATGATCTGACTTAACATCTGCCGGGTTATCACCTGCCGGGTTATCATCTGACTTAACACCTGCCGGGTTATCATCTAACTTAACACTTGTCGGTTTACCATCTGACTTAACACCTACCGGTTTACCAGGTCCTAGCCGGGTTATAACTCCGGCCGGGTCATACCACAGGGTATATCTGTCGGATTTCGGGTTCCGGCAGACCCTTAAGGTTCGAACTCTGGGGTGCGCACGGAGATCTTTCCCATACCGACTCGCGCTTCTATGGCTCTCAAGAAATCTAGGCTGGAAAGAAGAACACATAGAGGACACGAGGTTTATACTGGTTCGGGCCACCGATGTGGTGTAATACCCTACTCCAGTGTGTGGTATGGTGGATTGCCTCAAGGACTGCTGATGAACAATACAGGGGGAAGAACGGCCTCGCGAGAGGTGTTCTTGAGGTTGTGTGGTATGTTCTACTTGGTCTGGATCTCTCTCTCCCTTTCTCTGCTCTCTTCCTTTCTCTTTCTTTTTTCTCTTTTCGTTCTTCTCCTTTCTCTTTTCCTTCTCCTCTTTCTATTGTGGTTAGTCCTATTTATAGAGGCCCTGGTCCTCTCCCCAAATAATGAGCGGGAAGGGTGCCAACAATTGTCCATTTTGAAGGGGAACATCTAGTACAAGTTATCCTGACCAAAGGTGGTCTTCGGCTGCTAAAAGCACTGGTGATGACGCCGTCTTGGGCTCCACGGTGACCTCCGTCCTGCCGCACTGCTGGTCTTGGTCTCGTTGCACCGGAATGGTAACCTTTGCCCGATACCTTGGCCTGTGCTTGCTCCCTTTGCACCGAAGGGGAAACAAGGACACTGCGCAGGCCGGCGCCCGCCTAATCTCGATCGTCATGGCTTGCGTCACGGGCTCCTCACGAGGCACCCCTGCCTTGATCTCTCTGCCTCCTAGCGAGCCTGCCTGATGAGGCTGCTCCTGAGGTAGCCTCATGTCGTCCTCCCCGCAAGGCTTGGCCCCTTGCGAGGGTCTTGAGCTTGAGCTGATGAAGCTGGGCCGCACTGGGCCCCCACTCGAGCCACGACGTAGGCCACAGGAAGGCAAGTGTGGGGACCCCCGTTCCCAGAACTCCGACAGTAGCCCCCGGGCCCAAAGCACGCCCGGGCTTGGCTTAGCAGAGAAGCTAAGGGGCAAGCGCGAAGCGCCGCGGGCCCCAATAGCCTGCGGCCTTCGGCGCGGCGTGGCGGTTGACTGGACGTGGGCGTCTGCGCTTCCCCATGATGCCTCGGCAACCGCTCGACTTGTCAAGTCCCTGCATGCAGGGAAATGGGTCATGATTACCTGCGATCGTGGTGGCCGGCGGTTGGCCTTCTCCGGCTATAAACACAGGGCCGCGTGAGCCTTGTTAGCTTATCCCTTCCTGCTACTCCTTTCCTTCCTCTTCCTCGTCCTTGCTTCTCCTTACGGCAATGGCACCAGTCCGTCGGTTTTCTGCAGAAGAGAAAGGAAAGGCCCCCCGAGAAGGTCCTCACCCTCTTCCGCCGAAGAAACAGCTAGTCCCCTGCCGCCGAGATGAGGGTGCTTCGCAGGAGGCGCCGAGGCCCTAGTACGAGCGGCCGCCGCCTGGGTTTCCACTGCCCTTGTACGCCCGAATCAAGGGCCGTGGGGAAGAGGGCGTCGAGCGACACCGACGGTGCCGCCGCCGACACCGGCGAGTCACGGCGGTGCGCATCGTTCCTCCTGGAGTCCAAGCCGAGGGCTCCTCCTGTGAGCTCGTGCTTCACGCCGCCATGCCCCCATGCTCTTGGATTCATCTTCCTTCCTCCTTCGCCTTCGAGATGCTGCCGAGCGGGTCTCTGGAGCTCTGGCTGCAACACACCGACTGCAGCACCCTCGCGACCATACCGGAGGTCGCAGTCGTCGCTCTGGGCAAGGTCTACATGACCCGGGGCTAGGGTGAGATCGCCCGGGTCTGCCTCTCGCAGGGTGCACTCGTAATTCATCTTGAATACGACGCGCCTCCCTGATGTTTGTCAAGGTCTTTGATGCTGAAGGACGCCGGTTGGAGTGCTGCCCCAAGGAAAGCGGCAGGGGCATCGGACTGGCGAGGACCTGGCCTGCCCATCGGCCCTCCAGCAGCTCTTCAGGCCGTAGCGGAGGAGCTGGGGAATCCAGCGGCTCCCCCAAGCTTCTCATGACTCCGGAGACGAGCGACGACAGCTACGAGCCTTCGAGCTCGCGCCGTGCTCGGAGTAGGGCAACTGCATCGGGCCGCCGACACCATTGATCTAGGTGGGGTCGGCGCCGGCGCCGGGCAGTCCACTGTTGATGATGGTGTCGCTTGCGGTGGCGCGGGAAATCAGCATTCCTTAGGATTAGCACCTTTTGTTCCCTGCGAGGAATCGAAGCAACACCCCGCGGGGGTATGTAAGGTGCCTCCCATGTCTTTTGCGAACATTATATCCCTAATATGAATCGATGCGAGATGCTTGTCATGTCCCGGCTCGGCTCCCCCTTTCTATCCTCACGAGGACTTAGCGCTCTACACTGACAGGTCCCAGTCCCCAGGCAGGCTTCAGCCGTCGCTGGTATGCCAGGTCGCGATGTCGTGGTCAAGGCCAGGAGGTGAGCGGCCCGAGGTTCGGTAAGAGCCCCCGAGTTGTGATGCTCGGGAGGTCACCTTTAGCGCCCGAGCAGCCCTCGCTGGGCGAGAAGGAAGGCAACGTCGTCGTGACAAAGCTGCACTAGGCGAGGGTTTGGTGCTGCGTTGGTCCAACTCCTGTAAGGGCGTGACTTATATTTTGAGTTTGGGGTAGTTCTTGGACGGGGCACCCGGCCCGAGTGGCGGTAGCTGAGGTGCTGCTGGGTTAGGTCCTCGCGAGCTTCTTCCCACTTTCCCACACTTTCCTTAATGCTCTACGTCCTCACGTCCTGGCCCTCGAGCGAGCTTAGCCGCCGCTAGTATGACAGGTCGCGATGCCGTGGGTCAAGGCCAGGGGGTGAGAGCTGGAGAGCTAGTAGGAGCCCATGAGTCGCGATGCTCAGGCGCCCCCTTTTAACGTGCAAGCGGTCCGTGCCGGAGAGAGGGAGAGATAGCCCGCGATGTCCCCAACGTTGCTCCTGGAGTGGGTCCTGCATACCAATCACAAGGAGAGACAAGACCTGTCGCTACAGTTGCCAGCCAACCATTGGTCGCTCCGAGGGAGTGATTGGGGCACTGAGGGCCTGGTGAGGTGGCGCCTTGCGAGGCTGCCGCGGCCGGAGCTCGACCACTCAGATTTACCGGCATTGCAGGGACGGGCCCGTACGCAGACGTCGTGCCAGAGCGAGCGGCTCCATGGGTAGGTGTGAATCGAGCAGGCGATTAGGTCAGGTATGTTAAGTACGAAGGAGCAAATTCATTTCAAGTAGATGTGGGAAAAGCAAACGCCGTTGGGCCAGGCCTGAGCAGTTTGGGAATGATGCAGCCTGAGGGACGCCCCAACAAGGTAGGTAAAGTACATAAGTAAAACAGATACATGCCGCAGGGACAGACGCACGCGACCTGGGAACTACGCGGCCCTGTGGGCTCTCCCAGCTAAAAATGGAACTTGAAATATGTCACCTGATGCCTTTGAAGATGAAGTGATGCCGCAGAAGTGGGCGACGCGCGGTGAAGACGTCGACCCTCATGAGCCCCCAGGCCCAGGAGCCTCGGGAGGCTCCGGGGGCACGGGTAGGTCTTCGAGGGCCATCTCCACCTCCGCCAGGACCGCATAATGCCTGACCTCCTAAGCCTCCAGAATGCTCCTCAGCAGGCGCTGATAAGCGGCGACCGCATTCGGCAGGCCGAAAGGCATGCGAACGTAGCTGTGAGGTGGACCCTCACAACGCCCCACGCGCGAAGGCTAGAGGCGCTCCTGAGATGTGGCTCGGTTGAGCCCTGGCACGTCGATGCAGATGCGCAGCCCACCATCCTCGCCTGGATGTGGGGCCACGGCGGGCAAGCGGCGGCTACCACGCATGACTCTCGACTCCTATAGCTCCTGGGTGTTTCCTGCGATGAACTCCTGAGGGTTTGGTCTTCCTTGCCTCGTACCTTCCTTAGGGAAACGTGCTTGGAAGCACCCTTCCAAGTGGTGCCCGAGCGCCTCCCTCGTGACCTTGGCAAAGTCAATGGCTCTCCAAGAAAGAGCCCCCAAGCCCTGCCTAAGGAGGGCGCCGGGCGCACTTTCCTATGCGACAGAGGGTGGCGCTCCCTGAATGGGCGTGAATCCTGACTCAACGCCTCCGGAGGCGCCTGCCTCCTTATGGCTTGGGCCTGGCGAAGCCTTCTTCTTCTTAAGGGTCTCCTCAGGAAGTCTTCCGCTCCTGTGATCTGGGTCTTCGATTGCTGCGGCTTGGAACGCACGCTCAAGTGAACACACCGTGTCCCTTTCCTTACAGGGTACGGTGATGACTCCACCGCTTCCTGGCATCTTGAGGACATTGTAGCCATGGTGAGTAACTGCCATGAACTTGTCTAGGGCTGGGTACCCGAAGATGGCACTGTATGGCAGGCGAATGTGGGCGACGTCAAAGTCAATGAGCTCGGTGTGGTAGTTGTTGCGCTTCCCGAAGGTGACTGGCAGGCGAACTTGCCCTATCGGAATGGTGGAACCATCAGTGACTCCTGAGAAAGGCTTGGTCGGCTGGAGCTGATCATACGGCACTTGGAGATTGTCGAACATCTCGACGGATAGGAAGTTGAGTCCTGCTCCGCCATCAATGAGGGTCCTGGTGACCTGCACATTGCTGATGACTGGGGAGCAAAGCATCGGGAGAACTCCGGTCGTTGCCGTGCACTTGAGATGATCAGCTGAGCTGAACATGATGGCACACGTAGACCACCTGAGAGGGCGTGTGGCCTCAAGCTTGGGGAGGACTGCATTCACCTCACGAGCAAACTGCTTGAAGATGTGATGAGATGTTGGGGCCTGGGCGCCACCCAAGATACAAGTGATTGTGCGCGGCTCCTGGAAGCCCCCACCCCCTCGTCTTGATGTTGGTCTTCGTTCCTTCTTGGTGGTGGCGGTAGAGGAGGGAGGCCTGCGTTGCCGTGCGGGCGATCCTCACGAGGCTGATCCCTCCAGCCTCCCTCGCGAGGCTGCTCCTGCCAGCGATCCTGGCGAGGTCGGTCGCACCACCCTTGGCGAGGGCCACGGTCTTCCCATCGTCCTCCACCTCTTCCTCCTCCTCGGCCATAGCCCCTGTCATTGCGCTCGGGGCTCGGCCGATACGCCCATCTCGCACGGCCCTGAGCTCTTGGCATTCGTTGGTGTTGTGGGTGTAGAGGTCGTGGTACACGCAGTATCGGCTGCCTTTGGATGACTCGGGCTGATCCCTACCTCGCTTGGTGTCTGGTTCCGCTGCGAGCACGGCAGCTCCCTTACGCTTCACGTCCTTGGCCTTGGGCTTTTTCTCTTCTGGGTCAGCAGCCGGGAGCTCGAGGAGGGAGAGGCGTCCTTCCTCAGCCCTGGCGCACTTGGTCGTCAAGTTGAACAGCTCCAGGGATGTGTGCAGGTCTTCATGGATTGCCAGCTCCTCCTTCATCTTGATCACTACTAGGAAAAGGCCTACTAATGGCGCACCAGTTTTGCCTACTAATGGCGCACTACTGGTGCGCCATTAGTATCACGCCACTAGTATTTCTTACTAATGGCGCACCACGCAGTGCGCCATTAGTATCTGGTATACTAATGGCACACCACGTAGTGCGCCATTAGTATAGAACACCATGCGCCATTAGTATGCCTCCCAGGGGGCCATATTTAACCATGTTCTTTGGCATACTAATGGCGCACTATTGTGTGATGCGCCATTAGTATACTTTGGCATACTAATGGCGCACTCTGTAGTGATGCGCCATTCGTATGAATATTAGGTTTTATAATTTTTTACTTTTCTGATTTTTGCACAGGTTACAAAATATATTATTTGACAGAATATAGACAACAGCACACAGCAATAGCAGATTCATCGAATACAATAGAAGATTAGTCTCCGCATACAATTCATCATATTAGTCTCCGAATTCAAAAGACTGAACAAAGATAAAACATTACAAGTCTCGAGACCGTGAGTATCGATTTTGTCTTCACATTACAATTCGATATCGATCATCTAAACTACCATCACATAGAAGAGAGCTGCGGTCATCATGATGAGCATCATCGCGATGAAACTGGTCTTCATCCGGTTCCTCCAACGCTCCCTCCTCTCTCCCGCTAGATAGCGGGCGTATCTAGATTCCGCCTCCACCCTAGTTGTGTACCCTTTGTAACTGTTACCGCTAAAACGGTGAACCTGTCTCCGACACTCCTCCCAGTCATCATAGACTCCGGGAACCTTACCCTTGTACACGACATACGACGGCATCTCTATGCACAAGCAAAACAACAGACAATACATACATAAGCAATATATAAGTATGCAACAAAAGGATCGGAAGAGAAAAGAAAGACATGACATTAATAGCACGATTCATGGTCCTACTAATAAATAGCATCAATTACATCTAAGTTGAACGACTGTCCAAACCAAAGAGACATACAAGTTCATTAAAGTTTAATTACAACATGAGCCAATCAATGTTTCAGAACTACACATAGCATCACTACTATCGACTCGACTCATGGGACCGGAGCGTGGATGAAGCCACCGTCTGTCGTGATGGTCATGCAATCGCGGGTGTTGTCAGCTGCATTTGTAGCATTCCGTCTATCTCCCTGTTGGACGGTTGATATCTGAGGTAGAACTGCCCCGAGGTATGAAGGACATCTTGATGGATGATGTCCGCAAACTCCGACTGGATGCGAAAGAATTCTTGTCTGATGTCCGCGTCCTGGATTGCCGACAAGCTCGCGGCCCATTCTTTGACATTATCTGGTAGCAGAAGGTGATGATGGTCCCTTATGATCGCTCGCATGTGATGGAGGGCGTAGTAGGCATCCTTCTGACCGCCAGGCGGCTGCTTGACGCAGCAGAACTTAGTATTGTGGGCAAACACGTGCTTGCCGTACCTACGAACTGGCCTGGTGAAGGTGCCTCCAGATTTGGCGTAGCCGGGGAGAACATCATCAAGAACTTTCTTGATATTTGTGTAGTCCATCTTGGAGTCACGGTTCGGGTCGAAATACGTGGCCATGGAATATTTCGGGCTTAAGAGGATGAGTGTGCAATGTGTGTCACTGCACAGAACACGGAATGTTAGAAAAAAGAACGATCGAAATCTAAGAAATCATATGTTACGGGGCGGTTAAGGGATGACTTACTCGGGAAAGTAAGCCACGAGGAAGTTATCCTTATCTGGGTTTGCCAGAATGACGCCTTCGAGGTGTGAACTCGCGACTTGGCGGTCCCCAGCGCTGCCCAAGAGCTTGGCACGCATGTAGAAGGGGTCGACTATCACGATGTCGGGGTCTTGTCTCTAATGATCCGCATCTCCATACTCAGCGAAAACAGCCGAACGAAGGTGTAGTGCAGCGGATGAAGGTTAAACATAGCAAAGATGTCATCAAACCGCAGGACGATCGTACCCCCGATGGCGCCATCCACAAAGCCCTTGCCCTCTGGCACCTTGGCCACGAAAACCGGGTATGCCACATCATTCTCTCTGAGACGCCGCTTCTCCAAAGAAAGAACACTGTCATGCAGACTCCGCATAGCACCGGTTGCAGCATTGAGCATATTTGTCGGTAGCATCGCCCTACCCGCCACATGCACCCTCATCGAGATATCCTTAGGTGAAGGTGGCCCGTCCTGAGCACAGATCGTACTCGGTGCCGGCTGGCTCGCACCCTTGTTACTCTTTCTTTTCCGTCCCTTCTTCTTCTGTTGTAATGGGACCGAGTTCTGCTCACAGACCGCCTTCTTGAGTGTGTTGGGGCTGATAATATTTGGCACCTCGGCTATCTGAGGCTCGGTGAAGTCGGCAGCTGGAGGCGTCTCCTGAGAACTGAACGCCAGACGACACCTGTTGCAACTGGGTATTTCCGTCGTACCAGCTAGACCGCGGTCGTCTTGGTTGGGTTCTTAAGAAAGAGGCCCGCAGAATTCGTCATCGTACCCATGTTCGTCAAAGTACTTATCGACGTTGCTAAATGTACAACCGTCGTCGTTGTCATCGTTGTCCAGATCCTGTGCCATATGCATGTTCGGATCCTGTGCCATAGGGATGTCCGGCATGTCCGGTAGAGTTGCGGCGGTCTTGCCATGGCTTGGCGCCGGCACGACTGGCGGTGTTGTCTTTGGGGTGGTGTCCCCCGCCCCCAAACGAATCTGGCTCTTCGGCCAAAGCAGGGGCCAGCTTAGGCAGGTGCTGAGGGTCATCAAATCATCTTCGTCGGCCCCGGCGGGTTGAATCGGAGGTAACAACTCGTCGCAGCCTGGCAGCACCCGAACCAGTTCAACCGTATACACGGTGGGTGGCATCGGTTTACCGTGGAACATGGGGTTGCCCGGTTGAACGATTTTTCCCTTGGTGACATCGACCAACTCGTCATTCACGAAGTGCAGGAGAGTGCACGGAACGTTGGCAGCGCCCTACAAAAACATGTAGGGTGTCAGGGATGCCCAGTCAAAGGCAAGGAGATGAAGTCCTCGGCCGAGAGGCTTAATTAGTTACTGTGATGATGGCGTTGAGCTCGGCTAATGTCGAGGCACCGCCAACGGCGGGCGTGCAACTGACGGAGGGACCGCTTGCTGGCGAGTTGCCGGCCGGCGTACACCCGGGTGCATTAAGCTCCAATGCCGGCATCGGAGACACCAATACCGCCGCCGTCGGAGACACCAATACCGCCGCCATCGGAGACACCAATGGCACCGCCTGCGCGTTGTGCGAGTTGCTGGCCGTGAAGCTGGGAATCAGGGGCAGCCCCTATTGGCCACCCGCAATCCACGTCATTATCCCATGAATCAAGGTAGGCATAATGCCGGTGAGCATCGATCCCAGTTGTTGTTGCACTTGCTCTTGGACTATCTCCGGAATCCGTGCCACTTGCGCCTTGAGGGCTTCAACCTCGCACGACTGGCTTTCCGAGCTGGTCTTTTTCTCCTTTCGCCCACCAGCGGTATAGTATAACGACCATTTTGTGGACAAGCCTTTGCCGGCCACACGACCAACTGACGTCGGCTTACTGAGCTTATCCTTGTTTTTCATTACGTTCAACGCCCTATTCAAAGGGGTGTCAAAAGGGGAGCTCTAAGATGACCCCGCGCTACTGCTTTCTTTGTCCTACGGAAGGAACGTGAACCATTTAGAAATATTGGGGATTAATTAGAATGCAACCATATGGAGCTAATTACGTGGGGGTGTATTCCTTACCAGAACAAGCTCAAGCGCCTTGGTCTTCGGATCCGTGGTAAGCTCCTTTGTTACCGGGTCCCCCTTGTACCGGGCCCTGAGAAAGTTCCTGGTCTGCTTGTCACGGTATTTCTCGAAGTGGGGCGGTAGGCCTTGCTCGGCACGCTCCGCATCCTCCTTGTCCCATATAGGCTCCGCCACTTTGTAACCGTCGGGACCGAGTTGGTGGACCCCTAAGTTCAACTACCGCATTTCTTTCCCCCACTGACTTGATTCGGAGGTTGTGGGGCTCTCGCACTTGATCTTGAACTCCTTGTAGTCATCTTCGCTCATCAAAGGATATTTCGCCTTGATCTTCTCATAACTATCACCTTTGTCAATCATTGCCTTCACCGTGCTTTTCCAAGTAGACAGGGTCGTGCTCATCCTCGTGAGGGCGGCACCGTTCACTTTATTCCTCGAGAGGCGTGTGTTTGCAAACTCAGCGGGGAACTTGTATCATTCGTGCAGCTTTGTGAAGAAGAGGCTGCCCAAATTCCCTCGGTCCTTATGCCTTAGGTTCTCGGTGTTGATCAAGACGATGCTCCGGAGAATGCACCCGAGCTGAACCGAGTACCCCTTGACTATGTTTTTGGGCGCCGTCGGATGCCCGTCGGAGTTCACTTCAGTAAATTCCTCCCTGACGGTGCCGAGCACGTTCGGGCACCGGTCCTTCCGTTGCCTGTTCGGTTGGCTGCCATCTGTGCGTGCGCTGCCATCATTAGTGGTGGCATCCGCGGCGCCATCATCAGTGGTGTCATCCCCGACGCCACTAGGGGTTGTGTAGTCAGGATCGGTGTCTTCCGCGGCGTCCTCATAGCGGTGAGGTTCTTCCTCCAACTCCTGGGACAGCTCCTAGAATTGCTTGCCGCCTGAACCACCAGCCTCATCGTTGTGGGCCATGTTTCGCTCTAAATAGGAAAAAAGTTTGGTCAAAAAGTTGGTTATTGTCAAGGAACAAGATCATGGTCTCATCATTTAGGGTTTGTCGACACCGTGGCATCCTAAAAGCTAAGCTTTTATCATTTAGGGTTTGTCGCCGCCGAGGCACCCTAAAAGCCTAAGCGTACATCATTTAGGTTCTCATCGACATCAAGGCACCCTATAGAAGCCAAGTTAAGTTTTCATCATTTAGGGTTTATCGATGCCGAGGCACCCTAGGTTAGGCCTAATCACTTGGCTCTATTGCCACCTATGTTGGGTTTATCATCTAGGGTTTATCGATGCTAAGGAGAATTCTAAGTTGGGCCTAATCACTTGGCTCTATTGCCACCTATGGTTTAATGCAGCAAGAATGGCGGGGCAGTTGATCCTACTTAACTTAGTACTAAGATACCTCAGCCCATGCAGTAGTCGCAAGTACCCCATATGCCCTATTTTTAGCAAAGTCATGCTAAAATTCACGGAAAATTTCAGCATGACCTTTGTTGAAAATAGGACATATGGAGTACCCGAATTTGCCGAAACGGAAGTTAATCGACATTCCGGCAAACTCAAGGGCCTCTCGGGGTACCTACAAAATCATTGAGCAGGAAGCCCCCAACAGCACCCGAAGTACATGTAACAAAAAACAGGTGACAAAACTTGCACACCCATCTCCGCTTAACGAGGCAGGGAAACAGTGCCAGGACAACAACCAAACACTGTCCAGGCACATTTTAGGGAGGCTCCAAGCCAGACACGATTCAGTGTGGACACTATCCAAACAGACCCTAAATGACTGGGGATACTTGTAAAAACTTGGTTTAGCTCCTTTCACACATAGATAAGCAGTTGGGAAAAAGACACAATTTCCTGTAAGAACTTGAAAAAGAAACTATGCCATATGTACTTCAAGACTTCAAGTATATAGCCATAAAAAATAGTTCATGCATGTATGAGCCGTGGATCGTGCTGTTTGCGAAAAGAGTAAACCCATAGGGGGCAACTTACCTGTTATTTCAGGCTAATTGTATTAAAATTTGAAGCAACTACAATGAGACATGTAAAAAAGGTGCTATCTCTCTCTTGTGCTATCTCTCTCTTGCAAAAAAGTGCAGTTCCTTTAAAGTTTCAAATTTGCACTTGCATTGCATTTAAACATGCCCATTGGGTGTGGGTGAACCATTCAGAACAATCAGCCATGGCAATGTCACATTTCAGCACCAAAGTGGCTTGCACTTCTTTTTAGTTGAACTTTTTTAATAGACAAACAACCAAATGCTTAGAACTTCTACTACTACCACTAGATCATTTTCCTCTAGAACAGAACCAAACATTTTTTAATATAAAAATACACAGTTCAAAGATTTTGGCACAAGAAGTCCAGTTCTTGTCGTACCAATAGTGCTTGAAGATCGAAGTTGTAGTTGTGAGCACTTGCAGATTCTTCAGCAGTTAAGCCACGGTAAAATGAATCCTACAAAACTAAAGGCCATACTAAAAATCAAGCATGATTCTACTGCAGGATCCCTAGCAGGCTCGTAACGCAAAGCATTTCCAATCGCAGAAGAGGAGTACTGGGGGAAGGATGCGCGTACATTTGAGGGAGGCGGTGTACTGGAGGAAGCAGGAGGAGTCGGCGAAAGCAGGAGGAGTCGGCGATCCGGGCCGCGCTGGGGTAGGGCCGGAGTTGAGGTGGAGCAGAGACCGGAGTTGAGGTGGAGCTCGACCGGATCCTCCAAGACGGCGTAGCGGACCTTGGCGCAACTCCTAGGCACGACAACGGGGCACGGGGCGGTCGGTGGCTGCGGTGACGCGTGGCGGCCGCGCTAGGGGAGGCGGGGGCGCGGAGGGTTCGGCCGGCTAGGCGCGCCACGGCGGAGGGCCGGCTGTGGCGGCGGCAGGGGCAGCGCAAGACCACAGCGGCGGCGGCGTCGCCGACGGCGTGCAGGCGCGGTGGACGGAGGGGGCGGAGCAAGGGGGCGGCGGCGTAGGGTTGGGGTCGAGTGGGGGATCTGGCGAGGGAGGGAGGGAGGCCACAGTGCGAGGGGAATAGGTGGAGTGGGGGAGGTTTAGCAATAGCGCACCTCCCCTAGTGCGCCATAAGTACGACGATTCTAATGGCGCACCTCCCCCTGGTGCGCCATTAGAATTTTGTTTTAATTACTAGCCCGACTGGTCAGGTTATATTCCACCTAACCCTATCTCCATCAGAACACGCCCACTAGCCCGACTGGTCAGCACGTAGCACACACACTAGGAGGTCTTGGGTTTGATTCCCAGGCTCCCCAATTTTTCTTTGTATGCATTTAAAATGTTGTTTGATATTTATTTGTGTTTATGTTCAAACTCGTTTAAATCATGACAGTAATATTTTTTATAAAAAACAGCAATAATTTTTTAAAAAATATCATCAAATTTGTTATTTGAAAATATTTATGAATATGAAAAAATATCATCAAATTTATTATTTGAATATATCATCAAATTTGTTATTTGAAAATATAATCAAATTTGTTTTTTTTTGCAATTTTAGTTGCATTCATTTGTGATGGTGGAGCGAGCCGGGGAGGGTGCGGGGGAGAGGGTGTGGTGGGTCGTTGGCGACGGTGGAGCGGGGGAGGGTGCGGTGGGTCGTCGGCAGCGGTGGAGTGGGGGAGGGTGCGGGGGTCGGCGGCGGCGGCCGGTGGAGCGGGGGAGATGGTGCGGGGGGTTCTCGGCGGCAAGGGGGACCGGATCTGGCGAGGTGGGATAGCGATCGAGATGGAGGGGGATCGAGATCGAGTGTCCATGAAATTTAAAAACATTCATGAGTTCAAAAATTGCCCATGAAATACAATCGAGAAATGAAGGCTACGATTTAAATACAATCGATCTTAGCTAGCTATCTATTCACAATCTTCTTGCCCTTCTTTTTCGCAAATGGAGTTCTTCTGTGGAACGGACGTCCTTTAGGTAGGGTGGTCCTGCTTCTTCTTGTGGTGTATGCTGCTACTTCATCGTCGTCGTCAAGTTCGATCTTCGGGTCGCCGTACTTGTCGAAGTCTTGCTCATTGGCTAATCCATCCATTCCGATGATCTTCCTTTTGCCTCTCCTCACGACAACACAACTGGGCTTTGACGGGTCGGTAATGAAAAGCATTGGTCCACTTGGGAAACCAGTACCCATGGCTCATTTTTCGCGGTGACGTTTGCGCCCGCGGTCTTGGATTTGGCTTCGGGTATAACCATGGTGGTGAAATATCGGTCTTCTTTTAGGACGCTCTTGGCCCATCTGACATGGAACATCGGGACCTTCTCTCCAGCGTAGCTCAGCTCCCAGATCTCCTCTATCCTTCCGTAGTATCTGTCCTTGTCGTTACTGGTGTAGGATTCCATCGTTACCCCGGAGTTCTGATAACCATCGCTCTTCATGTCCTTGTCCTCGGTGTAGAATGTGTAGCCGTTGATATCGTACGCCTCATAGGTCATCAGGTTGTGCTCGGCGCCCTGTGACAAGGCGAATATGAGTTGTTCTTCCGTGGAAAGTGAGTGGGTAGGTGTGGCTGTCCAAAATATCTAGCTGGTCCCAGGTTACTAATGGCGCACCACACAGCCATGCGCCATTAGTAACCCAACATACTAATGGCGCACCTCCTGGCCGTGCGCCATTAGTAGTTTTGCCAAAAAAAGTAATATATATATATATATATATATATATATATATATATATATATACTAATGGCACACCATGACATAGTGCGCCATTACTGGTTTAAACTAGTAATGGCGCACTTTGCAACGGTGCGCCATTAGTAGTTTTGCAAAAAAAGAATAAAAAAATACATTAGTGGCGCACTCCATGGCTGGTGCGCCATTACTAGTTAGAACTACTAATGGCGCACTTTGCCAGGATGCGCCATTAGTATGTTTGGAAAAATGAAAAAAAAATTGTTACTTGTGGCGCACCTTGTGCCTGGTGCGCCATTATTGTCTTCCACACTAATGGCGCATCACCACATGGTGCGCCATTAGTATATAGTAGTGGCGCACCACTTCTCTGGTGCGCCATTAGTGTTAATTTCATCTATAGCCCTTTTCCTAGTAGTGGATGTCGTGCACGCCGTCGGAGAAGGCTGACATAATGGCTTCCTCAGTCACCCTGGGGATCTTGAGGAGAGCGTTGTTGAAGCGCTGGATGTATTTCTGCAGGGTTTCCCCTGGCTGTTGCTTGATGCGGCGCAGGTCGCTTATGGCCGGGGGCCGGTCGCGAGTGCCCTTGAAGTTGGCGATGAAGCGAGTGCGCATCTCGTCCCAGGAGGAGATCGTGCTGGGAGCCAGGTTCAGGAGCCAGGTGCGGGCGCCGTCCTTGAGCGCCATGGGAAACCAGTTCTCCATGACCTTTTCATCTCCGTTGGCGGCTTCAATGCCCAGCTTGTAGAGCTGCAGGAATTTCGTGGGGTCCGCCGTGCCATCATAGCGAGGGGGCAGATCAGGCTTGAACTTGCGTGGCCATGTGACGCCTCGTAGCTCGGGGGTGAAGGCGCGGAAGCCTGCTATGGCCACCGGCGCCCTTTGCTGGTGCTGGGCCTGCTCCTGGTGATTACCACGCGTCGCCGCTTGGAGCAACGCGGGGTCTCGGCGTGGAGGCGCAGGGACGCGATCTTGGCGCGCCGGTGTTGGGAGCGCGCGAGCACCTTCTTGTGGACGAGGGATCTCTTGGCAGCTCCCTTCTTGCCGCGCAGGTGCCGGACGTGGAGGGTCTCTACGCGCCTTGGAGCCAGGCGCCTTCTTGGGGAGGAGGTGGTGGAGGCGCCTCCTGATCCTCGCCCCCTGCGCGGAATGGAGGGCGAGGCAGCGAGGGGGCGGCAAAGGAGAGCCCCCTGCGGCGCTGACGAGCTTGGTGATGCGGGCAAGCCAGTCCTCATAGAGGTCGCTGAGGGGCGGCAGTGCAGGAGCTCTCTTGCCAGGAGCAGCGCGGCGTGCGCGTCCGTGGGGGCACGACGGGCGTGGGACGACGAACCGGCTGGAGTCAGTGACGGGGTTGCGGTGCGGCCCTCCCGCCGCACCGAAGGATGCTTGGACGAGGCATGCTGCTCGTTCCCCGCCGGGCCGGTGGCGGCGTTGGCGGCAGGCAACAGGGAACGACGAGGGCGTCCGCCGACGGGCGCCGTCTGGGCGACGCAGGTGGCGAGAGCAGCCCGGCGCTCGGCGCGAGCCCGACGAGCGTCAGCCGTGGGCACGATGGAAGATCACACGCGAACAGCAGAAGAAAGATTCCGGCGCACCCCTACCTGGCGCGCCAAATGTCAGATTTCGGGTTCCGGCAGACCCTTAAGGTTCGAACTCTGGGGTGCACACGGAGATCTTTCCCCTACCGACTCGTGCTTCTATGGCTCGCAAGAAATCTAGGCTGGAAAGAAGAACACACAGAGGACACGAGGTTTATACTGGTTCGGGCCACCGATGTGGTGTAATACCCTACTCCAGTGTGTGGTGTGGTGGATTGCCTCAGGGGTTGCTGATGAACAATACAGGGGGAAGAACGGCCTCACGAGAGGTGTTCTTGAGCTGGTGTGGTATGTTCTACTTGGTCTGGATCTCTCTCTCTCCCTTTCTCTTCTCTCTTCCTTTCTCTTTCTTTTTTCTCTTTTCCTTCTTCTCCTTTCTCTTTTCCTTCTCCTCTTTCTATGGTGGTTAGTCCTATTTATAGAGGCCCTGGTCCTCTTCCCAAAAAATGACCGGGAAGGGCGCCAACAATTGGCCATTTTGAAGGGGAACATCTAGTACAAGTTATCCTGACCAAAGGTGGTCTTCGGCTACCGAAAGCACTGGTGATGACGTCGTCTTGGGCTCCGCGGTGACCTCCGTCCTGCCGCACTGCTGATCTTGGTCTCGTTGCACCGGAATGGTAACCTTTGCCCGATGCCTTGGCCTGTTCTTGCTACCTTTGTACGGAAGGGGAAACAAGGACACTACGCAGGCCGGCGCCCGCCTGGCACCCGCCTAATCTTGATCGCCATGGCTTGCGTCACGGGCTCCTCGCGAGGCACCCCTGCCTTGATCTCTCCGCCTCCTCGTGAGCCTGCCTGATGAGGCTGCTCCTGAGGTAGCCTCCTGTCGTCCGCCCCGCAAGGCTTGGCCCCTTGCGAGGGTCTTGAGCTTGAGCTGATGAAGCTGGGCCGCACTGGGCCCCCACTCGAGCCACACCACAGGCCGCAGGCAGGCAAGTCTGGGGACCCCCATTCCCAGAACGCCGACAATATCCCCGACATTAGCCCCCAGTTTAATTTGGATTTATCCATGTTAAACTGATCCTTATCATCCTTAAGTCCTTGTCATTTCCTTCTTCTAGAAAATTCGGGTCAACAGGCCAGCTTCATAATCAATATGATCTTCAGCCGGTTTAAGGATATAGAACTTGTCGGTTTATCATTGCCAAAATTGCTGGTTTATAAATATTGATGGCACTAGGTTATAATTGTAATTTAACATCAAGCTTGAAAATATACCTCTTATGTGCCTATCACTTGTAGCCCCCAATTCTTAAGAAGGTAATGTAGTAACAGCTTAAGAATTGCTTCAATATGAATATCACAAGCTTGAAGAAATCCAGGCTGTTCATCTCCACTAGTCAGAACTAAGTATTCCACATATGTAGCCCCCAAGCGTCGGGTTGTCATGCTCGCAGCAACCTGGGACTTGTAATTGCATGATCCTCATAAAAACTTCAACCAGTGTAGCCCCCAAGGGCCGGGTCATTATGCAAATAATGAGCAGGGACTTTGAAAATATGATCATGTAGATTTTAACAGCAACGTGTAGCCTCCAAGGGCCGGCTCAGTAAGATAATATTGAGCTGGGACTTTATATATACTTCATTGAAAATAACATCATATGATGTAACTCCCATCATGGGGCTTGAACCCACGTCCACAAGGTTAAGAGCTTTGTGCTTTACCAACTGAGTAGTAAACCTTTCAATATAATGGGTTAAAGCTTGTGTACCTTCAATTTTTGACAGGAGCAATTGGTAGCCCCCAAGGGCCGGCTCATTACAATGCGATGAGTCGGGTCTTCAATAAGGTGATGAAAAAATGACTTTGCATTAGCCCCCAAGTGCCATGGTGCATGCTGGTAGTGACATGGGACTTGCATATTTGATGTAATCTTGATTTGAATAATGTAGCCCCCAAGTGCCGGGTCGTAAGCCTGCAGTGACTCGAGACTATTCCTTCCATTGTAGAATAACTCATATCCATTGATAAAATAACGGCCATTGCACTAAAGTGACTTTGAAAAAACCTCAATCATAACACTAGTTATTGATAACCAGAAAAATCCAGCCATGTTGGCTATTAAGGATTTGAATAATATACCCAATGATTTATAAGCGCATGATTCCAATAGCGCAATCCAAATATATACTGGCGACTTATAGTCGAAAGCCAGGCCGGGTTAATAAACAACGGATGTTATCTTATCTCATACTGGCGACTTGTAGTCGAAAACCAGACCGGGTCAATAAACACCGAATTGTAGCTGATCGTATGCTGACAACGCATAGCTGAAAGCCAAGCCGGGTCGATAAACACCGGATTAGTATAATCTTCATCAAAAGAAACTGCCAAAAGGAAAGATTTCAGAAGAAAACATGCAAAAAGGCGAGGCTTTTCATGGGCTGCCAGGCCACTGAGTTAAATCATTTTGCAAAGCCTTATAAGATGGACCTCACATTAACCAATCGTCATTTTAACTATGACAAGTTCAGGGTCTTTATAAGAATGACTTGTCAAACGTTCGACGGGTCGTACCAGGATTACCCGAGCGGAGTGGCTTACTTAAAAAGGCAGGATAACCCGGGGTTTTAGGTGAATACACCTGGCTTCCAAGCCTGGATTTTATAGCCTATTACAAGGTTATAGACTCTTTGTTCTTGTAGAAGCAAAGAACCCTCGAGCAATATTTTGAGCTGTGCTCAATGGGTTCCTATGTTTGAGTTGTGCTTTTGCAACACTCTCTTTGGCCCCTTTTGACTTTGAGTAACAAGCCCCCAAGTTTTTTTTCTAAACATGGTGTATAAGCCGGATCAAAGGGTAACCATAGCTTAGCTCAATAAACCAGAAGCCCCGAAGTGATCTATTTCTGAGTTGTGCTCGCCGGGTGCCTATGTTTGAGTTGTGCTATGCAACAAACGCTCTTTTGTCCCTTTAATTTTTCCTGAGAACTCAAACTTGCGAGAGATTATTCTTTTGAACCGGAAATTCTTAAACCGGATATTGAGAGCTTCAAAGCTTTGTGGGAGACAACTTTCCCTTGAGCTGGATTTTAAACCGGAATCCTTCTTTTTAAGCCGGAAATTTTCTGACAAACTTTAAATTTGCACCAATATGGTGGTTTAGGGTCCTGCATTAGATAACTTTGCAAGCCAGAGTAATTGATCTTTTAAAGAAAGCAATATATAATATAAAAATATGATGGATGGATTTCACCTGATATGTTAGGCCAGAAGTTATCCACCGCGGAGTTCACGATCACCACGGTGAAGTTGAAAATCAAACACGGGCGAGTCGGCCGCGGGAGCAGACAGATGAACCGGCCACGGCATTATAAGCTGGTGCGGACGGACGAGTCGACGTCGGTGTTGTAAGCTGGCGCGGAGGAGATAGTCGACCGCAATGTTAGAAACGGCACGGACGCGGGCGAATCGTCCGTGGGCGCGGACGATGAGTCAGTCGCGTGTGTTGATGTAGCAGGGGTGGTGACTTGCACACGTATCCGTCCAGCAACACGACACGGACAAGTGCTAGTGCAAAATTAATGCTGACACACACCCTTTTTGCGACACCTTTGTAAGAAATAATGGTCCTGTGAAAAAAAATCATACACCAGAGTAATTGTTCTTAAACAATTTAATATGTGTTAATGAAATATATAAAAAGATAGCACCTGGTGACTTGTCAGACAAATGCGGGCACCGACATTGGATGATATTGTCGAAGGAAAAGAGTTCTCAGATATACTGCTAACTTTGTCCGATCTTTTAAATCGCTGGACACATCTGACAACCTCATGGAGTAGTATTCTGCACCATGGTCTTCCCGTAGTCAAAATATAGACTAGCAGTTGGAGTACTAATACTGCATCTGATCTTTTTTCTTGGTGTTTATGCTCATCCCGCATACCAAGGAGGTGAGGGAACAGCAAAACTTAGATTGTCTTACTCCTAGATTGCTACGGAAGAGGCGTCGGGCAGTTGCAATAATCGGCTTAGAGCCACTGTATCATTGTGCCCATGTTCTCCCCCACCTCTTTGCATGCACACATGTTCTCTGACCCGTCCCTCTCTCTGTGGATGTGCATGCGCCTGCATGCGTTTTTTCTCTTTTCTAGCATAGAGGGGCTTGCTGGTGCATAAAAGACACTCAGATGGCCATCGGAAGGTTCCCAGAGCGGAGGTGAAGGTGACTCAGGCCGGAGCATCGACGGCTCTGCAGCAGTGGCTGTTGCGGAGGCGAACGCCGGGGTGCAATCCGGCGAGGCGAAGGCTGAGCCGCACGGCAAGTTAGCAGCGGAGCTCCCTCACGAGGCGGACCGGGGAGGCTTGATGTGGTCAGTTTCAGAGACGTCGGTTCAAAGTCCGGGGCGGGTTGGAAACCGGCAGTCAGGGTGGTTTATAGTGTTGGAGGCGGGAAGCTTGCGGAGGCGAGGCACAGCCGTGCCATGGAGGCAACCAAGGCAGGGCGAGGCACTTCCACGACGACAGCGGGGCGACAGAGGGGCACCGGGCAGAGCTACGGGGTGCAGCGCAGGAAGCGGCCGTGAGCAGTGACCCAGCCCGGGCGCGCGGAGGGAGTGCGCGGGCGGTTTATGGCGGCACCGGCGGTTTAAGACGATTCGAAGACGAGAGCCACGGCAGGAGCAGCGGGTCGATGCCGGCGGCTCAAGGCGCGAACGTTGACCCGGCTGGCGGCCCGAGATGCGGGGTCTTGCGCAGAGGGAGGCTGGTCGGGGCCAGCGACTCACGCGTCAGTGGTTTGCCATGGAATCGTAGGCCACAGTAGCGGAAGGCGACTCGCCGTAGACCGGCGGCTCAACTGTGGAAACGAATGGCTGTGGAAGCCGGGGCGACTCAAGGCCGCAGAGGAGTCAACGACGGCTCAGAGGCCAGCCAAGGCGGAGGTGGGGTGAACCCACAGCGGCGGTTTAGCAGAAAGCGGCGACTCCAGGAGGGGCGCCGACGACTCGGCAAAATGGTGACGGCGACTCACGGCGCCAGTGGTTTAAAAGCAGGGGCGTGACTCGGAGCAGACGGCCGCTCGACGCAAGCTGAAGTGACTCAGAACCACACTTGATCCGGTGGCGAGTCATGGCAATAGGGCCGGCCCCACCCGGAGGCGGAGGAGGCTGATCGGGGCTGTGGCCGCAGACAAGGACCAGCGACTCCGCGGAAACAACGGCTCGTGGCCCACCCCAGCAATAGCAACTTGAAACGGAGGCGAGGTGGAGCAGCTTGAAACGGCGAGATGAGGAGGCGCCAAGGCAACGCGAAACTAGCCATGCCCGTGGAAGCAGTAGTAAACCGGCGGGCGGCTTAGCAAGTGGCTCGAACGGGAGACGAGGCGCGACGGCGAATCAGACAGGAGCTAAGCCGGAGCGGCTCAGAAGCAGGCGGTATAGCACAGGCGGCGTTCAGTTCATAACGAAGGTGCAGCAGCGGGTGATGCGCTGACGGCTGGCGAGGTGACCCATGGCCGTAGCGGTCCAGCAAGATGATGGAGGCTCTTCGCGGCTGTAGTGGCGGGTCGTGACTTGTGGCGTTGATGGTGAGAGAGGCCAATTGGAACAGCAGGCTCGTCGCCGCGGCGGCTCAGGAGTGCAGCGGCAGAGACGGCAAGGCCAAGGCCGGTAGTAGCGGCTCAACGGCGGTGCTGTTAACCCGAGTCTAACCCACATCTTAGTTAGCCTCCGGTCCGTAGTTGGTTTGACCGATCCATATCCGTGTCTTCCTCTGAACTCACAATAAGAATTTTTTTCATTGGGTTTGTCTGAAGTGGGCACACCAAACATCGGGGCTAGCAGTTTGCCCTTGGCACGTGGCCGCAGGCGTAAATCAACTTATGCACACACCTTGTACCGCGGCCATCACAGGTTGTACCATGGAATTTATACAGATTTTGGCGGTCAGTGACAGCCACAGTGACCCGCCAAGTCTTCTGATTTCTTGGAGACTGATCTTGAATCGTAACTGGTGACGGGTGCTTCTTGATCCGGCCACCAAATATGCAGTAAAAAAAATCCTGCTTGCTTCGGCACAGATCGTTCCTCCTCAGATTGATACGGATTTGTATGACGCGGCGTACAACAACTACCGCAAAACTTCTCTAGGCCTTGGCGACACGCAACTGCAGCCGAAAAAACTGATCTCATATTCGGATTCGGCAGATCATGTTGCCTCGGCGACGCATAAAACGCCAAACCCTCATGCTGCTAGCTTCAAAACCAACAAGTCTGATCGCAAACATTGGATGTTCCGGCTCCGCCGAAGACAATCCCATGACGGCGGTTTATCACGGCGCATGTAGCAGATGTTGAACATGCAAGCTGATGACATAGATCTTCTTCGTGCCGGCTTTTCTTCTTCCGGACAACAGCAAAAACACGGCAACTTGACGGATTAAACAGCCGGTGGCAGCGGCTCAACAGCAAACCCTAACTTCTGTGATGATACTCTTTCCAATGTTGGTTTTTCTCCCGGCCAATCGCGAGCTTGTAGATCCCAGAGAGAAATCCCTCTAAGAACTCAATACCACCGTGCGCGAGCCCCACGATGGGCGCCAACTGTCGTGGAATTGTCACGGCAAATGTCGTAGTGTGAGGACTTAGTCGTGAGGCCAACGCATCTATGTGGTAACTGGAGAAGGGTTGAGCGGAATCGAGAGACGCAACACAAGACAAGGGTTCAGACGGGCCCCGGGAAATATCATCCAGCAACAACCCTACAAGCTGCTTGTGGCTAGGTCTCATTATCATCACGAGGGAGTCACCGTAAACCGGCTCTCCTAGTTATGTCTAGCATTAAGATTATCTTCCCCCCTTGGGGTGCCCTGCCCCTCCTTATATATGTTGAAGGGGTGGGTTACATGTAGAGTCAATCTCGGACTAAGACTTAAACTATTCTGACTTCTCTTCTTGGGCTTCATAGCGTCTTGGACTTCATAACGTCTCGGGCTTCCTAACCCCAGGTGACTCTGTCTGTCGGGTTATGACTGTCAACCGGGTTATGACTGTCTGCCGGGTTATGACTGTTTGTCGGTTTATGATGGTCTGCCGGTTTATGATTGTCTACCGGGTTATGGTTGTCTGCCGGGTTATGATCTGACTTAACATCTGCCGGGTTATCACCTGCCGGGTTATCATCTGACTTAACACCTGTCGGGTTATCATCTGACTTAACACCTACCGATTTACCATCTGACTTAACACCTACTGGTTTACCAGGTCCTAGCCGGGTTATAACTCCGGTCGGGTCATACCACTGGGTATATCCCTGACAGGTAACAAACCCCAAGTTGGATACTTTTGAGTATTTGGCTCAAAATGCTACATTCTTGATAAGCATCATCGTTCTAAATTTGCTCCTAAATCTCATGAAGGTTTCCTAATTGGTTATGGCTCAAACTCTCACACTTACTGGGTCTACAACAATTTCACCCGAAAGGTTGAAGACATGGTAGATGTGAAGTCTGATAAATCTAACGGCTCACAAGTAGAGCAATTGCCAATTGATGTAGGAGACAAAGATCCTTCGGAAGCAATTCAAGACTTGTCTATCGGCAAGATTCGTCCAACGGAGGTGAAGGAGAGTACCTCTTCCATCCAAGTGGAAGCTTCCACCTCACGACAAAGTGAACCAAGAGTTGACTTGGAAGCATCCACGAGTGGGACACACCAAGACGAAGAAAACAAGGATGTACACCAAGATGAACCTCATCAACCTCCTTCTCCACCACGACAAGAGAACGGTAACGTCAACAATGAAGAAGGCCAAGAAGAAGAAGAACAAGATGAAGAAGATGTTCCACCCTGGCCCAAGCAAAAGCTTCCACGAGTTCGACCAAGAGTCGCCAAAGACCATCCCGTCGAGCAAATCTACAATGATATCCAAACCGGGAGAATCACTCGCTCTAAAACTCGTTTGGCTAACTTTTGTGAACATTATTCATTCATCTCTAGCATAGAACCTATGAAGATTGAAGAAGCATTGGAAGATCCGGATTGGATAAATGCCATGCATGAAGAGCTACACAACTTTGAGAGAAATCAAGTGTGGACATTGGTCGAGAAGCCCGACAACAACCACAACATCATCTATACCAAATGGGTGTTTCGCAACAAGCAAGATGAAGATGGTCAAGTCGTCCGCAACAAAGCTCGTCCAGTCGCCCAAGGCTACACTCAAGTCGAAGGTACAGACTACGGTGAGACATATGCCCCCGTTGCTTGAATTGAGTCCATCCGGATCTTACTTGCCTATGCTAATCACCATGATATCACTTTATACCAAATGGACATTAAAAGTGCTTTTCTAAATGGTGAAATTGAGGAGGAAGTTTATGTTAAACAACCTCCCGGCTTTGTCAATCCTAAGAAACCCGATCATGTTTACAAACTTCACAAAGCCCTTTATGGTCTTAAACAAGCTCCTAGGGCGTGGTATAAATGCTTGACCAAGTTCCTTATTGAAAAAGGCTTTCAAAAAGGAAAAATAGATTCTACTCTTTTTACTAAAAGGGTTAATGGTGAGTTATTTGTATGCCAAATTTATGTTGATGATATCATATTTGGCTCAACTAACCCTCATTTTAGTGAGAAGTTTGGAAAGCTAATGTCGGAGAAGTTTGAGATGTCTATGATGAGTGAAATCAAGTTCTTTCTTAGTTTGCAAATCAAGCAAACTAAGGAAGGCACCTTTGTCTCTCAAACAAAGTATACAAAGGACTTATTCAAGAAGTTCAACATGCAAGAAAGCAAAGGTATGAAAACTCCCATGCCTACTAGTGGACATCTTGACTTGACTAAGGACGGTGAACCAGTTGATCAAAAAGTTTACCGATCTATGATCGGTTCATTGTTATATCTATGTGCCTCTCGTCCCGATATTATGCTAAGTGTGTGCATGTGTGCACGATATCAAGCGGCCCCCAAATAATGTCATCTTAAGGCTGTGAAAAGGAAAGTGAGGTACTTAATACATACACCAAATTTTGGCATTTGGTATCCTAAGAGGTCGTCTTTTGATCTTGTTGGCTATTCCGACTCGGACTATGCCGGCGACAAGGTTGATAGGAAGTCCACTTCGGGTACTTGTCAATTTCTTGGTAAATCTCTTGTGTCTTGGTCTTCCAAGAAACAAAACTCGGTATCCTTATCCACCGCTGAAGCGGAATACATTGCCGCCGGTTCATGTTGTGCTCAATTACTTTGGATGACCCAAACTCTTAAATATTATGGGATCAATGTGAAACATGTTCCATTGCTTCGTGACAATGAGAGTGCTATTAAGATTGCTCACAATCCCGTGCAACATTCTCGAACTAAGCATATTAAAGTTTGTCATCATTTCATTCGAGATCATGTTGCTAAAGGGGACATTGATCTTAAGCATGTTCGTACTGATAAGCAATTGGCGAATATATTCACCAAACCGCTTGATGAGAAAGTCCTTTGCCGTTTGAGAGGTGAATTGAACATCATTGATGCTTCAAACTTGCAGTAGGAAATCCATTTGGATATATGCAAGGCATGAATCTATGACAAATCCTTGATAGTTCTCTTATGATGATATTCATATGTCTTGGATATATTTGCACCCTTGCATGTTATCTAACCCTTGTAGGAACTTGGATGAATCTAAATCTATGAGATCGCAACCCACTCACATCTTGAGCGATCTCTACATCACCAAGTCTCTACAATGCGGTGGTTGATGACAAGGAAGCACGGAACCCTTCAACATATCCTTTGACAAATTATATGTATCAAATTTCATGATTGTCATTTTGGATGCACAAGTGCTCTTCCTTGCAAAACTAACCCATGTAGGTAGATGAACTCAACTACAAGTGGTGCTCCCAACAATTCTTGTGCTACATCAACCTTGAGCACCCCACGCAAGTTCAACTACATGATCAAGATCCACCCAAGGTATGTCATTCCATCTTAGAGAAGCTTTACCTCAAGACATAGGTCAAAGCAACTCAACAAGATGTGAATACATCAAATGCTTAAACGAAAAATGGTAACCCCGTTTTGAGCTTAAATGATGAGTATGACTTACGATCAAGTGTTCTTACTTGACACCTCAGTCAATATACTCTAACATAGGTGACTTTGTCACCGCCCAATTCTAGATGAAGTTCTCTAGTGTATTGCAAACTTCATCTAGATTTTATTTTCTTTGTTTTTTTCTGCATTCTCTGCATCCAATTCCTTGCAAATCCATGTGAGATCTTTCTTGTCTAGTGATCTGAGGTGACAAGTGTTTTCCCTGTGATAAACTCGGTCACACCGGTTTGTTGTTTTCGGTCCAACCGAACTCTTTCGGTGCAACCGGAACACACCACTCGGTGCAACCGATTTCACTACAGGAAAGACAACTTGCCACTTGTTCCTGCATTCTCTTTGCTCCAGCTCCACTCAATGATTCTTGTCCTCTACCAGCATCACATTCGACTTGCTGCTTTGCTTTGTGACTCAAGGACCAAACCCATTTGTAACAAACATCCAGAAGAGCCCTTCTTGGAAATTGATGTCAAAGGGGGAGAGAGATCACATCAAAGCTTAATCATTTCTATAGGGGGAGAGAGAATACTCAAGGGGAGAGAGTTCTTCAATGAGAAAGAAGTATCACATCAAAGACCCCGGATGCTTGGTGTTCAAGAGGAGAGAAGTTACATGTCTTTAAGAGGGGAAAGACATGTTCATATTTCATTGCTTGCATTTGCTCTTTTTTGTTGCTCTGATTTTCTGTGCCCTATCTTCTCCCAGTATCCCAAGCAAGATTCAGGGGGAGCAAGACATCTAAGGGAAGGAAATACTTGAATTCATTGCATATCTTTACCTTTGGGGACATATCTATATCCAATAGAGTACTCAGTACTCACTCTCTACATGTCATCCCAGTCTTGGTACTCTTGTGGTTTCTTTGTTTACTCTGGCTAGTAGATGTATCTGTGTTATCTAACCTTGTTTACTCAGCTTCATTCCTCCTAAGCCAACTCAAGACCACAAGGTAAGTATATGCATCACACTCATGTGCATGAGGACTTCTTGCTGATGTACATATTGTTTGCAAGAAAGACTCATGAGCATGTAGGTACATTTCCTATATTTACATCTTTTGCTCTGATGCATATAGCCAAGATACATGTAACACATTGCTTACTCTGTCATGCTATGCATTCACATGTACTTATATTCCATATTTACATGATTGCATACATATAAGGGGAGCCTATGCATGTTACATGTCTTTCCAAAACTTAACTTGTTATTCTCTATATATTTATCTAAAGCTTTGATGTATGTTGTCATCAATTACCAAAAAGGGGGAGATTCAAAGCACAAGTGCTCCCCGGGTGATTTTGGTAATTAATGTCAACATATCTCTTGTTGGACTAATACTTTCATCTAGCATATTTCAGATAAGTCCAACAGTGGAGTGGCATGGACTAGAGGACGTGGGACCCCTTCAAGATGATGAAGACAAATAATTGGCTCAAGCTCAAAGCTCAGGACTCTAAATTTTTCATTTTAGTGATCCAAGATCACATTGAGTCCATAGGAAAAGCCAATACTATTAAGAGGGGGTGAGGTGTTTCTTAATGAGGTTCTTGCTCAAAGTGCTTAGTGATATGCTCCACAACCCTCAACCACTTTCGCATATCCAAATATATCCCAAACCAAAAGTCAAACTCGGCCCCACCGATTTGATCTATACGGCGCCACCGAGTTCTCTTAACATAGCCACTGCCATAAACCGTAATCAATTCGGTCTCATCGATGGGATCTCGGTCTCACCGAGATGGGTTTGCAAACTCTCTGTTACCTATTGCCTTAATTTCGGTCTCAACGAAACATGACATTGGTCCCACCGAGTTTGCTTGGCCAACTCTCTGTTTAGCTTATTACCAAAATCGGTCCCACGTAATTTGTGTAATCGGTCCAACCGAGATGAGGCTTTACCCTAATCCTAGCACATCGGTCCCACTGAGTTGATCATGTTGGTCCCACCGAAAACCCTAACGGTCACATTATGAACTAAATCGGTCTGGCCGAGTTGTATGATTCGGTCACACCGAGTTTGGTGATTTGTGTGTAATAGTTTGATTTTGTGTGGAGGCTATATGTACCCCTCCACCCACTCTTCATTCATAGAGAGAGCCATCAGAGCATGCCTACACTTCCAACATACATTTTTTGAGAGAGAACCACCTACACTTGTGTTGAGGTCAAGATACTTCATTCCAACCACATAAATCTTGATCTCTAGCCTTCCCTAAGTTGCTTTCCACTTAAATCATCTTTCCACCAAATCTTATCCTATGAGAGAGAGTTGAGTGTTGGGGAGACTATCATTTGAAGCACAAGAGCAAGGAGTTCATCATCAACACACCATTTGTTACCTCTTAGAGAGTGGTGTCTCCTAGATTGGTTAGGTGTCACTTGGGAGCCTCCGTCAAGATTGTAGAGTTGAACCAAGGATTTTGTACGGGTAAGGAGATCTCCTACTTCATGAAGATCTACCCAAGTGAGGCAAGTCCTTCGTGGGCGATGGCCATGGTGGAATAGACAAGTTTGCTTCTTCGTGGACCCTTCGTGGGTGGAGCCCTCCGTGGACTCACGCAACCGTTACCCTTCGTGGGTTGAAGTCTCCATCAACGTGGATGTACGATAGCACCACCTATCGGAACCACGCCAAAAATCTCTGTGTCTCCAATTGCGTTTGCACACTCCAATCCCATCCCTTTACATTCTTGCAACTTGCATGATTTACTTTCCGCTGCTCATATACTCTTGTCATGCTTGCTTGATATGTATTGTGAATGTTCAAATTTGTGCCAAAACTCCACTTCAACTTAAAGAAATTAAAAACTGCAACTTTTCTTGCTAAGAGTCTATTCACCCCCCTCTAGACACCTCTTCTCGATCCTACACGACGACTGATACGTCTCCAACGTATCTATGATTTTTGATTGTTCCATGCTATTATATTATCTGTTTTGGATGTTTATGGGCTTTATTATACACTTCTATATTATTTTTGGGACTAACCTATTAACCCAGAGCCCAGTGCCAGTTTCTGTTTTTCCCATGTTCCAGTGTTTCACAGAAAAGGATTATCAAACGGAGTCCAAACGGAATGAAACCTTCAGGAGCGTGATTTTTGGAACGAATGTGATCCAGGAGACTTGGAGTTGAAGTCAAGGAAGCTTCAAGGTGGCCACGAGGCAGGGAGGCGCGCTTGCCCCCCTGGGCGCGCCCCTACCCTCGTGGGCCCCTCGTGGCTCCCCTGACCGACTTCTTTCGCATATATATGTCCATATACCCTAAAAACATCGATGAACAGAATAGGTTGGGAGTTCCGCCGCCAGAAGCCTCCGTAGCCACCGAAAACCAATCTAGACCCGTTTCGGCACCCTGCCAGAGGGGGGAATCCCTCTCCGGTGGCCATCTTCATCATCCCGGTGCTCTCCATGACGAGGAGGGAGTAGTTCTCCCTCGGGGATGAGGGTATGTACCAGTAGCTATGTGTTTGATCTCTCTCTCTCTCTCGTGTTCTTGAGGTGACATGATCTTGATGTATCGCGAGCTTTGCTATTATAGTTGAACCTTTGATGTTTCTCCCCCTCTACTCTCTTGTAATGGATTGAGTTTTCCCTTGAAGTTATCTTATCGGATTTAGTTTTTAAGGATTTGAGAACACTCGATGTATGTCTTGCATGTGCTTATCTGTGGTGACAATGGGATATCACGTGATCCACTTGGTGTATGTTTTGGTGATCAACTTGCGAGTTCCGTGACCTCGTGAACTTATGCATAGGGGTTGGCACACGTTTTTGTCTTGACTCTCGGTAGAAACTTTGGGGCACTCTTTGAAGTTCTTTGTGTTGGTTGACTAGATGAATATGAGATTGTGTGATGCATATTGTATAATAATACCCACGGATACTTGAGGTGACATTGGAGTATCTAGGTGACATTAGGGTTTTGGTTGATTTGTGTCTTAAGGTATTATTCTAGTACGAACTCTATGATAGATCGAACGGAAAGAATAGCTTCATGTTATTTTACTACGGACTCTTGAATAGATCGATCAGAAAGGATAACTTTGAGGTGGTGTCGTACCCTACCATAATCTCTTCGTTTGTTCTCCGCTATTACTGACTTTGGAGTGACTCTTTGTTGCATGTTGAGGGATAGTTATATGATCCAATTATGTTATTATTGTTGAGAGAACTTGCACTAGTGAATGTATGAACCCTAGGCCTTGTTTCAACGCATTGCAATACTGTTTGTGCTCACTTTTACCATTAGTTACCTTGCTGTTTTTATATTTTCAGATTACAAAAACCTTTATCTACCATCGATATTGCACTTGTATCACCATCTCTTCGCCGAACTAGTGCACCTATACAATTTACCATTGTATTGGGTGTGTTGGGGACACAAGAGACTCTTTGTTATTTGGTTGCAGGGTTGTTTGAGAGAGACCATCTTCATCCTACGCCTCCCACAGATTGATAAACCTTAGGTCATCCACTTGAGGGAAATTTGCTGCTGTCCTACAAACCTCTGCACTTGGAGGCCCAACAACATCTACAAGAAGAAGGTTGTGTAGTAGACATCAAGCTCTTTTCTGGCACCGTTGCCGGGGAGGTTAGTGCTTGAAGGTATATGTTTAGATCTTGCAATCGAATCTTTTTGTTTCTTGTTTTAGCACTAGTTTAATTTATAAAAGAAAACTATAAAAAACTGGAATTGAGTTTGCCTCATACGCTTCATCTTTTTAATATCTTTTGTGAGAATGATGGAAAGGAAAATTGTGCTCAAGTGCTAGAAGAAGAAGTCTATAGAATGTTTGGCACTAAACCTTTGAATGATGAGCATGATTGCAATGTTATTAGTATGAACTCTTTGAATATCCATAGTACTAATGATGATTGCACTAGTTATGATGAAAATATCTCTTATAAGCATGTCAATTTTTGTGGAGTGCATAGAGTTTGCAAGTACATACCAAACAGGGAAGATAGATTTTGCAAGAGGCATAAGTATTTGGAGACTAAATGGTTGCAAGAGAGACTAGATGTTAGTGCTGAAAATTTAAAATATCTTAGCCATACTTGTGAACTTTGCAATGAACATGGTCATTTAAATATCAAATGCAAATTGTTTCATGATCGAATCATGTCCAAAAATTGTGATGATTTGATTTCCCTTGCACATCATAATGAACTTAGTTTGCTTTTGGGTTATGAAGAAATGAGACGTCAAACTAAGCATATTCCAGAATATAGCCTTGAGAAATTCCTCGATATTGACCTAGAAGAAATTTATATGTATTGTGCGGTGAATTGCATTGAAAATCCTTATATTGCCAATTACATAAAGAAAAGAAAACAAATAGAAGATGAAGAGAATACTAACTAAAGGGAAGAGACTTCCCAATATTCTCCTATTATTTCTTATGATGAATCGGGTAACGGGGAGGAGCCTTCTATTCAACCAATCTCATTAATAAGGAGCTCCAAAAAGAGGATTGAACCCACACATGATGTGAAGAAGAAAAAGGAAAGACGGAGAAGTAAAGGTAGAAAGGTATTTCTCCCAAATGATGTTGCTCCTATTTCTCATTGTGATGATGATAATTGCTATACTATTGGTGCTATCCTTACTATTAATGATGAGAGTGATTATGCTTATGATATTAAAAGGCCCAAGCTTGGGTATGCTATGTTTGATGAAGATGATGTTTTTGAGAATATATTTGCTGCAAATAATGTTTGCTCCAAGCTTGGTGATGCTACGTTTAATGAAGATGATATTTTTAGCCTCCCAAGTTTTGATATGCAAATTTGTTATGATGAGAGCATGCCTCCTTCTTATGATGATTATATTGATGAAAGTCGATTCGGAGAGGTCATGACTTTATTTAGTAATGATTCAACTATCTTGGAAGAGGTTTCATTCGATTATGATGAGAACAAAGTTGCTACCTATGATGATTATTGTGATGATACTTATGCTATAAAAAGTTGTGATGATTATATTTATAAAACTTCTCATGATTATGATTACCCTTTTTCTGAACATTACTCTTTTAATATGGAAACAATTTATAGTATTCGAGTCTCTTATGATACTCCCACTATTCCGAATGAGAAGAATTTTGCTTATGTGGAGAGTAGTAAATTTTCTATGCTTGTAGATCATGAAAGCAATGCTTTATGTGATTGTTATATTGTTGAATTCATTCATGAAGGTACTGAAAATTATTATGAGGGAGGAATATATGCTTGTAGGAATTGCAGTAATATCAAGTTTCCTCTCTATGTGCTTAAAGTTTTGAAGTTATGCTTGTTTTGCCTTCCTATGCTAATTGATTATTGTTCCCATAAGTTGTTTTCTCAAAAAATCCCTATGCATATGAAGTGGGCTAGACTTAAATGTGCTAGTGATATTCTTCATGATGCTCTCTTTATATTTTAATTCTTATCTTTTATGTGAGCATCATTGAAATCATCATGCCTAGCTAAGGGCATTAAACGGTAGCGCTTGCTGGGAGGCAACCCAATTTTATTTTTGTTCCTTGCTTTTTGTTCCTGTTTAGTAATAAATAATTCATATAGCCTCTATTTATATGTGGTTTTATGCTTTTAATTAGTGTTCATGCCAAGTAGAACCATTGGGAAGACTTGGGGAAAGTCTTGTTGATCTTGCTGTAAAAAGCAGAAACTTTAGCTCTCACGAGAATTGCTGCCATTTTTATTGGAGAGTGCTATTTAGTTAATTATTTTTGCATATGATTAATAGATAATTTCCTCACGTCCAGCAATTTATTTTAGAATATTTGGGGTTCCAGAAGTTTGCGTTATTTACAGATTACTACAGACTGTTTTGTTTTTGACAGATTCTGTTTTTCATGTGTTGTTTACTTATTTTGATGAATCTATGGCTAGTAAAATAGTTTATAAACCATAGAGAAGTTGGAATACGGTAGGTTTAACACCAATCTAAATAAAGAATGATTTCATTAAAGTACCTTGAAGTGGTGTTTTGTTTTCTTTCGCTAATGGAGCTTACGAGTTTTCTGTTAAGTTTTGTGTTGTGAAGTTTTCAAGTTTTGGGTAAAGATTCGATGGACTATGGAATAAGGTGTCACACCCTAGTTAGTTCATGCATTAGAGTGTTGCATCATGTCTACTTTTATAGAAACTTGAAATGGGGATGACAGAACCCCCAACAACCCCCCTGGAAACAACTAGGGTTTACTAAAATTATTTTCAATGAACCCAAAATGTTCATCATTTCTGGATTGGGTTAAAACCCCTGGCAAAATGGTGCACTCTTTTCTAGGACATTCTGGATTCTTTGAATTAAATCATAAGTATTTGAATTTGGGCATATAAATGCTATAAAATATTTTAAATGCCCAAATAATTCTAGAGTTAAGTGAGGGCTGTTAGGAATAATCCCAACAGAGCTCACAATTATTTTCAGGATTTTAGTAAGTGCCTAAGTATTTTTAATAAAGCCCTAAAGTTACAGAAAAATTGAAAAAGAAACAAACAGGAAAAGAGAGAAACTGAAAGCTTACCTAGCACCCACCCAGCAGGCCCACCTGCCGGCCCAGCCCAGCCAACGCTCCAGCGAGCTACTTGGCTTGGCCAGGCAGGCAAGCAGCTGCTCGACGGCGAGCACAGCATGTGCGCCACGCATCTGCCCGCCGCCTCGCCGCTCCCCTCGTCGAGCTGTCGACGTGGGACGACCCCACTCTCTCTCCCCGACCTCGCATACATTAGCTCTTCCCTCTGGTTCCTCTCTCTTGCCTTCCCTGACGTCGCCCGAGACGTCACCGTCGCTGCCGCTCGCCGCAGCCACGTCCAATGCCCTCCCCACACCCTCTCACCGTGTCTGGACGGTTCGTCGTCGTCTACTACGTCGACTAGCCAAGCCGCACGACGCCGGAGCCCCTGCATCATCCCCGCCGCCGTCGTCTTCAACCTCGGGCCGCCGAGATCCCCGTCGTCGTTCCGGCCGCACCGAGCCTTCCCTGAGCATGCTGACCTTCTCTACAGCTTCCCAGTGAGCTACTGCTCCTCCCCCTTCTCTCTGCTTCATCGCTAGAGGTCTGTAGCCGCCGTGCCTTCTCCGTCCGAATGCATCGCCGCCTGACCACGTCGCCGGCGATGCTCCGGTGACCTTTTGGTCACGGGCTTGTGCCCGTCACACTCACTTCATTGCGTAGAAGTTGTTGGTGCAAGCGCCACGCCGCCTAGGCCACTGCAGCCACGCGCATGAGCTGACCCAAGCTTCGGCCTCCGCCAAGCTCGTCGCCGGAGATGCTCTGGACACTCCCCGGCCAAGCCATCACCACGGCTGGATGAGGGCGAGCACCAGTTGCCCGTAACTGCTCTCCGCACAACAAATGATGCCCTATGGGAAAATCCCGCAGCGCGCCGCCATGTCTGGCCTCGCCGGCGGCTAAAGGCCGGCAGGCTTTGACCCGCTGACCGGCGAGTTGACCACGCCTGACCCATGTGGGCCCAGGTTGACTCCCCCCCTAAGCCTATGATAGGTGGGGCCGGCCTGTTAATTAGTTTAGGATTAGTGCTAACTAATTATAATTAGTTTAGGTCATTGACATGTGGGCCCACGCCCCACTGACAGTTAGTTAGTATTAACTTAATCCTGTTAGTTAGCTGAGACACTAACAGACGGGGCCCACCAGTCAGGTTTGACTGGCCCTGGCGCCTTTGACTCGCTGATGTCACAGTGACGCAGTGCTAACGCAATTATTCATTTTCTGGATTTATTTTTATATAGGAAATTCCAGAAAATAGCCAAAACTTCTAAAAATCATAGAAAATCAATCATAGCTCCAAATCAAACAAATTATATATGAAAAATGATCAGAAAAATTCAATATATCCATCTGTAATGGTTTCATGCATGACAAACCACTTTAACCTTGCTGTTTAGGTGAAACAAGCTAACACACTTATTATGCATAAGAACTTTAACTTCCATTTGAATCTTTGGTTCAAATGGACCCATTTCAACTTGTTTCACATTGCATTAGGCAGGACACATCATTTTGCCATGTCATAGCATGCATCATATTGCTACATATTGGCATGTGTTGATTATGTCCTGTGTGTCCTTCGTGGTAGGTTCTTCCTCCGAGGATATCTCTGAGTATCCAACTGAAGGGCAGTACCCTACTACCACTCCATCAGGTAAGCAACCCCATTGATCATATCGATACAATCCCATGTTCTAGCCTCCGCTCTCATTTACTGCATTAAGACAACAACATTTCAAACTGTTGTGTGCTGCCGTAGTTGAACCCTTATCCTCTGCATGACCTGTCATTGCCACAGTAACTAGATGAAACCCACTAGCATGTGTAGGAGTTTATTGAGCCATGCTTGTGTTTCCTACCCTGCTATGCCTGCTATGCTTAGAGTTGTGTCAGGTCTGGTTCATCTGTGTGATGGGCTAGAGTGAAATGATTATGTAGGTAATGTGAGTGATGTGTTGAACATGATTTAGTAAAGGTATTGATGAGAGGCCATGTAGGAGTACATGGTGGGTTGTTTCATTGAGGCCGTCCCTAAGAACTGAGATCTGTATGTGTGATTTTAAGAATTAGCTACTACCATGCATTGGGATCCTTAATTGACCCTCTCGGTTTCTTAATCACCCTAGTACTTTGTCCAGGAGTTGCAAATAGTTTCTGGTGTTTGTAGGTTATGTGTTGGCGGCCGTGCATAGCGCTGACCCTAGGGGTGGGCTATGATGCGGTAGATACACCATGGCATGGTGTACCGAGTCGCCCGTTTGGTGTCTCGGGAACCTTGTTCACATCGTTCGGGGCCGTATGTGGAAACCTCGGCCAGACTCCCTGCGGATGGAACCTGGATAGGCGATAACCCTGGACTAGAGACTTGAGTGTTTAGGTAGGCTGTGGCCGACACCCTCGTTAGGCTTCCGCTTGAAGGTTGTCGAGTACATGTCGTGTAAAAGATGGTAAGTGGTGAGAGTGTGTATGAAGGAGTACACCCCTGCAGGGTTAACATCATCTATTCGAATAGTCACGTCCGCGGTAAAGGACTACTTGGTTGCCTATACAGTTCATAGACAAGTTAATGGTTACTACTAAAAGACTCAAGATAAGTGTGAGTACCGAGGATGGCTCTCTCATAGGATGATGAGGGAGGATCCCTGGTGGAGTATTGTGTTGGTGATTAGTGGACTCGTGTGCGAAAACTATTTTACTAGTGGTGTCCCGTAGGATAGCTTAGCCAAGATTCAAAGCTGGCTTGCTGCAATAACTCCACCACCTTCTTGAGAATGAGCATGTATAGTAGGTTCTGATGTAAGACTTGCTAAGTACCTTTGTACTCATGTTTGTTTAATTACTGTCTTCAGACGACAACACCGCCCCCTCCGATGGGTTTTATGTAGATCTTGACATCGATGAGTGACTTGCCACCCAGGTGGTGATCCTGGCCATGGAGGGCCCTATGTGGATAGACAGGCTTCGAGAAGCCTTCTTTCTTTCTAGTGTCTGTACTCAGACTATTTGCTTCCGCATGTGCTTGTATGCTTGTATGACTTGAGTGTCAGGTCATGTGACCCCTACGTGTATGAACATGTTATGTATGGCTCTCTGGAGCCTTTAAATAAAGTACTTGAGTTGTACAGTTTTGTTGTGATGCCATGTTGTATTTGCACATATCGAGCATGTTGTGTGTATGATTAAAATGCTTGGTATGTGTGGGATCCGACAATCTAGTTGTTTATCCTTGGCAGCCTTTCTTATGGGGAAATGTAGTCTAGTGTTCCTCGAGCCATAGTAGTCCGCTACAGCCCGGTTCACCGGAGTCCTGCTAGCCCAGCACTACTGCTCAGGACACTTGACTGACCGGCATGTGTTTCACTTTGTTCCTATGTCTGTCCCTTCGGGGAAATGTCACGCGGTGACACTCGGAGTCCTTCCTAGCCTGCTACAGCCCGGGTTCCCCGGAGTCCTGTTAGCCCAGTGCTACAACCCGGATTCACTCGCTGATGACCAACATGCTTGATGTGAATCATGTATGCCTGTCTCCATAGGTTTGTGCCGCTTTGGGTTCTCGACTAGCCATGTCGGCCCGGGTTCTCTGTCATATGGATGCTAGCGACACTATGATATACGTGAGCCAAAAGGCGTAAACGGTCCCGGTCCATGGTAAGGCGACACCCGTGGGGATACCGTGCGTGAGGCTGCAATGTGATATGAGGTGTTACCGGCTAGATCGATGTGACTTGGAATCGGGGTCCTGACAGCGTTGGCATTAGAGCCGGACTGCCTGTAGGTTCGTTGAGCCAAACTGGTCGATGTCGAGTCTAGAAATGCTTTAGTTATATGTAGGGGAATTGATTGTGGGAGGGAACGTAAGGCTCTTTTTACTCCTTTACCTTATGCTCTCTGATCTGAGTCATTCTCTTCTCATTCAACGTGGGTTAAGGACTAGGCTCTCTTCTTCTGTCAGGTTCACGTGTTACTAATCCGTAGTAACTTATAGGATTGTTGGTTACCAGCCTCAGTTCAGTTTCTACCACTTTGAGTATGTTGCCAGTTGAATCAGAACCTTTATATGATGTTGTTGAGTGTGTTGCAAACTGTTGTGGATGTCTCAAATCTTTTTCTGAGCATTTATAGTTGTTATGCTGTCCAATTTTCCCTAGAAATTCTAATGTCTTTCAAATTGTGCTTGTGCTTTCAGATAGCCACTCGTGCTCAAAACCAAGTGGTTCGCCTGACCCGGTGCCTCGATGTGCCCGGTCATACTGCTATATTAGTCCGAGTAATGATCGAGACGGGTTACCGTTGGTATCCCGAATACACTGTCGAAGAGCAATTTCGAGACTTTAATCAAAGCGAATATTTCTGCACCGTCAGGATATTTCCTTCTTATCCTGGATCTACCAAGCCCCTCCATTGTTTCTATGGACTCGGGGTTACTGTTGAGATGGCTGTGCAGGATGCTGCCTATTCCATGATGACCATCATGCGAGTCCGGACTGGCCTGCTTCGAAACACCGACTTCCGTTATATGCCAGCTTCACTCCCGGGAGCGCAAGGGTATCTCCAGGCTATCTATGTTGACTCCACACGTGAAGACTCACTAACTCCAGGATAAGGACCGAGAGAATCAGGCCTTGAGACTGGAGCTTTTCAACACCCGTGTTGATCATTGGGCCACTTTGACTCGGTTTGCACCTGATGTGCAAGCTAATGTATGGATACGAGGGATCTGTATCCTGTGAGATCTGCTCTGCCAGACATGGTGGATTGGCGTGATGTGGGAGGCATCACCCCACCCCGTGGTCCCCGCAGGCCACCGTTTGTTGGTCCAAGACCTCATCCTAGCCCCTTTGGTCCACAAGCTCCTCAGGACCGTCTGTTCCCGGAGGATCACGTTGAACTTCCAGGCTATGGAGGTGACTTCTATGAGGACTACTACAGAGCTGTCTAAGTTAGTAGTAGTATCACTAGTATTGTAATAGTTGTATCTCCACTGTCCTGCGTGAATTGTGGAATATGACTTAGTGTGTAATCAATTCCGGAGGTGTAGACAAATAATGTATAGGAGCTTGGAATGCCTCCGATGAGATGTAACGTCTTTCATCATAGTTGTACTGTAGCCTGGGCTTGTACTAGACTATTTATGGTGTGTATGACCCTTGGTATATATATGGCAGTTCTATATTACCATGTCATACGGATGAACATCTCTGCATTTCGTGTTATCCATTACATTCTGCACTTCCTTGCTAAGTTGTGCCATCCTTATATAAAATGTTGTCTTGTTTTCTCCTAGGATGGTCAACACCCGCAGCAACCCTGCTGCCCCGGAGCAGGGGGGAAGCCAGTGCAGTTAGGGGTGAAAATCTGCCTCACCCGCCTTCTCTGGCAGAAGTGATGCTGGAGGCGGAAAGAAACAAGCGTGAGACTAACCGCTTGCTGGAGCGGATTGAGCAGAACACTGCACGCCATTAGCGAAATGACTTGGTGTCAATCAATGACTTCATCAAGTTGTACCCACCAAAGTTTAACCATTCCGTCGAGCCCCTCGACGCGGATGACTGGCTTCGCAGCATCACCCACAAGCTACATTCTGTCAACGTAGCCGAAGCTGATAAGGTTACTTATGCTGCCTATCACCTCGAAGGCCCTCCTAGTCTTTGGTGGGAAAATTTTGAAGCTATGCGCCCGGTCGGCCAAATCACTACTTGGGCTGAATTCAGTGAGGCTTTCCGTGAGCATCACATCCCAGAAGGTCTCATAGATCGCAAGAGGGAAGAGTTCTGCAATTTCACCCAAGGAAGACTGACTGTGGATGCATATAGTCGTGAATTTGGGAATCTGGCACGATATGCTCCTGAAGAAGTATCTACCGACGCTAAGAAGCAGGCAAGGTTCCATAAGGGACTTAGCCTGAGCTTCGCCGCGATATTCGTCTGCACGAGTGCACCTCCTTTCAGAAGTTGGTCAATAAAGCCATCAGTGCTGAGACAGGCCAGTCTGACTATGACGCTTCATGCAAGCACTCCCGTGATTTTGGCTCTTCATCCAGCTCTAGATCTCAGAAGCGCCGGGTGTGGATTCCAAGCAGGGCACTGCCACCCAGGTTCATTCTGAGGCCATCCTTTGAGGCGCCTCGTCCCAACCAGCAGTTTGCACCGTCCAAGCCCTATGGTGGCCCTGCTGCTAATGCTGCTCCACGCCCCAATGTTGTGACATGTTTCAAGTGTGGGGAGCCGGGTCACTACAGTCGAGAGTGTCCCCAGAACAACAACCCCAATCAGTCTGGAAAGTCCATTGGTCGTGGTAAGCCAGCGGTAAAGACATTCTATGCCAAGCCAGTCACCACTGCACGTGGCCATGTTAACTATGTCTCAGCCAAGGAGGCTCATGAGGATCCTAACGTCGTCCTTGGTACGCTCCTTGTTAATTGCCATCCGGCATCTGTTCTTTTTGATACTGGAGCATCTCATTCATTCATATCCGAGAACTATGCTCGATTGCATAGCACGCCATTCTATGACATGCCCACTTCCATGGTAATTCAAACTCTGTGTTCCAAATGGCAAACTTCTAGAGTAAGCCATGGGAATGAAATTCTTGTCGATAGACTTTTCTTCCTTGCATCCTTAATAGCTCTCAAGTCCTCGGACATAAACATCATCTTGGGTATGGACTAGATGTCAGCTCATTACGCTAAGATTGATTGTGCCACTAGAACCGTTCAACTTACTCACCCATTGGGCAAGATAGTAAATGTCTTAACTCGAGTGGCCAAGCGCCAGCTTTACTCCCTAAATGCGAACTCCCTTCCAGACCTTGAAGATATTCCGGTAGTCTGGGACTTTGCAGATGTCTTTCCAGAAGAACTGCCAGGTGTTCCACCTGACAGGGATGTCGAGTTTGTGATAGACCTTGTTCCAGGAACCGTTCCAATTTCTAAAAGACCCTATAAGATGGACCTGACAGGGATGTCGAGTTTGTGATAGACCTTGTTCCAGGAACCGTTCCAATTTCTAGAAGACCCTATAAGATGGCACCCTTAGAACTAGACGATCTTAAGAACCAACTCGATGAGTCCTTGAAAAGGGGTTTCATCCGTCCTAGTTCCTCTCCTTGGGCTTGGGCTTGCCCCGTCCTCTTCGTCAAGATGAAGAAGGATGGAACGGATCGGATGGTTGTAGATTACCGACGTGTCAACTTGGTCACTATCAAGAACAAGTATCCACTTACCAGGATCAACGATCTGTATGACCAGCTCGCTGGATCCTCAGTCTTTTCCAAGATGGATTTGAGGTTGGGCTACCATCAAATCAAAATCAGAAACGGGGACATTCCCAAAACGGCCTTTGTTACTCGTTATGGCCAATACGAGTACCCCGTTATGTCCTTCGGTTTAACCAATGCCCCAGCCACCTTCTCTCGGTTAATGAACTCGGTCTTCATGGAGTATTTGGATAAATTCGTCCTAGTATACCTCGATGACATACTCATCTACTCCAAGAATGAAGAGGAACATGCCGAACATCTAAGGCTGGTATTGACGAAACTTCGAGAGCATTGCCTTTATGCCAAATTCTCCAAGTGTGAATTTTGGTTGCCAGAAGTGACCTATCTAGGCCATGTAATCTCTGGTAAGGGTATTGCTGTCAATCCCGAGCGAGTTCAAGCCGTCCTTGATTGGACTCCACCTGAGACGGTCAAGCAAGTTCGGAGCTTCCTTGGCTTAGCGAGCTATTCCCGCCACTTCGTCGAGAATTTCTCCAAGGTTGCTAAACATCTAACTGAACTCCTCAAGAAAGATAAAAAGTTCGAGTGGACCCCACACTGCGAGTTTAGCTTTCAGGAACTGAAAAGACGCCTGACATCTGCTCCCGTACTGGTACCACCAGATTTCTCCAAGGACTTTATTATCTATTGCGACGCCTCGCGACAAGGACTAGGTTTCATACTCATGCAAGATTGCCAGGTAATTGCTTATGCTTCACGGCAATTACACCCCCATGAGGAAAATTATCCCACACATGATCTAGAGCTTGCAGCTGTAGTCCATGCACTTAAAACTTGGTGACATTACCTTCTCGGTAATCGTTGCAAGATCTTCAACGATCAACAAAGTTTGAAATATATCTTCACCCAACCGGATTTGAATCTCAGGCAAAGACGTTGGGTCGAGTTGATCTCGGATTACGACTTAGGAATAACTTACACCCCGGGCAAAGCCAATGTCATGGCTGATGCGCTGAGTCGTAAATCTTATTGTAACAACCTGATGTTACAACAAAGTCAACCACTTCTCCACGAGGAATTTCGTAAGCTTAATCTTCACATTGTTCCTCAAGGATTCCTATCCACCCTGGTGGCGAAGCCTAACCTTATGGATCAGATCATAACCGCCCAGCAGTATGATAAGGGCATATCCCGGATTAAGGAGAACATCGCTAGCGGAGTTGATAAATGTCTTTCCATGGATGAGCGAGGTCTTGTCTTCTTCGAGAACCGCTTGGTGGTTCCCAAGAAACAACATTTACGCCAGTTGATTCTTAAGGAAGCTCATGAATCCCCTCTCACCATTCATCCCGGTAGTACCAAAATGTATCAAGACCTATGCCAGAGGTTTTGGTGGACCAGGATGAAGAGAGAAATTGCTCAATACATTGCTAGTTGCGACGTCTATCGTCGTGTTAAAGCAGAGCACCAACGGCCTGCTGGCACCCTTCAACCTTTGGCTATTCCTTAGTGGAGATGGGATAGAATCAGTATGGATTTCATTACTGGGTTTCCCAGGACCAAGAGAGGGAATAATGACATCTTCGTCATGATCGACCATCTTTCCAAAGTAGCCCATTTCCTACCTGTTCGTGAGAGTATCACCGCTAGCCAGCTAGCTGATTTATACATCTCCCGAATAGTGTTGCTTCATGGTGTCCCATTGGAAATTAACTAAGACCGTGGGAGTCTCTTCACCTCTCAATTTTGGGAAAGTTTCCAAAATGCTATGGGAACTCGTCTCTCTTTTAGCACCGCCTTCCATCCTCAATCAAGTGGTCAAGTAGAGCGAGTCAATCAAATTCTGGAAGATATGCTCCGAGCTTCTGTCATCTCATTCGGAATGGGTTGGGAGAAATGCCTTCCATTCGCGGAGTTTGCTTATAACAATAGTTATCAAGCAAGCTTGGGCAAAGCTCCTTTCGAAGTTCTATATGGACGAAAATGTCGAATGCCTCTTAACTGGTCAGAAACCGGGGAAAGACAACTCTTTTGACCGGATATGATCCAGGAAGCAGAAGAGCAGGTTTGCGTTATTCGTGAGAAATTGAAAACGGCCCAATCTCGCCAAAAGAGTCAATATGACCGCAAACATAAGCCTATGTCTTATGAAGTTGGTGAGAAGGCTTACCTTCGGGTTACTCCATTAAAGGGAACCCATTGTTTCGGTATCAAAGGCAAATTGGCTCCTCATTTTATTGGACCCTTTTGCATTGTTGCCAAACGAGGAGAAGTTGCCTACCAATTGGAACTTCCTTCGCATCTTTCCAGAGTTCATGATGTCTTCCACGTTTCTCAACTCAGGCGTTGCTTCGCAGATCCTATCTGTGGAATGGACCACGAAACGCTTGATCTACAAGATAACCTCTCATATCGGGAATATCCCGTTCGTATCCTTGATCAAGCCGAGCGTACCACTCGATGACATAATATCAAGTTTCTCGAGGTTCAATGGTCACACCATTCCGAGAAAGAAGCCACTTGGGAAAGGGAGGATTGTCTTCGACTCGAGTGCCCCACTTTCTTCCCGGAGGATCCTAAATCTCGGGACGAGATTCTTTTGAGTGGGGGTGAGTTGTCACACCCTAGTTAGTTCATGCATTAGAGTGTTGCATCATGTCTACTTTTACAGAAACTTGAAATGGGGATGACAGAACCCCCAGCAACCCCCCTGGAAACAACTAGGGTTTACTAAAATTATTTTCAATGAACCCAAAATGTTCATCATTTCTGGATTGGGTTAAAACCCCTTCCAGAAATAATGCACTCTTTTCTAGGACATTCTCGATTCTTTGAATTAAATCATAAGTATTTGACTTTGGGAATTTAAATGCTATAAAATATTTTAAATGCCCAAATAATTCTGGAGTTAAGTGAGGGCTGTTAGGAATAATCCCAACAGAGCCCACAATTATTTCCAGGATTTTAGTAAGTGCCTAAGTATTTTTAATGAAGCCCTAAAGTTACAAAAAAATAGAAAAAGAAACAAACAGGAAAAGAGAGAAAGAGAAAGCTTACCTGGCGCCCACCCAGCAGGCCCACCTGCCGGCCCAGCCCAGCCAACGCTCCAGCGAGCTGCTTGGCTTGGCTAGGCAGGCAAGCAACTGCTCGACGGCGAGCACAGCATGCATGCCACGTAGCTGGCCGCCACCTCGCCACTCCCCTCGTCGAGCTGTCGACATGGGACGACCCCCCTCTCTCTCCCTGACCTCGCAGACATTCGCCCTTCCCTCTAGTTCCTCTCTCTCGCCCTCCCCGACGTCGCCCGAGACATCACCATCGCCGCCGCTCGCCGCAGCCACGTCCAACACCGTCCCCGCACCCTCTCACCGTGTCCTGACGGTTCGCTGTTGTCGACTACGTCGATTAGCCAAGCTGCACGACGCCGGAGCCCCTGCATCTTCCCCACCGCCGTCGTCTTCAACCTCGGGCCGCCGAGATCCCCATCGCCGTTCCGACCACACTGAGCCTTCCCCGAGCACGCTGACCTTCTCTGTGGCTTCCCAGTGAGCTACTCCTCCTCCCCCTTCTCTCCGCTTCCTCGCTAGAGCTCTGTAGCCGCCGTGCCTTTTCCGTCCGAACGCACTGCCGCCTGACCACATCGCCGGTGATGCTCCTGTGACCTTTTGGTCATGGGCTTGTGCCCGTCACACTCATTCCATCGCGTAGATGTTGTAGGTGCAAGCGCCACGCCGCCTAGGCCACTGCAGCCACACGCACGAGCTGACCCGAGCTTCGGCCTCCGCCAAGCTCGTCGCCGACGATGCTGCGGCCACTCCTCGGCCAAGCCATCACCACGGCTGGATGCGGGCGAGCACCAGCTCCCTGTAGCTGGATGCGGCCAAATCCCACAGCGCGCCGCCGCATCTGGCCTCGCCGGCGGCTAAACGCCGGCAGACTTTGACCCGCTGACCGGCGAGTTGACCACGCCTGACCCATGTGGGCCCAGGTTGACTCCCCCCTGAGCCTATGACAGGTGGGGCCGGCCTGTTAATTAGTTTAGGATTAGTGCTAACTAATTATAATTAGTTTAGGTCATTGACATGTGGGCCCAGGCCCCACTGACAGTTAGTTAGTATTAACTTAATCCTGTTAGTTAGCTGAGACACTGACAAATGGGGCCCACCAGCTAGGTTTGACTGGCCCTGGCGCCTTTGACTCGCGGACGTCACAGTGATGGAGTGCTAACACAATTATTCATTTTCTGGATTTATTTTTATATAGGAAATTCCAGAAAATAGCCAAAACTTCTAAAAATCATAGAAAATCAACCATAGCTCCAAATCAAACAAATTATATATGAAAAATGATCAGAAAAATTCAATCTATCCATCTGTAATGGTTTAATGCATGACAAACCACTTTAACGTTGCTGTTTAGGTGAAACAAGCTAACACACTTATTATGCATAAGAACTTTAACTTCCATTTGAATCTTTGGTTCAAATGGACCCATTTCAACTTGTTTCACATTGCATTATGCAGGACACATCATTTTGCCATGTCATAGCATGCATCATATTGCTGCATATTGTCATGTGTTGATTATGTTCTATGTGTCCTTCGTGGTAGGTTCTACCTCCGAGGATATCTCCGAGTATCCAACTGAAGGGCAGTACCCTACTACCACTCCATCAGGCAAGCATACCCATTGATCATATCGATACAATCCCATCACTAGTAAAAAAGGGGGCTTTGGTCCATGCAGGGTAACCCCATTAGTCCCGGTTCAGTCCAGAACTGGGACCAATGGATGCATTTATCCCGGTTCGTGCGGCTAAGGCATTAGTCCCTGTTCACCTGGGCCCTTTAGTCCCGGTTCGTGCCACGAACCGGGACTAAAGAGTTCGAAGGCCATTAGTCCCGGTTGGTGGCACCAACCGGGACTAAAGGTCTAACCTTTAGTACCGGTTGGTGCCACCAACCGGGACTAATGGCCTTTGAGGCATTAGTACCGGTTCATGGCACGAACCGGTACTAAAGGTCCCATTTTCAAACTCTCCCCCCCCCTGGACCGCCTTTTCAGTTTTAGAAGAAACAAAAGAAAATGATGGAAATGTCAAAAAAATAAAATAAAATAAGTTTCCCATGTGATATGTGGTCTAGTTGTTGGGAAAATTTACAAATATGAATTTCGACTTTATTTCTAAAATGGGCATAACTTTTGCATACGAACTCGGATTAAAAAGTTTTTTATATGAAAAATCATCTACTCAAAAAGTTACATCCGATGGAGACTGCCTACTATTGTCTAGTGAAATGTGTGACTTCATGCTCAAGCTAAACTCCTGAGGGTTAATAGGATTGACATCTTACTATTGTCAGGAAAACAACGAGTGCAGACTTGGAAACGAGGGAGAATAGAACCCGGAAGTTAAGCATGCTCAGGCTGGGGGAGTGGGACGATGGGTGACCGTCCGGGAAGTTAGATGATTTGGAATGATGAGGGGTGATTAGAGATTAAATTGAGCAGTGATGAAGGGTGATTAGAGATTAGACGTTAAAATAATTCAGAAATTTAAAAATAAAAAAAATCAAAAAAATTTCAAAAAAAATTTCAAAAAAATATCAGAAAAATACCTTTATTACCAGTTGGTGTTACCAACCGGGACTAAAGGTGGACCGGCCACGTGGAGGGTCTTTAGTCCCGGTTCTGGTTTTAACCGGGACTAAAGGGTCAGGGCATTAGTACCAACCCTTTAGTCCCGGTTCAGGAACCGGGACTAAAGGCCCTAATGAACCGGGACAACAAGCCCTTTTTCTACCAGTGCATGTTCTCACCTCTACTCTCATTTACTGCATTAAGACAACAACGTTTCAAACTGCTGTGTGCTGCGGTAGTTGAACCCTTATCCTGTGCATGACCTATCATTGCCACAGTAACTAGATGAAACCCACTAGCATGTGTAGGAGTTGATTGAGCCATGCTTGTGTTTCCTACCCTGCTATGCCTGCTATGTTTAGAGTTGTGTCAGGTCTGGTTCATCTGGGTGATGGGCTAGAGTGAAATGATTATGTCGGTAATGTGAGTGATGTGTTGAACATGATTTGGTAAAGGTATCGATGAGAGGCCATGTAGGAGTACATGGTGGATTGTTTCATTGAGGCCGTCCCTAAGAACTGAGATCTGTATGTGTGATTTTAAGAATTAGCTACTACCATGCATTGGGATCCTTAATTGACCCTCTCAGTTTCTTAATCACCCTAGTACTCTGTCCAGGAGTTGCAAATAGTTTCTGGTGTTTGTAGGTTATGTGTTGGCGGCCGTGCGTAGCGCTGACCCTAGGGGTGGACTATGATGCGGTAGATACACCGTGGCACGGTGTACCGAGTCGCCCGTTTGGTGTCTCGGGAACCCTGTTCACATCGTTCGGGGCCGTATGTGGAAACCTCGGCCGGACTCCCTGCGGATGGAACCTGGATAGGCGATAACCCTGGACTAGAGACTTGAGTGTTTAGGTAGGCCGTGGCCGACACCCTCGTTGGGCTTCCGCTTGAAGGTTGCCGAGTACATGTCGTGTAAAAGACGGTAAGTGGTGAGAGCGTCTATGAAGGAGTACACCCCTGCAGGGTTAACATCATCTATTCGAATAGCCGCGTCCGCGATAAAGGACTACTTGGTTGCCTATACAGTTCATAGACAAGTTAATGGTTATTATTAAAAGACTCAAGATAAGTGTGAGTACCGAGGATGGCTCTCTCGTATGATGACGAGGGAGGATCCCCGGTGGAGTATTGTGTTGGTGATTAGTGGACTCGTGTGCGAAAACTATTTTACTAGTGGTGTCCCGTAGGATAGCTTAGCCAAGAGTCAAAGCTGGCTTGCTGCAGTAACTCCACCACCTTCTTGAGAATGAGCATGTATAGTAGGTTCTGATGTAAGACTTGTTGAGTACATTTGTACTCATGTTTGTTTAATTACTGTTTTCAGACGACAACACCGCCCCCTCCAATGGGTTTTATGTAGATCTTGACGTCGATGAGTGACTTGCCACCCAGGTGGTGATCCTGGCCATGGAGGGCCCTATGTAGATAGACAGGCTTCGAGAAGCCTTCTTTCTTTCTAGTGTCTGTACGCAGACTATTTGCGTCCGCATGTGCTTGTATGCTTGTATGACTTGAGTGTCGGGTCATGTGACCCCTACCTGTATGAACATGTTATGTATGGCTCTCTGGAGCCTTTAAATAAAGTACTTGAGTTGTAGAGTTTTGTTGTGATGCCATGTTGTATTTGCACATATCGAGCATGTTGTGTGTATGATTGAAATGCTTGGTATCTGTGGGATCCGAAAATCTAGTTGTTTATCCTTGGCAGCCTTTCTTATGGGGAAATGTAGTCTAGTGTTCCTCGAGCCATAGTAGTCCTCTACAGCCCGGTTCACCGGAGTCCTGCTAGCCCAACACTACTGCTCAGGACACTTGACTGGCCGGCATGTGTTTCACTTTGTTCCTATGTCTGTCTCTTCGGGGAAATGTCACGCGGTGACATCCGGAGACCTACCTAGCCTGCTACAGCCCGGGTTCCCCGGAGTCCTGTTAGCCTAGTGCTACAGCCCGGATTCACTCGCTGATGACCGACATGCTCGATGTGATTCATGTATGCCTGTCTCCATAGGTCTGTGCCGCTTTGGGTTCTCGACTAGCCATGTCGGCCCGGGTTCTCTATCATATGGATGCTAGTGATACTATCATATACGTGAGCCAAAAGGCGCAAACGGTCCCGGGCCATGGTAAGGCGACACCCGTGGGCATACCGTGCGTGAGGCCGCAATGTGATATGAGGTGTTACCGGCTAGATCGATGTGACTTGGAATTGGGGTCCTGACATAAGGAGTGGAAAGAGCATAAGCTTGGGGATTCCCAAGGCACCCCAAGTTAATATTCAAGGATAGCCAAGAGCCTAAGCTTGGGGATGCCCCAGATGGCATCCCCTCTTTCATCTGTGTTCATCGGTAACTTTACTTGGAGCTATATTTTTATTCGCCACATGATATGTGTTTTGCTTGGAGCGTCATTTTATTTTCTTTTGTTTTGCTTGCTGTTTGAATAAAATACCAAGATCTCAAATTATTAAATGTTAGAGAGTCTTCACATCGTTGCATAATTATTTGACTACTCATTGATCTTCACTTATATCTTTCGGATTAGTTTGTCATTTGTTGTAGTGCTTCACTTATATCCTTTTAGAGCACGGTGGTGGTTTTATTTTATAGAAATAATTGATCTCTCATGCTTCACTTATATTATTTTGAGAGTCCTTTAGAACAACATGGCAATTTGCTTTTAGGCATAATAAAAACTTTCATGTTAGTGCATTGAATACTAAGAGAAGTCTGATACTTGATGATTGTTTTGAGATATGGAGATAGTGATATCAAAGTTGTGCTAGTTGAGTAGTTGTGAATTTGAGAAATACTTGTGTTGAAGTTTGCAAGTCCCGTAGCATGCACGTATGGTCACCGTTGTGTAACAAATTTGAAACATGAGGTGTTATTTGATTGTCTTCCTTATGAGTGGCGGTCGGGGACGAGCGATGGTCTTTTCCTACCAATCTATCCCCCTAGGAGCATGCGTGTAATGCTTGGTCTTTGATGACTTGTAGATTTTTGCAATAAGTATGTGAGTTCTTTATGACTAATGTTGAGTCCATGGATTATACGCACTCTCATCCTTCCATCATTGCTAGCCTCTTCGGTACCGTGCATTGCCCTTTCTCACCTTGAGAGTTGGTGCAAACTTCGCCGGTGCATCCAAACCCCGTGATATGATACGCTCTATCACACATAAACCTCCTTATATCTTCCTCAAAACAGCCACCATACCTACCTATTATGGCATTTCCATAGCCATTCCGAGATATATTACCATGCAACTTTCCACCGTTCTGTTTATTATGACACACTTCATCATTGTTATATTGCCTTGCATGATCATGTAGTTGACATCGTATTTGTGGCAAAGCCACCATGCATAATTTATCATACATGTCACTCTTGATTCATTGCCCATCCAGGTACACCGCCGGAGGCATTCATATAGAGTCATATCTTGTTCTAGTATCGAGTTGTAATCATTGAGTTGTAAATAAATAGAAGTGTGATGATCATCATTAATAGAGCATTGTCCCCAAAAAAAGAAAGGGCAAATAAAAAAAGGAAGGCCCAAAACAAAGAAAAAAAGAAAATAAAAATGGGCAATGCTACTATCCTTTTTCCACGCTTGTGCTTCAAAGTAGCACCATGATCTTTATGATAGAGAGTCTCTTGTTTTGTCACTTTCATATACCAGTGGGAATTTTTCATTATAGAAGTTGGCTTGTATATTCCAACAATGGGCATCCTCAAGTGCCCTAGGTCTTCGTGAGCAAGCAAGTTGGATGCACACCTGTCGGTGTCAAAACCAGCGGATCTCGGGTAGGGGGTCCCGAACTGTGCGTCTAAGGCATATGGTAACAGGAGGCGGGGGACACGATGTTCACCCAGGTTCGGGCCCTCTTGATGGAGGTAATACCCTACGTCCTGCTTGATTGATCTTGATGATATGAGTATTACAAGAGTTGATCTACCACGAGATCGTAGAGGCTAAACCCTAGAAGCTAGCCTGTGGTATGATTGTTGTTGTCCTATGGACTAAACCCTCCGGTTTATATAGACACCGGAGGGGGCTAGGGTTACACAGAGTCGGTTACAAGGGAGGAGATCTACATATCCGTATTGCCAAGATTGCCTTCCAAGCCAAGGAGAGTCCCATCCGGACACGGGACAAAGTCTTCAATCTTGTATCTTCATAGTCCAATAGTCCGGCCAAAGGATATAGTCCGACTGTCCGGAGACCCCCTAATCCAGGACTCCCTCAGTAGCCCCTGAACCAGACTTCAATGACGATGAGTCCGACGCGCAGATTTGTCTTCGGCATTGGAAGGTGGGTTCTTCCTCCGAATACTCCATGGAAGATTTTGAACACAAGGATAGTGTCCCGCTCGGCAAAACAAGTTACACATACGACCGCAGAGAGAATAATATTTCCACAAATCTAATCTGCTGACATGTTTAGCAACATGACATCATGTGATGGCCCGGGCATTATTCAAACCGTTTTTCTAAACCAGCGCCGCACATATTGCGAGGCGGTTTTCTTGACACGCCTTGTGGAAGCAGAGATCATGTCCCCCTTATTACGGGATTCTCATCAATGCGGACGTGGGTAACCCAATCGTGCCCGTTGGTATGACTCCTTGATTTTAGGCAAGTCCCAAACGGCCACGAGGAGGACGCTTGATATTCACCCTCTTTATAAAGGGGCCAAGGCCTGTCCTTTTTTCCTTCTCGTACTCAATCGAATCCCTTCCCCGCCTTGAGTTCCAACACCCAAGGCTCAGATCAGGCGCTTCGGACCTTCAACCATGTCTGGATCCAACCTTCAAGGTCGGTGGATGCCTTCCTCTGTCACAGAGGAAGACATCAATAAGCTAAGAGAGGCCGGGTATTTGATCGGCGAAATCTGGCACAGGCTGCCTGCTCGAGGGCAGGTCATTCCCACTCCCAAATCTGGCGAGAGCATTGTATTCATCTCTCACTTCCTCCGAGGGCTAGCCCTCGCTCTGGATCCCTTTGTTAGGGGGCTCATGTTTTATTATGGGCTGGATTTCCATGACCTGGCCCCGGATTCCCTCCTTCACATCTTGTCGTTCATCGTCGTATGTGAGGCCTTCCTCCACATTACCCCGCACTTCGGCTTGTGGCTCAAGACTTTCAATGTGAAGCCGAAGATGATCGAGGGGCGACACGCAGAGTGCGGAGGTGCCGTAATAAGCAAAAGTGCCGATGTTCTGTGGCCAGAGGGTACCTTCCCAGAGGTGTCCGCTTTATGGAAACGGGAGTGGTTTTACATCACAGCTCCCCGGAGTACCAAGTGGGTAGCCGCCCCTGCCTTTCGCTTGGGCCCCCACCACAACTGACGTCATGGATCAACAAGGGGCTAGACCGGGGGCTAGTAAATGATGTGCTGATATTGCAGAGTCGCATCCGAGATCTCCTCGAGAGAGATGTCAGCCTGGTCACGGTAATGCAAGTCATGCTAGTTCGTCGAGTCCCGCCTTGCAAACGTCGACCCCTCCGTATGTGGGAGTTCAACCCGGAAGGACCGCGAATTATTCAGCACTTCCTCGGCATGATGCTCGAAGAGATGTACAAATTGTTCTTAGGACCACAAATAAAGTGTCCGGACACCACCGAGGACGCGGGTCTGAGCTGTAATTGCCCAGATACCCAAGTAAGTAATCCCGTGGCCGAACATGCTGTCTTTTTATTTATCATAACATCATTCTGAAAAGTCACTCTTTGACTAGGACTGGGTAACAAAGGCGAAGATGATCAGGTGTTCGGCCCCCCTTCCCGAAGGCTCTGCCAATCCAGTACTAGCCAGAATGCTCGAGCCGGCACCTTATCAGGCGCCCTCAGGGGAAGATAAAGGGGGAAATAAAGAGGCTGAAAGCAGGCCTCACTCATTATTCATCCAAACCGAGGGAATTAGCACCTCCGCGAAGGAGGATAACTAGGGATAAGAATATGAAATTCCCTCTCCCCAAGGAAGGAAGAGGACCACCTCTAAAGACCCGGAAACAAATGTTTCCAAACGGGGGAAGAAATCTTCGCCAGAGGGTTCTGCCTTGGAGGGTACTCTTGCCGCACGACGCCTGCAAGGGGATCAGCCCTCTATCGAGATGTAAGTAAACAAAAAGTACTTAATAGTAAAAATATCCTACATTACTTCTGAAGACAATAACCGAAGCATATATCTTGTAGTTCTTATCGTAGCCCTTCTCGACAGAGTTCATCTTCGGGGGATCTTCTTTCGGAGATGATGGAGAGCCAAACACCTCCCCATGCCACCCTGCCTCATGAGGCGAGTGACCCTGAAGTGTCGTCGCGGAGGGTTTCTCCTGATCCGCCAAGGCCAGAGGGTAATCCTTTGGCCACCCGAAGTCCTCAATATTTGGCTCCTAAAGAGAGTAACTGAAAGAGTCCGGAACCGTCCGGTGTGCGATCGGATGCACTGAAGGATCTTCTGGAGCAAGCGTCCATCTCAGAAGCGCATCGTACGCTAATGGGTATGGTGATTGAGAGGATTTCATCCGCCGAAAGCGGGTTGCACGAAGCTTTTATGAGTCTGCTAAAAGGCTTTGAGGTACGTGCAATAGTGTATGTTTTTATAGTACCGCACACGTTAGGTGTGCCCTATGCAGATAGTAGCCCCTGAGACTCTGGGTGCCGTCGAGAATGGCGGCAAACAGAGGATCATAGTCCCAGGTAATAATCAGGCTGCCTTCATGTGCAGGTGGCTGAAGGTCCGGTGGCTAGCCGGACTGTGAGTTTGCCGAGTTAAAGCGGGAATTTGATGCGGCAGATACCGACATCGTGCTTGTCAACAAGCGGCTCGACGAGGCACAGGGTATGTGATTTCTCCGGTGATCAACACATAGTAAGAGGAGCATGATGCCAGTATCTTTAATATGTTGTGACTGCAGATGGAGCTACCGCCATGGAGACCCTTCGGGCGGAACTTGCCCGAGCCAAGGAACAAGCCAGGAATAGTGATGCGGCCGCTCTAAAGGCGGTCGAAGAGCTGAGGGCCGAACAGGCTGCGCATTGCCAAAGCAAGGAAAAAATGGCCAAGATGGCCCTTGAGTTGAAAGATGCCGCCGACCGTTACCAGCTTCTTGAAAAAGAAAGCCGAGCGAAGGCGACGGACCTGGACAAGGCCATGGTAGCAGCCAAGGAAGCCCGCTCCAAAATCAGAGCGGCGAAGGAGGAGCTGCGTCAAGCTAGAGATATCCCGGATGGGAAGCCATTTTTGTTGCAGGCGATGTTCGGAGATCCGAAGTATGCCTCTCTTGATCAACTATGGAGTTCTGCAGACGCATACGTGGATTTGGCAGCAAGTGCTGCTGATGCGGCCAAGTACTTCAAGGATCAAAAAGATCGTTAAGTGGAAAAGTTGTTCTGGTCGCAGTTCAATGTTCCAGTGTGTCCACTGTTGTTGAATGAGCGAATGGCCGAGTGGGCCGAGCTCCATAGGTTGTCCGAGCTTGCCATGAGGTCTATTGTGGATCATTTGTGGCCGGAAGGGCCAAGGCCGAATAGTTATTTTAGTTTAGTGCAACAGTTCCTTGGTGTTGTGCCGCACATCGATGCTATGAAGAGGTCGGTGTGCATAGAGGGTGCGCGTATGGCACTTGCCCGTGTCAGAACATACTGGGCGGAGATGGAGCCCACCGCTATTGCAACTCAGAGTTCGGCCGTAGGCCGAGTATCTGCCGAGCACTACTTTGAAGAAGTCCTTGAAGGCGCTCGTTCAATAGAGGCTCGGTGCTCGAAGAATATAATGTTCTAGTGACATGTATTCCCATTGTAAAAACAATGTTTTATTGAATTATAAAGGTTGTGTTTATACTTTTGCCTGAAAGTATTATGATGCCTCCTGTGCGGCCGTTTATGTATATGTATATAACCTGAAAGTTTGCAGTCGTCGGCTTCAACCCCCACGCATATAATGCGGGGGTGTTCGCAAAAAATGCGTATTCACACTTGATCCAACGTCTTGGTCCATTAAGGAGGTGGTAGCGCAGCGAACAAGGCAATCGGACTATATTGCTTTAACACTTTCACTTAGCCATAGGAGTTTGACGGTGGGGCTACTATATAGCCCCTGGTACCTCCACGCTCGCCTGAATACGGTGCACGTACGTACATGACCGGGAAACGGCCCTTCATTAATGCGGAGGAATCCCGAATATTCCGCTAAGTCATCGAGTGGTTGACCAGTCTCGCGCTTTATCATGACACTCAGTTTTCGGCTTTCTCTACTGAGGTGCTCATCCGGATGAACCAGGGCACAATCGCAGTAGTTCTCTCGGTGTTGCCTTAGCCGATAGAGCGGAACGTAAGGTAGAAAAACACAGGAGCCGGGCAAACCCAACATTTGACCAAAGACATGATTCGGAGCTGATGCATATAAGGCCAAACTCGCGACGCCGAACACTCCCTAAGGTATTCGGTCTTTATAACATATGTTGGGCTGAACAATGCCCTTAATAATAAACCCTGAGTGTCTAGGTATGTGCAATATTCTGACATGGCGAACTGCCAGTAATGTCAGCATCCTTCTCAGTTGTACTGAGTATTCGAGGGATGTGAACAACAAGAGACAGTAAAAAAGGTTTACGTAGGGTCTTAATCTGAAAAGAAACCTTTGAGCGGGTCCCTGCTGCACGTCTGCGCCTGTGCTCCATTGTGCCGTGTCCTGGACGGGTGTAGCACGATTGTCATCTGTAAAAGAGAAGAACTTAGGTGAAAGTTGTCGTGCCAAAAAATTGGTTATTCTCGATAAACCATTAAAATTCAAGATAAGTCAAGTTGAGCCGAACTAGCCCTGATTACACGCAGGAAGCCCCTAGTACCGTCTATGAAGGTTTAACCATCAAACCAATCTCAGGTATATCTAGTGATGCACTAGACTCGCCGAACCGTGTCCGCGGTCTTGACGACCTGTCATTTATTCTGGTTGGTGAGGCCGTCTAGTGCTCGGCTGTTAAAGCCGCCGCACATTCTTCCACGCATAGAGAATGCTCAATATTTCCACTAATTGTGATGGTGCCACGTGGACCAGGCATCTTAAGCTTAAGAGAAGCGTAATGTGGTGCCGAATTAAAACGGGAAAAAGTTGTTCTTCCGAGTAGTGCTTGATAGCCGCTTCGGAATGGAGCAATGTCGAAGTCTAACTTCTCACTTCGGTAGTTGTCGGGTGAACCAATACAACCTCTAGTACTAGAGAGCCCGTGGAGCGAGCCTTTGGGCCTGGTATTACTCCCTTGAAGGTAGTATTATTGTGGGTGATTTTCGTCGGTCTATCCCCATTTTGCGGACTGTGTCCCGATATATCAGATTTAGACCACTATCGCCGTCCATAAGGACTCGTGTGAGATGGTATCCATTTACTACTGGGTCTAAAACCAAGGCAGCCAATCCTTCATGCCAGATGCTTGTCGAGTGATCCCTGCGATCAAAAGTGATCGGGCAGGCCAACCAGGGGTTGAACTTAGGGGTGACGGGCTCTACGGCGCGTATGTCTCGGAGTGCACGTTTGCTTCTCCTCTTTGTCACATGGATCATGTTTACTGTTTTAACCTCTGGTGGGAATTTTTTCTGTTCTCCACTGCTTTGCTGGGGAGGTTCGTCCTAGTCTTCGCTTGGTGTCTCCCTCCCCTTGTGTTCGGCGTTTAGCTTACCAGCCTGCATGAAGACCCAGCATTCTCTATGGGTGTGATTTGCAGGTTTATCAGGGGTGCCATGAATCTGACATAGTTTGTCTAGAATCTTGTTTAGGCTGGACAGTCCATCTCTGCTGCCTTTGAAAGGCTTTTTCCGCTGACCTGGTCAGGATCCCCTGAATCCGGCATTTACTGCCGTATTATCTGGGCTGTCTTCTTTATTTCAACGCTTGCTTTTACTGCGTCATGGTTTTCCATTGCCATCCCTGACATCGGATGTGCTTGGGTCGCTGGTTCTACTGCGAGCTAACCAGCTATCTTCGCCCGTGCAAAAGCGGGTCATGAGGCTTGTCAGGGCTGCCATTGTTCTCGGTTTTTCTTGGCCGAGGTGTCTGGCGAGCCATTCGTCTCGGACATGTGCTTGAAAGTTTCTAAGGCTTCGGCGTCCGGACAGTCGACGATTTGGTTCTTCTTAGTGAGAAACATGTTCCAAAGCTTTCGGGCTGACTCTCCGGGCTGTTGAATTATATGACTTAAATCGTCTGCATCCGGAGGTTGGACATAGGTCCCTTGAAAATTAGCCCGAAAAGCATCCTCGAGCTCCTCCCAACTTCCAATTGAGTTTCGGGGAGGCTTTTCAGCCAGTGCCGAGCTGGTCCTTTCAGCTTGAGGTGCAAGTACTTGATGGCGTGGAGATCATCTCTGCAAGCCATATGGATATGGAGGATAAAGTCCTCAATCCAGACCCCAGGGTCTGTTTTCCCGTCATACGCCTCTATGTTCACTAGTTTGAATCCTTCTGGAAATTCGTGGTCCAGCACCTCATCGGTGAAACATAGGGGGTGTGTGGCAGCCCTGTATTTGGGTGTATCATGGTGTTCAGACGGTTGTAGTATTCGGTTTTGGTTTTGTGCCGGAGCGCGCTTCCTAGATCCATAAATGGATCTGGTCATACTGGATTTTTGGCGCAAGTCCTCACGTAGATCGTGTGTGGACTTATGTGCGGCTTTGTTAGCCGCTCTATCGCGGTCACAAGGTGGTTGATGGCCGGTTGGCTGTTTTATTTTTCGGCTGTTTGGGATCTAAGGCCTCATCGTCAAATTCAGGTAATAGCTTTCGCTTTGGATAGCTCTTTGTGTGGTAACTTCCACCATACTTTTCTTTGTTGTCGAGCACTTTGTTCCACCTACTGTTGAGTGTATTTTGTGCAGCCTTAAGCCTTTGCTTCTGCTTCTTCAGACTCCTCATTGTGGCAATAATACTGCTGCGGAGGTTCTCTTGTTCCAAGTTCCTTTCCGGGATGATGTGTGCATCTTCGTTCGGACTGTTTTCCTCCCCAAGGAGGGTTGATGAGGTTTATCCTTGGCGTCGCCGTGTTCGGACATCGGATCCGTACTATGTTCGCCATTTGTAGTTTCATCGTGCTCTGCCGCCGGGTCAATGTGGTTGTCGTTTCCTCTGGAGTCGACTGGAGTGTTATTTTCTTTTGCGCTGTTATCGCTGTTTTTGCCGAGGCGGGATTCGGGGCGGCGCCTACGCCGATGCTTTGTTTGCTTCTTGGAGGGGTCATCCTCCGTTCTCTTGTCGCCATTGCCTTCTTCAGGTGTATCCACCATGTATATGTCATGTGATGAAGTGGTTGTCCAACGCTCTGTGGGCACTGGTTCCTGTTCCTCTCCTGCATCGTCGTCCATGCCGTCGATGTCTTCGGAGTTGAAATCGAGCATGTCGGTTAAATCGTTGACAGTGGCTACTAAGGGGGTGGCGGGTGGGCAGCGAATTTCTTCATCGTCCGCATCCCCTTCTAGTCGGACATAGTTCAGCCAAGGTTCTCCTGACAAGGAGAGAGACCTTAATGAATTTAGCACATCACCGAAAGCGAGTGCTGAAAGATATCTACGGAGGTAAACTCCATGATCGGTGCCCAATCGGATTCGATAGGCACGGACACAGGCGGCTCGGAGCCTATGGCCGGGGATGAATCCAATGGTTCGGCAACATGGCTCTCGCAAGGGGTGAAGTCAGCATTCGGCACTATCGCCACTAAGAGTACGGACTCCATGGCGGGGTCTATCCACCCGTCCTCGGATGGCGCACTTTGCTCCGGATTGAGGGCCGGAGTAGCTGCAGATGCAATTTCCCGAACACTGTCCGACGGTAGAGTTACGTCATGCTCGTCGTGATTGTGCGGCGCACCTGACATGGGCTCGAATCCGTCGAAGATCAAGTCTCCGCGGATGTCGCCAGTGTAGTTTAAGTTTCTGAACCTGGCCTGATGGCCAGGGGCGTAGCTCTCGATCTGCTCCAGATGGCCAAGCGAGTTGGCCCGTAGTGCGAAGCCGCTGACTACGAAGATCTGTCCGGGGAGGAAAACCTCACCCTGGACCGCATCGTTACCGATGATCGAAGGAGCCATCAAGCCTTACGGTGACAGCACAGTGGAACTCTCAATGAAAGCACCAATGTCGGTGTCAAAACTGGCGGATCTCAGGTAGGGGGTTGTAACACCCACGATGCGGCTATATCTCCCACGTGTCGGAGCACGACTTAGAGGCATAACCGCATTGTAGGCATGTCGCAAGAGGGGTAATCTTTACACATCCCATGTACTGAATAAGAAAGAGGTACAGAGTTGGCTTACAATCGCCACTTTACACAATACATGAATATAGCATTACATCAACTGGATACAATCAAGGTCCGACTACGGAACCAAAATAAAAGAAGACTACCCCTAATGCAAAAGATCCCCGATCGTCCCAACTGGGCTCCACTACTGATCAACTGGAAATGGGACAAACAACGAACACAATCTTCATCGAGCTCCTCCTTGAGCTCGGTAGCGTCACCTGCACGGTATCATTGGCACCTGCAACTGGTTTTGGAAGTATCTGTGAGTCACGGTGTCGGTGTCAAAACCGGCGGATCTCGGGTAAGGGGTCCCGAACTGTGCGTCTAAGGCGGATGGTAACAGGAGGCAGGGAACACGATGTTTTACCCAGGTTCGGGCCCTCTTGATGGAGGTAAAACTATCACGACCGGTTTTCCAATAAAAATGTTTATTGAGAAACCGATCTTTTGAGTCCAGTATGAGGAAAATCCTCCTTACTGGTAGACAAAATCTTGATACAATAAGCCAGTAGCATATAATATATTACAAGGTCGAGCTAAGGCTGCTCAACAAATTATTACAAGCACGCCAATAATTATACATAATGGCGGATATGACACAATGGTGTGGTGGCATACTACTGACTCGAGATAAAAGTGGTGGTGGAATATCACAGTGGAGAGTGGATAACATGACTCCTAAACTGGTAGCTCATCGAGCGTCGAGGTGAGGCTCGATGAATTTATTCGGGTAGCGGAAGCGGATATAATACAGAGACCAAATCCAGGGTCGCACGAGACTGACTGGGACTCCTCTAGGCGTCGGACTCGCTATCGAACTCTTCATCCATGAGATAGCCTTCGTCAACATCTGGCCAAATCAACAAGCCAGGTGAGTACTTTGAAAGTACTCGCAAGACAGTTCGGACATGAGATATAACAAATGCATGCATGAAAGCGTCATGAGTAATTATTAATGCACATTCAAATTAATAATTATTGGAACAACATGGTAAGTAAAAAAAAAGGAGTCGGGCGGTAGTCTTCCCGAAATCCCAACAAATTAACTAAAAAGCCGATCGGGTGTCTGGAGCGACGCCTCGAAGGGTGAACAAATAAATAATCATGCCGCAGTCGGGCTTCTAAGCGACGCCACGAAAAGGGCTTATATTGAGAAGAAAATGACATGCGTGCCACAGTCGGACGTCTGAGCGACATCGCAGAAAGGACTTATATCGCAGGTAAATAACAAGCGTGCCACGGTCGGACGTCTGAGCGACATCACAGAAAGGGCTTATAATGAAAAGTAAATAACAGGCGTGCCACAGTCGGGCGTCTGAGCGACATCACAGAAAGGGCTTATACTGAAAAGTAAATAACAAGCGTGCCACAGTCGGACGTCTGAGCGACATCACAGAAAGGGCTTATATCAAAAGTAAAGGACAATTGTGCCACAGTCGGACGTCTATGCGACATCGTAGAAAGGGCTTAAATTTCATTATTCATAACTGTTAAGCTCACAACAATATAATACTCATAGGAAATATTCAACACATAATAATAAACGGGTTAGTCCATCCACAGGAATAAGCATTTAACCGGACTTAACACTCATGTGGTTCACCGGAGTTTCTGTCACTGAGACTGACATTTGACAAGAAAAGTTGAACACAATACTTGGACATGGATAAGATGATTAAAGGGTTTTTTTACTCTGCAGAGTTTGTACTAGAATTACCCACAGCCAAAGGATTTCCGTAGTCACGAAGGACTAGTTCCGTTTACGGTATTTCGGACGAAACACATCTAACCAGTACACACCCATCCCACCTCAGGATGCCAGGAATCACCCTAGACAACGTTCAAGAAAAACTTTGAGACAGGGAGATCACAATCTCGAATAGCATGGGATCAAATTTACATACGCGCGCTCTAAGGGGTGCCCCCCTCTCGGTCCCAACCAGAAATACCCATGCCCCCTGACCGGATGACTGGCTTTAAGCCAGGTCCATGGAACCATCATCACGGCCTCTCCATTTGGTGTGTACCAGGAAAGCGGTTTACAACTTACTAAGCCATATTCCTTGCGGAAATCATGTGGTAGTACGGGAAGGGAAACGGATGGAAACTGGACCGATACGGGTTGACACTGAAGTCAAACAGTCTGGCATAAGACTGGCATGCTACAACACTACCATCTTACCCATTCTCGTGCCAACACATGGCCATGCAAACTCACATCCAACAACTTATGGATTTTCGAAACTCACTTGCCTCAACTTTGCATGTAATATGACATTCATCGAAATGATCATAAACATGTCATGAAACTACTTAATGCAAACATTCCAATGACACTCATCATATCAAAAGTTCAAACATGCTTGCCTGGTTCAGAGTAGTCGGAGCCTAGCTTGGTGAAGTTTGCGGTTCCGTCACCTCCTTCGGTATCTATGGTGTAAAGAAACATACGCGCTATCGTAAATACTGTGAGGTGAACAAAAAACATATTCCAATTTTCTTTCAAATAAATCTAATAAAAAACTAGACAAAATTTTAAAGAGGACAGAAAAAGAATCAATCAAAAATCATTTTCTGTTTAAAAGTTATAAAGTTTTTAGTCCAGGGACTCATCTGTGATGAAACAGAAAGTTTCTAGGGGCCAACTTATAAAAACAGAAAACGCTTCATTTGAGAATACGCCGGCCTAGAGGGGAGACGTACTTTGGCAGAAGGCGCCTTCAGAAAATGTTTCGTTTAAAAGAAAAGAGAGACTGACGAGGGGGTCCCACCCGTCAGGTTTGAAATTTCAAACGAGGGAAGGAACAAAGCGCGTCGGTGCCCGAGAGCTGCGGTGGTCGCCGGCGGCGATCCACGGCGAGTTAGGAGGATCGGAGGGTACCTACGTGCTCAGTGTGTTCTTCCGCGTCGGTGGGTGGTGGTGGTGGTCGTCGGCGAGCACCACGTCGACGGCGGTCCTTGCTCCGGCGGACGGCGGCTCGGGTGGAGTTGGATCTCATCGGGGAGGGCTGCGGAGGTCAAATTGAAGCTTGGGTTAGATCACTGGGTGCTTGAGGAGGCTACTGACGAGGTTTGGGCGTCGGGGATGGCCTCACCGGAGTGGATCGAGTAGGTGGCCGGGGCGGAATGAGGCGGCCGGAGTTGGGGGAGGAGACCTCCTCGAGGTCCTCCTAGTGGCCTGGCGGGGTGTCTGTGGGGTGCAGTGGTGGTGCATGTTCGAGGGCAAGCTCGGGGCCCCTTTTTATAGGCGATCCGAGGCGGTGGCCGTGAACGGGGATCTCCGGCGATGGTTACGGCGGCGCAGTGCTTGGTCGGGGGAGATTAGGTAGTTGGGCATTATCGTGGAGGTCTACTGGTCCCATTCAGATGCTAAACAGACTTGGATTAGGAGCTTGAGTGGGTTTCGATGGAACGAGGCGGCGCGGGCCCGTCGGCGGCAGAGAGCGTGCCTTGTGCTTGCCGGGCCACTGCGACGGTGCTGCGGGGTGCGCTGGCGTGCATGAGGCCACGCGGAGGGCAGGGGAGCGTTGGGCGGCACCGAACAGCGTTGCGAGCTGGCGCTGTCTTCTGTTGGCCGCCACGGGTGGCGCTGCCACCGTAGAAGCTACCAAATCCGGCGATGCTCGCCGCCACCAATGATTGCACCCGTCCAAGAGGGCGTGCGGTGCTCTGGCCAGGGAGGAGAGGCCGAGCGCAATGCTCCAGGGCGCACAGTTGATCGATGACAAGTCTCTGACGAAGAAACGACACTGTAAAACTCTGAAACTCTGAATTTTACTGAAAGTGCACAGGAACAGTGCCGGCCAAGTGTTCGACGAAATTATTTTGGCATGTGGGGAATTTTCCTTGAGATGATCTTTGGTGGGGTGGCCTCTCGTTGCATCTGGGGGCTGCCTGAATTTTGGTAGAAGTTTTGGAGAAGAGAAAATATGAATTCCGTCCAAACTTGCAGAGGTTGAAACTTGAAAATTTTGAAAAGAGGAAGAGTGGATCCTGATGGATCTAGGTTGGGTTGCTAAGGACTATCCAGAGGAGTTGGTTTGAGATCAAAACTCAAAGGAATTCAGGTACTTCCTTTGTAAATCCTCTAGGCTTAAAATAATTGACAGAATTGTATTGGGGAATAGAATAAATGAAATAAAATCCAAAAATGGGTTGGACTTGTTGGAATAGAAAGTTTGGATTGCCCCAAAGTGGAGGGAGGGGTTTTGGGAGGATTTACCACATGAGGCATGGTAAAACCATGGGTGGTTTCAAGATAAGAGAAGCCCCAAAACTCATAGGGTTCCTTTTAAAAGAAAAAAAATAAATTCCAAAAATATATTTGAGAAGGGAACCATCAGAGAAAAGGTTTTTAATAATCAAACACCAGAGTTGAAGAAGATACAAAAATAAAATCCTTGCTAGGGGAAAAGTTTTGAGAGAGAGGTTTTTGAAAGGATTTAAATGACCTTCATCAAAACCAACAAAGTTTTCGTTGAAAATTAAATAAAATTTTTTTGGAGTGTCACAACACCTACCCCCTTAGGAAAAATCTCGTCCCCGAGATTTCAGCTGATCCTCAAATAAGTGTGGGTGCTCTGTCCGAAGAAAATCCTCTCTTTCCCAAGAAACTTTGTACGTCCGTTACGCTGGCTGGTGGTTTCCAGCCAAGTACGGCCTTGACTTTTTCCGGGTCTACAGCAATACCCTCTTGGGTCAGTACGTGGCCCAGAAAACCTACCTGTCTTAGCCAAAATTCACACTTGCTGAACTTGGCGTACAATTGATGTTTCCTGAGTTCTCCTAGCACAATTATGAGATGTTCTGCGTGCTATTCTGGTGTCTTGGAGTATATCAGAATATCGTCGATGAATACCACAACAAACTTGTCCATAAACTTCATAAATACTTTGTTCATGAGGTGAACAAAATATGCGGGGGCGTTCGTTAGTCCAAATGGCATTACTGTGAACTCATACAGTCCGTATCAGGAGGTGAAGGCTGTCTTGGGGATATCCTCTGCTCGTACTTTTAACTGATGGTATCCCGACCTTAAGTCAATCTTTGAGAATACCTTGGCCTGAGCGAGCTGATCAAATAAATTATTTATCCGTGGCATCGGGTATTTGTTCTTGATTGTGACCATGTTAAGTGCTCGATAGTCTATACACAATCTCAGTGTTCCATCCTTCTTTTTGGCAAATAAAATTGGTGAACCCCAAGGTGAGGAGCTGGCTCGAATATATCCTTTGTCTAGTAATTCTTTTATTTGCTTCTTCAATTCTACCAACTCAGATGGTGCCATTCTGTATGGTTTCTTGTATATGGGGGTGGTTCCGGGTGCTAGCTCAATGCTGAATTCTATATCTCGGTCTGGTGGCATGCCTGGTAGTTCTTCGGGAAATATGTCTGGAAAGTCACACACTACTGGAACCTTGTTTAATTCAGAAACGTCCACCTTGTTCAATCTCGGTTGCCGGGGTATTTTTCTCTCTCTGGCCGAAACTCTTATTGTCTTCCCGTGGTGGTGGGTGAGAATTACGGTCCGGTTGAAGCAGTCAATAAAACCTTTGTTGGTGGTTAACCAATCCATCCCTAGGATGACATCCAGTCCTTTATTTCCCAATACAATAAGATTGGCGTGAAACTTCAATCCTTCAAATTCAATAACCACACCTTGGCAGTAACTCTGTGTAACTTGCTCAATCCCAGGGGACTTGATGATCATGGATTTTTCCAAGGGAAACATCGAAAAATTATTTTGCAAAGCAAAACTTTTCGAGATGAATGAGTGAGAAGCTCCAGAATCAAACAAAACCATGGCAGGTATTGTGTTGACAGGAAACATACCGAGTACGATATCCGGGGCATTCTGTGCCTCCTCTTTGGTCACGTGGTTCAGATGACCCTTCCTGTGGTTTTTGTTGGGGTTGAAATTGTTTCGCTTGGGCGCTGAATTATTGCCACCGTTGTTCGGCTTTGGGGTCGAGTTCCTTGGCTTGGGACACTGCTTGGCATAGTGCCCTTCCTCTCCACAAGCGTAGCAAGTAACGCCTGGGCGATAGGTGAACTCCTTGTCCCTTGCATGGAAATTCTTGATTGGGCGTGGGACGTTTGTCGTGGGTTTGTGTGTCCCACCTTTCTGAAAATCTGTCTTGCTTCGATGGTTGCGAGCAAGAGTAGTCTGGTCCCTTTTTCGCTTGCGGAAATCCTCCAAGCTGCGTCTCTCATTTTCCAAGATAATGGCCTTATCCACTAGCATTTTAAAATCTGGGAAAGTGTGCACAACCAGCTGGCATTTAAGCGCGGGCGCCAGACCATCTAGGAATTTCTCCATCTTCTTGCTTTCAGTCATACACTCTTCGTTGGCGTAGCGAGACAATAGAGTAAACTGACCGTTGTATTCTGACACCGTCATGGCCCTTTGTTTGAGGTCATCGAACTCTCTCTTCTTGATCTTCATAAGACTTTTAGGAATGTGTGCCCCGCGAAAACCTTCCTTGAAATCCTCCCAGGTTATATCATTTTCGTTGGGGTGCATGTGCAGGAAATTCTCCCACCATGATGCAGCTGCTCCTGTGAGATAGTGCGGAGCATATAGTACTTTCTCGTGGTCTGAACATTTTGCAATATTTAATTTTCTCTCCATGTCCCGAAGCCAGTCCTCGGCCTCAAGAGGTTTGTCAGTATGAGAAAATGTTTGGGGACGTGTCTTCTGTAGCTCAGATAACTTGGATTGCTGCTGATACTGTCCATGGTGATTTCCCATATTAATGACTTGGTTCATCATTTCCTGATGTTTTTGCTGACTTTGCTCATAAAGGCGGCATATTGGGGAAAATGTTGTTTCACCGTCCTGTTGACTCGACTGTCCTTGTGTGAAATTGTTGCCTGGTTGAGTGCCATAATTTTCCTCTGGTGGAGTTGGCATGGAGCGCGTCCAAGGACTAGACATTTTTCACTCTGGGGATATATTTTGTAAAATTCATAAGAAAGGGAATTGAGTCGCAAAAAAATCAATAAATCCATAAAGACGGGGAATTTTTTTTAAATGCTCCAGGATTTTTTCAAGATAAAAATCGATTGCGCACGGAGAAGGACTGCTCATTACATATCTTACACGCAAGCAGTAATTATACAATACATCACTCAGGATATGCGTACATATTCCTGACATGTTATTTAGGCTAGTGCACTTCTCCCAGTTCCTACATGATGCGCAAACAAGCTACTTCTCACAACTTATACATATAAACATATCGTACAAGTCGGTACATCACATGGCGGCTAAGTGTACTCAGTCAGAGATGGTAAGGATCTCCCTTGGCCTGCCGAGGGTGAGGTGCAGTGAGGCTGGGGACTCAACCTCCTCCTCGCTAATAGGCTCTAGACGTGAAGTGCTGCGCTGAGTAGATGGAGCGGGCACCAGAGGTGGAGCAACACGAACAGGAATGGGCGCAAAGGGTGGTGCAGTGCAGGCTGGAGATGGCGCAATGACTTGGTTGAATTCCTCGGTGGAAGGCAGGCGACGGGTAGTGGCGAGAGTGGTAGGTGCATAAGATGTTGAGGACGAGACGAAAGTTAGTGGCGGTGCGGTGTGCAGGAGCTCCCTCCTGTTGGCGGCACAGCCATGGACTGAGTCCATGCGGGCAGCCACGAAGTCGTCCACCAGGTTGTCGAAGGCTGCCTCCAGATCCCGGAGGTACTCGACAAGCATCTCAAAAGCCTCGTCTCGTTCTCCTCTGGGGCAAGAGAACGCGTAGTGGCAGGTGTATGGCACATGGCAGGGAAGGTCGCGGTAACGACGAGTCTTCATCAAGGGAAGGACATCCCTGAGACGAGCTATCGCCTCGCGGGCTGCCATCTGCATGGCATGCTTCTCCGTAGGCATGGCTCTTCCCAAATACCGGAAGCGGCGTAACTCAACACGCCCTCCCTTGAATTGCACCGCGGCCTGGTGCATGGTCAGACTGTGAAGACTGGGCGCACAGATGGCCCCATTGCGACCTGAACGATGAAGGAGAGGAGTTTGACGAACCCATCGGGCACGTTGGCGAACATCTGTGACTCGCAGTTGTTGACAGCCATCTACAAAGGTAGGCAAAAATTCTGCATGGTCAGAACATAAATTTATGCTGACTGACAGAAAATGACTACAATTGCAAAAATATGAATTAGCTCTATTATGCTAATAACCGATTAGCGATCGCACCTAGTGGCTTCCTACAGTCAGCCTGGCTCTGATACCAAGCTTGTCACGACCGGTTTTCCAATAAAAATGTTTATTGAGAAACCGACCTTTTGAGTCTAGTATGAGGGAAATCCTCCTTACTGGTAGACAAAATCTTGATACAATAAGCTAGTAGCATATAATATATTACAAGGTCGAGCTAAGGCTGCTCAACAAATTATTACAAGCACGCCAATAATTATACATAATGGCGGATATGACACAATGGTGTGGTGGCATACTACTGACTCGAGATAAAAGTGGTGGTGGAATATCACAGTGGAGAGTGGATAACATGACTCCTAAACTAGCAGCTCATCGAGCGTCGAGGTGAGGCTCGATGAATTTATTCGGGTAGCGGAAGCAGATATAATACAGAGACCAAATCCAGGGTCGCACGAGACTGACTGGGACTCCTCTAGGCGTCGGACTCGCTATCGAACTCTTCATCCATGAGATCGCCTTTGTCAACATCTGGCCAAATCAACAAGCCAGGTGAGTACTTTGAAAGTACTTGCAAGACAGTTCGGACATGAGATATAACAAATGCATGCATGAATGCATCATGAGTAATTATTAATGCACATTCAAATTAATAATTATTGGAACAACATGGTAAGTAAAAAAAAGGAGTCGGGCGGTAGTCTTCCCGAAATCCCAACAAATTAACTGAAAAGCAATTCGGGTGTCTGGAGCGACGCCTCGAAGGGTGAACAAATAAATAATCATGCCGCAGTCGGGCGTCTAAGCGACACCACGAAAAGGGCTTATATTGAGAAGAAAATGACATGCGTGCCACAGTCGGACGTCGGAGCGACATCGCAGAAAGGGCTTATATCGCAGGTAAATAACAAGCGTGCCACAGTCGGACGTCTGAGCGACATCACAGAAAGGGCTTATAATGAAAAGTAAATAACAGGCGTGCCACAGTCGGACGTCTGAGCGACATCACAGAAAGGGCTTATAATGAAAAGTAAATAATAGGCGTGCCACAGTCGGGCGTCTGAGCGACATCACAGAAAGGGCTTATACTGAAAAGTAAATAACAAGCGTGCCACAGTCGGACGTCTGAGCGACATCACAGAAAGGGCTTATATCAAAAGTAAAGGACAATTGTGCCACAGTCGGACGTCTATGCGACATCGCAGAAAGGGCTTAAATTTCATTATTCATAACTGTTAAGCTCACAACGATATAATACTCATAGGAAATATTCAACACATAATAATAAACGGGTTAGTCCATCCACAGGAATAAGCATTTAACCGGACTTAACACTCATGTGGTTCACCGGAGTTTCTGTCACTGAGACTGACATTTGACAAGAAAAGTTGAACACAATACTTGGACATGGATAAGATGATTAAAGGGTTTTTTGACTCTGCAGAGTTTGTACTAGAATTACCCACAGCCAAAGGATTTCCGTAGTCACGAAGGACTAGTTCCATTTACGGTATTTCGGAAGAAACACATCTAACCAGTACACACCCATCCCACCTCACGATGCCAGGAATCACCCTAGACAACGTTCAAGAAAAACTTTGAGACGGGGAGATCACAATCTCGAATAGCATGGGATCAAATTTATATACGCGCGCTCTAAGGGGTGCCCCCCTCTCGGTCCCAACCGGAAATACCCATGCCCCCTGACTAGATGACTGGCTTTAATCCAGGGCCATGGAACCATCATCACGGCCTCTCCATTTGGTGTGTACCAGGAAAGCGGTTTACAACTTACTAAGCCATATTCCTTGCGGAAAACATGTGGTAGTACGGGAAGGGAAACGGATGGAAACTGGACCGATACGGGTTGACACAGAAGTCAAATAGTCTGGCATAAGACTGGCATGCTACAACACTGCCATTTTACCATTCTCATGCCAACACATGGCCATGCAAACTCACATCCAACAACTTATGGATTTTCAAAACTCACTTGCCTCAACTTTGCATGTAATATGACATTCATCGAAATGCTCATAAACATGTCATGAAACTACTTAATGCAAACATGCCAATTACACTCATCATATCAAAAGTTCAAACATGCTTGCCTGGTTCAGAGTAGTCGGAGCCTAGCTCCGTGAAGTTCGCGGTTCCGTCACCTCCTTCGGTATCTACGGTGTAAAGAAACATACGCGCTAAATACCGTGAGGTGCACAAAAAAATATTCCAAATTTTTTTCAAGTAAACCTGATAAAAAACTAGACAAAATTTTAAAGAGGACAGAAAAAGAATCAATCAAAAATCATTTTCTGTTTAAAAGTTATAATGGTTTTAGTCCAGGGACTCATCTGTGATGAAACAGAAAGTTTCCAGGGGCCAACTTATAAAAACAGAAAACGCTTCGTTTGAGAATACGCCGGCCCAGAGGGGATACGTACTTTGGCAGAAGGTGCCTTCAGAAAACGTTTCGTTTAAAAGAAAAGAGAGACTGACGAGGGGGTCCCACCCGTCAGGTTTGAAATTTCAAACGGGGGAAGGAACAGAGCGCGTCGGCGCCCGAGAGCTGCGGTGGTCGCCGGCGGCGATCCACGGCGAGTTAGGAGGATCGGAGGGTACCTACGTGCTCAGTGTGTTCTTCCGCGTCGGTGGGTGGTGGTGGTGGTCGTCGGCGAGCACCACGTCGACGGCGGTCCTTGCTCCGGCGGACGGCGGCTCGCGTGGAGTTGGATCTCGTCGGGGAGGGCTGCGAAGGTCAAATTGAAGCTTGGGTTAGATCACTGCGTGCTCGAGGAGGCTACTGACGAGGTTTGAGCGTCAGTGATGGCCTCACTGGAGTGGATCGAGTAGGTGGCCAGGGCGGAACGAGGCGGCCAGAGTTGGGGGAGGAGACCTCCTCGAGGTCCTCCTAGTGGCCTGGTGGGGTGTCTGTGGGGTGCAGTGGTGGTGCGTGTTCGAGGGCGTGCTCGGGGCCCCTTTTTATAGGCGATCCGAGGCGGTGGCCGTGAACAGGGATCTCCGGCGATGGTTACGGTGGCGCAGTGCTTGGTCGGGGGAGATTAGGGAGTTGGGCGTCATCGTGGAGGTCTACTGGTCCCATTCAGACGCTAAACGGACTTGGATTAGGAGCTTGAGTGGGTTTAAATGGAATGGGGCCGCGCGGGCCCGTCGGCGACACAGAGCGTGCCCTGTGCTTGCCGGGCCACGGCGACAGTGTTGCAGGGTGCGCTGGCGTGCATGAGGCCACGCGGAGGGTAGGGGAGCGTTGGGCGGCGCCGGACGGCGTTGCGAGCTGGCGCTGTCTTCTGTTGGCCGCCACGGGTGGCGCTACCACCGCAGAAGCTGCCAACTCCGGCGATGCTCGCCGCCACCGACGCCTGCACCCGTCCAGGAGGGTGTGCGGTGCTCTGGCCAGGGAGGAGAGGCCGAGCACAACGCGCCAGGGCGCACAGTTGATCGATGACAAGTCTCTGACGAAGAAACGACACTGTAAAACTCTGAAACTCTGAATTTTACTGAAAGTGCACAGGAACAGTGCCGGCCAAGTGTTCGACGAAATGATTCTGGCATGTGGGGAATTTTCCTTGAGCTGATCTTTGGTGGGGTGGCCTCTCATTGCATCTGGGGGCTGCCTGAATTTTGGTAGAATTTTTGGAGAAGAGAAAATATGAATTTCACCAAATTTGACAAATCTGGTCCAAACTTGCAGAGGTTGAAACTTGAAAATTTTGAAAAGAGGAAGAGTGGATCCTGATGGATCTAGGTTGGGGGTGGTAAGGACTATCCAGAGGAGTTGGTTTGAGATCAAAACTCAAAGGAATTCAGGTACTTCCTTTGTAAATCCTCTAGGCTTAAAATAATTGACAGAATTGTATTAGGTAATAGAATAAATGAAATAAAATCCAAAATGGGTTGGACTTGTTGGAACAGAAAGTTTGGATTGCTCCAAAGTGGAGGGAGGGGTTTTGGGAGGATTTACCACATGAGGCATGGTAAAACCATGGGTGGTTTCAAGATAAGAGAAGCCCCAAAACTCATAGGGTTCCTTTTAAAAGAAAAAAAATTAATTCCAAAAATATATTTGAGAAGGGAACCATCAGAGAAAAGGTTTTTAATAATCAAACACTAGAGTTGAAGAAGATACAAAAATAAAATCCTTGCCAGGGGAAAAGTTTTGAGAGAGAGGTTTTTGAAAGGATTTAAATGACCTTCATCAAAACCAACAAAGTTTTTGTTGAAAATTAAATAAAAAAATTTTGGAGTGTCACAAAAACCCTACGCCCTGCTTGATTAATATTCATGATATGGGTAGTACAAGAGTAGATCTACCACGAGATCAGAGAGGCTAAACCCTAGAAGCTAGCCTGTGGTATGATTGTATGTTGTCCTACAGACCTAAACCCTCCGGTTTATATAGACACCGGAGGGGGCTAGGGTTACACAAGGTCGGTTACAAAGGAGGAGATATACATATCCGTACTGCCTAGCTTGCCTTCCATGCCAAGTAGAGTCTTATCCGGACACGAGAGTAAGTCTTCAATCTTGTATCTTCATAGTCCAACAGTACGGCCAAAGGATATAATCCGGCTGTCTGGAGAGCCCCTAGTCCAGGACTCCCTCAGTAGCCCCCGAACCAGGCTTCAATGACGACGAGTCCGGCGCGCAGTATTGTCTTCGGCATTGCAAGGCGGGTTCTTCTCCAATTTTCAAGTGTTCGTAAGCAGTGTCCAGCTCCATAAATGTTGAACCTCTTGGCTTCTGTGCCCAATAAGGGCTTTCTCCCATGCGTCGAATGAATACGAGGCGCCAGGGCGTTTTTACATTCGCCCCCCTAGACAGATAAATAAATTGTCTATTAAAGGGATGGGGATCCTTAGATCCAATCCATTCCATCCTCCCCCAGCGAGAGTCCATCAGAGCACGTTCCGGAAAGATCCATTCCAGCATGGCCGACCTCCGCAGCTCCTCCTCCCGCCCCCGTAGCCCTAAGCCCGGTGATTGGGAGAGGTGTTCAGTCCCGCACAATCGATTAGTCGAACTGCAGACTAAGGGACTTCTCCCCCCGGCGGATATGGTGCCCGTTCGAGCCGGGCTTGCCACCTACAATGGCGGGGAGCAAGCGGAGAGCTTTCCCTGTCCCTCCATAGGGGAATGGGATTGCCTTGTTCCTTATTTACTAAGGGGACTCGGATTTCCAATTCATCCATTTCTCTGCGGGCTCTTGGAGTTCTATGGCCTCCAATTACACAATCTCACCCCTGCCTCCATTCTACATATCGCCGGCTATGTTGCTCTCTGCGAGTTGTTCATGGGCTGTGAGGCTCACTTCGAGCTGTGGAAAAGGCTATTTTGCCTCGTCCCTCGCATACAGAGGAGATCACTTTATCAAGTGGGCGGAGCCAAAATATGGCGCATCGCCGATACCGGATACCTGTCCGGTACCCCGAAGAAGTCGTCCGAAGACTAGCCTTCAGAATGTTTTTATATGGAGGACGTTCCCCTTCCGGACCCTGTTCGGCGGGGTCTTCCTGAGTTCAACAATGCTCCTCTGAAGAAGCACCGAAGTTGGCGCCCACGGAGCCCCCAGGCGGAAGACGACGGAGAAGTCCTCTATCTGATGAACCGGATCAAAGCACTGGCTCAATCAGGATTGACAATAATCGAAGTTATGTCGATTTGCATAATGCAGGGAGTGCAGCCACTTCAATACCGTGGGCATCCCTTGTGGTGTTATAACGGGGTGGATGACGCCACCCGCTGCGGGCGTTAGGGTCCGGACAATGCTGTCGCTCTAGCGAAAATCCTGTCCGAACTGTTCAAGGGTGAGGAAGAGGAGTTCACCCGCATCAAGCCACGGGATGGATTCTCCATGTACAATCCTCCAAGCTAGGTAAGTTGTATCTCCCTGCTCCCATTTTTCCCGCATTCTTTGTCGTAAGTATTCACCTTGCCACTTTGCGGCAGGAACTGTGAAAAGCCATAAAGGAGGTCAGCAGCCCTTCTCCACAACTAGAGGACCCTGACCGGGCCCTCGACTCCGGACTCGAAGAAGATTCAGTTATATCCGTGGAGCTGAGAGACCGGCATTTCTATCAGTTAAGCTGCGACGAGGCCATGGTGGCCATTACGACCGACTATCCCGGACTGCTCCCTGCATCGCATGTAAGAAAAACCAAAACTCCCAACTCCAAAACTAGGATCCCCTTTTAGACACTTAACCCACCATATACACATGGCATTTTACAAGGAAGGCATTCGGGACGCCTTGCCAAACCCACGGCAACGCGCCAACAGGAGGCACCGAGGCCTGGTAGGACAAAAATGAAGGCGGTCAGGACGGAGACGCCGGCACAAAGGTATAACAAACCCCGCTACGTGGTTGTCGTCTTTTCTTGAAATATAATGACGCCCGTGTTTCTTTAACAGAAAAAATGCTCGCCGGAATATGTCCGGCGATGTTACTAATCACGCTTCCACCAGCCGGGCGCCAGGACCGGACATAGAGGCGGAAGCCGATATGGGGCAGGCGCCGGATAATCCCCCTACGGAGGATGCGGCTAGATTATCCGCTACTAACTCAGAAGTGGAAAGCGCCATGAACCATAGGCGCCGCCGGGCCATACTCCGGGATGCTTGTTTCTCACCAGAGGCATTTGATGCCTTTAATTCTAGAGAGGCGTACCTCCGTGCTGCTCAAGATAGTCTAGCCAGAGCCACAGATCAATATGTAAAGGATGTACGGGTAAGTGAATCTGACGATTTATATGTGTCAGTAGCCCCTGAGACTTGAAACAATTAGCAGAACTGTTTTAAGCATCATCTTTATTGTGCAGGTTCTTACAGAGAAGAATACTAGGCTAACACAGGAGCTAGAGGAATGCAAGACCCAACTGCGGGCTGCTATGGCCGCATTGCAGGAACCGAAAAAGTCACCTGTTGGTAACATTTATTTTAAAGAGTGATGGTTACCATATAATGTGCGGCATGGCTGCAGATCTAACAACAGATGTTGCAGATGAATCCGGAGAAAATCCGGAGGACCAGCATGTTATGTGACAGGTAGAGGCTGGCAAACGCGTGCTGACTAAGGTTAGGCGGGAGAAAAACAATCTCCAAGACGCCAATATTAAGCTGAGCGTGGAACTAAAAGACGTTAGGGGCCAGCTTGCAGACTCCGAGAAGGAGAATAAGCGGCTTCAGTGCGGCATTTTCAGTAAGTGCTTGAACGAATCCTTTTAAAGGAGTTCGGCGAAGAAGCCGACTAACAGCGTTATGTCTGTAGGTATGCTGACGGGTCGTCCCATGGAGGAAATGCCCGGGTCTGCAGGTGATCTTCTATCCGAGCTGTCACATCTACACGAACGAGTTCGGCAGGTGATGCAAGGTGTTGCCCAGGCTTTGTGGCCATCCGTCTCCCTACCAGAGGGCGTTGCAGAGCTTACAGAGAAGCCCAAGGGAGCACGGCGGCGCTTCCGATTATGGAAGATATCGGCCTGCCGACAGGGTGCCAAAGAAGCCTGGGCCATGGTGAAGACGCGGTATACGAAGGTACACCCAAATCACATGGCCGAGGTCGGACCTGTGGGGCCCGACGGAAAAGAGATCCCCGTTAGCTTAGTTTATGGGCAAGTAGAATTAGCCGCAAAGTATTCCCAACAGGATTGTAAGCTAGACTGCCTGTTGGATGGTATAGAAGAGGAATTTAGTCAGTCTGCATGACTATGTAATTAAAGTGACATGTATAATGCCTTCTAGCCAGATTGTAGATCATTTGTCGTTGCGGACCTTTTCGCTTCAACCTCCGGGCCCAATAGTCCGGAGTGTATCTGAATACCCGCTCAGTTATATAAGAACCAGGGTATGCGTGGAGACTAGGCGTAGGGGTTATTAGTGCTTTATCAAACATCTTCCAGGGAGAATAGTTCCGTTAGGGGTTCCTTTCCCAGGGTAAGCATGCCCTAAAGTGCATGTCCGGACTGCAATATAAAACGCAGGAAAAAACATCTGGGGGCAGATATGGACAATAAATAAAATTCATCTTTTGTTCACCGATCGAATATTCCCTTAAGAACACTAGCTTTCGGCTTCACCCAGTCTGAGGTACACATCCAAATTAACGGGAATGTAGGGCATAAATACAAGAGCCAGGCAACCCAGCTTGGCCAAAACTTAAGTCATATAGATGCATATAATGGTGAAAAAAGGTACATGCGGAAGTATAACACATGTGTGGGGCATGAGGCCCAGATAAATAATTTAAGCTTCTGTGAAAGAAGCCCCCAAGTATGAAGAGTGTGGCTAGCGCATCTATAATGTGCAAGCAAGGCACAAGGTGACCCTTAAAGGTCTTGAGAAATAATGAAAGAAAGAAAGAAAGAGAAACAAGACAGATAATGTATATGCAAAAAATGGACAAAGGGAGGGGACTAACATAGAGACCGGTGCTAGGCGTAGAATCTTTGGAGCCTGGCCGCGTTCCATGGGTTCGTCTCGAGTCGACTAGTTGATGCATCCCGCAGTCGGTACACTCCACCGGTCGGAACTTGGTCAATAATGAATGGACCTTCCAATTTGGGCTCGAGCTTGTTCTTTTTCTTATCCGACAGGCGTAGAACTAGTTCGCCAACGTTATAAGTTTTGGCCCGTACTTCTCTGCTTTGGTATCTGCGAGCCTGTTGCTGATAAAATGCGGAACGAGCTTTGGCTACGTCGTGCTCCTCCTCCAGGGTGTCCAAACTGTCCTGCCGATCAAGCTCGGCTTCTCTTTCTTCGTACATGTGCACTCGAGGTGAGTCATGAATTATGTCACAGGGCAAGACTGCCTCTGCGTCGTACACCATAAATAAGGGTGTATATCTGGTACTACGATTTGGCGTGGTCCGCAGCCCCCAGAGTACGGAGTCAAGCTCCTCTACCCAGTGCGTGTTAGACTCCGTTAAGGAGCGCACTAATCTGGGTTTAATGCCGCTCATTATAAGACCGTTTGCTCGCTCGACTTGACCGTTGGTTTGTGGGTGATAGACTGAGGCGTAATCGAGCTTGATGCCCATTTTGCTACACCAGAGTTTTACCTCGTCGGCCGTGAAGTTCGTGCCATTATCAGTGATGATGCAGTAGGGGACGCCATAACGGTGTACAACCCCGGATATGAAATCTATCACCGGTCTGGATTCGGCTGTTTTAACAGGTTTGGCCTCTATCCATTTGGTGAATTTATCCACCATGACCAATAAGAATTTTTTTCTTGTGGGTTCCCCCTTTAAGGGGTCCAACCATGTCAAGCCCCCAGACCGCAAAGGGCCATGTAATGGGGATTGTTTGGAGGGCGGTAGTGTTGGGGAATGTAGCAGAATTTTAAAATTTTCTACGCATGACCAAGATCAATCTATGGAGTCATCTAGCAACGAGGGAGAGGGGAGTGCATCTACATACCCTTGTAGATCACGAGCGGAAGCGTTCAAGAGAACGGGGTTGATGGAGTCGTACTCGTCGTGATCCAAATCACCGATGACCAAGCGTCGAACGGACGGCACCTCCACGTTCAACACACGTACGGTTGGGAGAGACATCTCCTCCTTCTTGATCCAGCAAGGGAAGGAGAGGTTGATGGAGATCCAGTAGCACGACGGCATGGTGGTGGAAGTAGCGAGATCCCGGCAGGGCTTCGCCAAGCGCAAGCGGGGAGGAGGAGGTGTCACGGGAGGGAGGGAGGCGCCAGGGACTTGGGTGCGGCTGCCCTCCCTCCCATCCACTATATATAGGGGGCCTGGGGGGCGCCGGTCCCCACAGATCCCATCTAAGGGGAGGGGGCGTCGGCCTAGGGGTGGCTTGGCCCCCAAGGCAGGTGGAGGCGCCCCCACCCCCTTAGGGTTTCCAACCCTAGGCGCAAGGGAGGCCCAAGGGGGGTGCACCAGCCCACCAGGGGCTGGTTCCCTTACCACTTCAGCCAATGAAGCCTCCGGGATAGGTGGCCCCACCCGGTGGACCCCCAGGACCCTTCCGGTGGTCCTGGTACAATACCGGTGACCCCCGAAACTTCCCCGGTGGCCAAAATTGGACTTCCTATATACAAATCTTAACCTTCGGACCATTCCGGAACTCCTCGTGACGTCCGGGATCTCATCCGGGACTCCGAATAACTTTCGGGTTACCGCATACTAATATCTCTACAACCCTAGCGTCACCGAACCTTAAGTGTGTAGACCCTACGGGTTCGGGAACCATGCAGACATGATCGAGACAACTCTTCGGCCAATAACCAACAGCGGGATCTGGATACCCATGTTGGCTCCCACATATTCCACGATGATCTCATCGGATGAACCATGATGTCGAGGATTCAATCAATCCCGTATTCAATTCCCTTTGTCAATCGGTACGTTACTTGCCCGAGATTCGACCGTTGGTATTCCAATACCTCGTTCAATATCGTTACCGGCAAGTCCCTTTACTCGTTCCATAACACATCATCCCGTTACCAACCCTTAGTCACATTGAGCTCATTACGATCATGTTTTACCGAGTGGGCCTAGAGATACCTCTCCGTCATGCGGAGTGACAAATCCCAGTCTCGATTCATGCCAACCCAACAGACACTTTCGGAGATACCCGTAGTGCACCTTTATAGTCACCCAGTTATGTTGTGACGTTTGGCACACCCAAAGTATTCCTACAGTATTCGGGAGTTGCACAATCTCATGGTCTAAGGAAAAGATACTTGACATTAGAAAAGCTCTAGCAGACGAACTACATGATCTTGTGCTATGCTTAAGATTGGGTCTTGTCCATCACATCATTCTTCTAATTATGTGATCCCGTTATCAATGACATCTAATGTCCATAGTTAGGAAACCATGAGTATCTATTGATCAACGAGCTAGTCAACTAGAGGATCACTAGGGACATGTTGTGGTCTATATATTCACACATGTATTACGATTTCCGGATAACACAATTATAGCATGAACAATAGACAATTATCATGAACAAGGAAATATAATAATAAGCATTTTATTATTGCCTCTAGGGCATATTTCCAACAGTCTCCCACTTGCACTAGAGTCAATAATCTAGTTACATTGTGATGAATCAAACACCCATAGAGTTCTGGTGTTGATCATGTTTTGCTCGAGGAAGAGGTTTAGTCAACGGATCAGCGACATTCAGGTCCGTATGCACTTTACAAATATCTTTGTCTCCATTTTGAACATTTTCACGAATGGAGTTGAAGCGACACTTGATATGCCTGGTCTTCCTGTGAAACCTGGGCTCCTTGGCAAGGGCAATAGCTCCAGTGTTCTCACAGAAGAGAATCATCAGGCCCGACGCATTGGGAATAACTCCTAGGTCGGTAATGAACTCCTTCACCCAGATTGCTTCTTGTGCTGCCTCCGAGGCTGCCATGTACTCCACTTCACATGTAGATCCCGCCACGATGCTTTGCTTGCAACTGCACCAGCTGACTGCCCCACCATTCAAAATATACACGTATCCGGTTTGTGACTTAGAGTCATCCAGATCTGTGTCAAAGCTAGCATCGACGTAACCCTTTACGACGAGCTCTTAGTCACCTCCGTAGACGAGAAACATATCCTTAGTCCTTTTCAGGTACTTCAGGATATTCTTGACTGCTGTCCAGTGTTCCATGCCGGGATTACTTTGGTACCTCCCCACCAAACTTACGGCAAGGTTCACATCAGGTCTGGTACATAGCATGGCATACATGATAGACCCTATGGCCGAGGCATAGGGGACGACACTCATCTTTTCTCTGTCTTCTGCCGTGGTCGGGCAATGAGCCGTGCTCAATCTCATACCTTGCAATACAGGAAAGAACCCCTTCTTGGACTGATCCATATTGAACTTCTTCAATATCTTGTCAAGGTACGTACTTTGCGAAAGACCAATGAGGCGTCTCGATCTATCTCTATGGATCTTGATGCCTAATATATAAGCAGCTTCTCCAAGGTCCTTCATTGAAAAACACTTGTTCAAGTAGGCCTTTATGCTTTCCAAGAATTCTATATCATTTCCCATCAATAGTATGTCATCCACATACAATATGAGAAATGCTACAGAGCTCCCACTCACTTTGTTGTAAACGCAGGCTTCTCCATAAGTCTGCATAAACCCAAACGCTTTGATCATCTCATCAAAATGAATGTTCCAACTCCGAGATGCTTGCACCAGCCCATAGATTGAGCGTTGGAGCTTACACACCTTGTCAGCATTCTTAGGATCGACAAAACCTTCCGGCTGCATCATATACAATTCTTCCTTAAGGAAACCATTAAGGAATGCCGTTTTGACGTCCATTTGCCATATCTCATAATCATAGAATGCGGCAATTGCTAACATGATTCGGACAGACTTCAGCTTCGCTACGGGTGAGAAAGTCTCATCGTAGTCAACCCCTTGAACATGTCGATAACCCTTAGCGACAAGCTGAGCCTTGTAGATGGTCACATTACCATCCGAGTCTGTCTTTTTCTTAAAGATCCATTTATTTTCTATGGCTTGCCGATCATCGGGCAAGTCAGTCAAAGTACATACTTCGTTTTCATACATGGATCCTATCTTGGATTTCATGGCTTCCAGCCATTTGTCGGAATCTAGGCCAGCCATCGCTTCTTCATAGTTCGAAGGTTCACCATTGTCTAACAACATGATTTCCAGGACAGGGTTGCCGTACCACTCTAGTGCGGAACGTGTCCTTGTGGACCTTCGAAGTTCAGTAGCAACTTGATCTGAAGTTTCATGATCATCATCATTAACTTCCTCCCTAGTCGGTGCAGATACCTCAGGAACAATTTCTTGAGATGTGCCACTCTCCGGTTCAACAGGCAATACTTCATCAAGTTCTACTTTCCTCCCACTTACTTCTTTCGAGAGAAACTCTTTCTCTAGAAAGGATCCATTCTTGGCAACAAAGGTCTTGCCTTCGGATCTAAGCTAGAAGGTATACCCAATAGTTTCTTTAGGGTATCCTATGAAGACGCATTTTTCCGATTTGGGTTCGAGCTTTTCAGGTTGAAGTTTCTTGACATAAGCATCGCATCCCCAAACCTTCAGAAACGATAGCTTAGGTTTCTTGCCAAACCACAATTCATACGGTGTCGTCCCAACGGATTTCGACGGAGCCCTATTTAAAGTGAATGCGGCAGTCTCCATAGCATAACCCCAAAATGATAGCGGTAGATCGGTAAGAGACATCATAGATCATACCATATCCAATAGGGTGCAATTACAACGTTCAAACACACCATTACGCTGTGGTGTTCCAGGCGGCGTGAGTTGTGAAACTATTCCACATTTCCTCAAGTGCATGCCAAATTCGTGACTCAAATATTCTCCCCCACGATCTGATCGTAAGAACTTGATTTTCCTGTCATGTTGATTCTCAACCTCACTCTGAAATTCCTTGAACTTTTCAAAGGTCTCAGACTTGTGTTTCATTAAGTAGACATACCCATATCTACTTAAGTCATCAGTGAGCGTGAGGACATAACGATAGCCATCGCGAGCCTCAACACTCATTGGACTGCACACATCAGTATGTATGATTTCCAATAAGTTGGTTGCTCACTCCGTTGTTCCGGAGAACGGAGTCTAGGTCATTTTACCCATGAGGCATGGTTTGCACGTGTCAAATGATTCATAATCAAGAGACTCCAAAAGTCCATCTGCATGGAGTTTCTTCATGCATTTGACACCAATGTGACCATGGCGGCAATGCCACAAGTATGTGGGACTATCATTATCAACCTTACATCTTTTGCCATTCACACTATGAATGTGTGTAACATCACCTTCGAGATTAAATAAGAATAAACCCACTACAACATGACCTCACCTATAGCAACGCTTTTTCCGTATCTAAAAGTCCATATATCCGTTGCTAGTGTCTTTTACCAACGGTTTGGGATGCGTTGCCTTATCCAGTGTTGCTAGCGCATAATGCAACGCATATACTACCGTTGGTAAAAGGGATCGTTACAAGAGTACAACACATAAAACAGACTTATACAACGCTACTATCCGTTGGTGCTCAATATATCGGGATCCAAATCTCATTGTTTGGCAATAGATAATTTGCCACGCTTTAGGTGTTTGTATATATATAGTGTGAATAATAATAATATTATTATATATGTATATAACAACAATTGAATTAATGCTTCACATAATGGTGATAAGTATATGTATATCAAGCTAGGAAAAGACAAGAAAATATACTCACAAGAGGAACAAATCATATATTGCATAAAATTGTTGGATTACAATAGTGGATATTACAGGAGGAAGAGCATCCAAATGTGATGCAAATCTAAATATTTTCTCGACAAAGAAACTTAAACTAAAAGCACCCATCGACATCCCTGATACTTAACTAAAACATAACTGAGGAACATCATCGAATAGGAACAACATCCCTACAACTTAACTAAAACTGAAAGCATCCATCATCATCATCATGAACTGGAACATTATCATCATCACATCCCAGTGTACTTGCCATGCACCCATATAATCATCCATGTATCTTTTGACTCTACAAAGAAAATAACAAAATGAACCGTTAACACACGGTGCATTTAGAAGCAAGAACCACTTTGCGCACACTTATTGCTCATCAGCACATTTTTTGGTCTCGACAGCAGTCTAATAGCAAATAAGAAGAAACAAATAAACAAGATAGCACTACAATTTGAACACAAATTCGTATGTGATTATGAGAAGATAGCAGCATGAGTGTTGGTTGTCCTTGATGACTAATCCAGATGCCACAATATACGACACAACCTGCATAAAACATGGCTAAATAAAATTATATGGACATTAGCCTAAGTGATGTGCATAGGGCAACGTGATTGACAGTACCACTTCTCTTTTGTTCTCTAGTTAGTTAGCAAACTGGACCAAAATGGTTTGTCATCTGAAACTGAACCAAAACATCTATTTCTAGTTGGTTTCGGTCATCCAATAGGAAATAGGGAAACCTATAAGTGCTCACCACGCTTTGAAACCAACCTACAGCCCCAAATCCACTGAAATGAATTTACATCATCACCAGCCTAGAGATCCATTGCTAATTATTTACATCTATAGTAAAACTGTTTTTTGTGAACCAACAGATCTATTTATTTCTAAATAAATCCACTAAAACCTACAGCCCCAAATCTTATAAATGTGCGTCGACAGCAGCATAGAACCTAGCACAGCTCAATGGCCATGGACACAACGAGCAGTAGCACGGTAAGGAGAGGGAGAGAGTTTACCTTCGATGGCATCATCCATGACTTGCTCCACCAACTTGACTTGCTCCATGGCATCCCCCCTGCATTGAGTTGGAATACCTAGTTGATTTTAATTATACTAAGATTCTTTCATGTGAAACTAAATAGTGGAATTAATACATGCAGCACACAATATAGGCCCGCGGTTTCTGAAACCCAACCAAAAAAAAGAAGTAGGTTGTCTACCAGGCCATGCCTTGTATGGTTTCAACTCTGGTATGATGCCCCGTGAGAGGAACAAAAATACAATGAAGTCAAATATTGTCGTTGGTAGGACCTTACCTGCCAATTCAAAAAAGATAATGCTAACTTATCATGGGATCATCATCAAGAACATGCACACTCTTGTTCAAATTCTTACTATTGCAGTCATTACGTTATTGTCCAACAATGAGTAAATATTTTTTGGGACAATGAACAAAAAGAGATGGTTCAAACTCTAGACCCAGAAATGGATGGTTGCAAATCGATAGGGTCTATACTGTTCTAGGTACATAATAATGGGCAAAACACACTAATTTGTATTGAAATTGCTGACAGAGTAACTAATTTGTAGTGGAATGGCCAAAAGAGTACCTTATATAGGGACAACTTGTAGGTGATTATTTCCTTGTAGTGTATTTCATGAGTACAGGATGATAGTATTAAAAAATAATAGTCCATCATGGTTATCCTTGTATCTAGTTTGGTCTTTCTCTTTCCATATAGAATTTGCAGAACTAAACCATTAGTTCTTTCCAGATTTTATACGTGTAATAGGCAGAATAGAAGTCGTTCCTGACTTTTAGTGGAGAATAGTATCCGAAGAAATACATCTATAGAAGCACTCTGTCCTGAACTCATGTTAACCACAATAACAATATCCTTTTGAGTTGAAAAGGCAAACTTCTAATATTTAAATATTATTCATGATTTTTAAATGATACATTGAGATACCATGTTGACAAAAAGATAATACAACTGTGATTATTTTGACTAGAAGTGCATATGAATACAAAACAGAATTTATATTGGACACTGTACTGAGATAACACTACATCAGCTCCGAGCTGTAACAGAAGTACCTATATTATTTTCGGAAAGCAAGGGAAAGCATCTAACGTACCGCCAAATAGTGGTTCAAATATTCATCACTTGGTAATAATTAAAAACACCTTGTTGATGCTATAGTCGTACATAATAATCATATGTGTTACTAAGAAAGCTTGAAGATCAACTTTTATTTCGGAAGGGAAATAGGAGCAGAATCTTAAAAATATAAATCAATAACTAACCATTAAACACCAAAAGAAATAATTCTGCTCAGTTTCAAAGCCAACGTGGCAATACATAAGTAACCATATACATATCGTGGCTGTAGCATGTGCACAGCAAGCCATCGTATACTAAGTTAAGATGTACAACAGAAATAGTATATTTATGCTTCATCTTTTCAAATTACATGGGAGAACATTATAAGATGAAGAAATTCCACAAAGCAGCACTATTTTTCAGTGAATAAAATAAAAAATCTAATGGTTAAATTGATAAGAGGATTTTACACATACGTTTATTTTTCTTCAATGGGGACATGAGCATCTTACCTGATCTAACGGGGCCAAACCTGAAGACAGGAACTGAGTCGCGTCCATGACTGGACAAAGGACTGGTTACTTCCATCATGTCACCCATGTCGTGGGCAGCACGTATGGTTAGGATTGGTTTTCCCTGTAGAGAGAAGGGTTATACAGCCAGTTGGTTGCACGTCTACAGGAGAAGAAAAGAGCAGAGGTTAGGGCATCTACAATGCTCGCCGCTTGGCCAGGCGCTTACAGAAGAAAGTGAAAAAATTATTAAATTGAAAAACATCTAGGCGCCCTGCCTTCCAACGCTGGACGCTAACTGCCAACGCTAATCAAACACAAAATTAAACTACACATGCGGCTGATGCGGGGAAGAAAGGAGGGAAGCGCCCGCTGCATATCTTTGCACTGACAAAGCGTCCGACGCCAGGATTTGAGGGCCTCAACCGCAAATCGGTCAGGAATTCAAGTGGGAAAAATCCTAGCGCCTCCCCTAGCACCCTGCGTTGGAGTTGGAGATGCCCTTAGATAAAGAGGGAGATAAATGATGAAACCAGGGGAGGGGGTGCACTCACCGGACTGACGACATGGCCACCGGCGCCGGAGCCGACGCCCGAACCCTAGCTATGGGGGAGGGTCGCGGGTAGGCTTTAGTGGCTGTGAGGGCTGGATCTAGCCGGATGAGAGGGCGCCGCAATGCGAGGGGACCTGGGGTTGTGCTTCGCGGTGGCAAGATTCACCGGATGTCACTTGAATCAACCACCGCGGGTTGAGCAGCGAGGAGCCGCGTGAAGTGAGAGATGGGTCGTGAGAGTGATGGGTGGGTAGGGATGATGTGGATCCGGCAGCCTCCGGAGCTGCGAGGTAGGAGGAGGGGAGGGGAGGGCCGGCGGTGAGGTGCATCGGATGAGGAAGACAAAGCGGTGGCGGCGGCGGTTTGGGAGAGATAAGGGCGGGCGCTCTATTTCTCGCGCGTCTCTTTCTCTCTCTCTCTCCTTTCCTCAGTTTTTTTTCTCAATTGTACCACGATAGGGTAATGAGCTGCAACTCTACATCGCATATGTTGCATCGCTTATATGCATATCTATGAATTTTTTTGCAACGTATAGTCAAAACGTTGTAGAATTTGTGTTGCTTTACAGAGGGTATCCTTGTAGTGACCATTGACCAGCGGGGCATGACCATAAAACATGTCTCTCATATAAATAGAACAACCATTATTCTCAAATTTAAATGAGTGGCCATCTCGCATTAAACGAGATCCAGATACAATGTTCATGCTCAAAGCTAGTACTAAATAACAATTATTGAGGTTTAAAACTAATCCCATAGGTAAATGCAGAGGTAGTGTGCCGACGGTGATCACATCGACCTTGGAACCATTCCCGACGCGCATCGTCACCTCGTCCTTCGCCAGTCTCCATTTATTCCGCAGTTCCTATTTTGAGTTACAAATATGAGCAACTGCACCGGTATCAAATACCCAGGAGCTACTATGAGCGATGTTAAGGTACACATCAATAACATGTATATCACATATACCTTTGGTATTGCCGGCCTTCTTTTCCGCTATGTACTTGGGGCAGTTCCGCTTCCAGTGACCGTTTCCCTTGCAATAAAAGCACTCAATCTCAGGCTTGGGTCCATTCTTTGACTTCTTCCCGGCAGCTTGCTTACCGGGCGCGGCAACTCCCTTGCCGTCCTTCTTGAAGTTCCTTTTACCCTTGCCTTTCTTGAACTTAGTGGTTTTATTCACCATCAACACTTGATGTTCCTTTTTGATTTCCACCTTGTCGGTGTACAAAGAGAGGGGTACACTTTTTGTACCCCCATAACTGTGCACGGGCAGTCTGAGCCACGGGCACCACCACACTGAGCAAGGCAAGGGAGGTG